>NC_087395.1:19773908-20130492 GCF_031307605.1 Tribolium castaneum | reverse complement strand
TAGATCGTCCACTAAGAATAATTTGGTATATTTTTCTATAGCAGCTATTTCATAAGCACCTTTCGGAAATGTTATCACTTTTTCTTCAGTAGTGTTCGGAGCAAAATAATAAAATTTATTTGTACCCTCTTCTATATTTGGTATATTATTGTTAGTATAAAAACCGATTAAAGCTATAGAATAATTCGAATTTTCTTCAAGGTCAATGGGTGGCTCATAGTGTTCAGACAGCGTACTTTCAACACCTGTTAGGGAGAATGTCTTATACATGACTGAATAAAATACATGATTATCTCATCTTTTATTATGTAAAAACATCAAACATAAATGTCCGCAATTATATGATAAAAATTGATAACGATCATGATTAAAGTAAATATTACAATTTCCTAAGTATCGTACTAATTCTAGAGGTGGCTTTAGATTTCCATAACTATCAAAATAATCAACCTGTTTATTGTTTTTCTATAACAAACCCAATGAGTTCCGGATCCTTTTTTAGAGTCCAAATTATGATAGCACATTCTGTCTTATCAGGTTTCATATGAATTAATTCATCTCTCATAAAAACGCCTTTAAATTTGGGTAGTTTTAATAATTTAGCATATCTTCTTAAATCATTATCAGTTAGTGCCCTATTAGGCAGTTTTATTGGTAGTTTTTGGAAATTTACGTAAATACAATCCATAACCTCGTGGTTGCTTTCGAAGATATAAACCACTTCCCGCCTTCCGATAGCGATATCTTCCAGTACTTTATTATGACGTTTATTCTCATCTAATTTCTGTTTCGCTGCTTTAGCATCATTTACAGCTTTAGTTATAGCAGCAGCACCTCCGCCCATAGCCCCTAAGGCACTAAGTCCTCCAAAAATTAATGGTAACAATGGTAAAAATCCTCCTGTTTTTATAGGTATAATACGAGGAATTTTTATACGCTTACGACCTCCAGATTTTCTAACTGCTATACGAGCAGCTGATAATGCAGATTTTATATTATCATATCCCTTATTTTCTAAATTTGATAAAAGAGCTTTATGAAAAGGTTGTTGTTTTTTCTGTGTCCTCTTTCTAGATTTCTTTGTCTTCCTTTTCGATTTTTTCCTTTGGATTCCCATACCTAATTTCCTTTTGACTTTCATTGCGTTAGTTACAAACCAGGCACTTGCTTTTTCACCAAATGAAGCGTCTTTAGACTTAACACGTGACCATGCACTATCTTCTAAAATTCGATCCGCTTGATGTCTATCTTTTAAATCGTTGGAATTAGCGTAAGCTATATCGTGCGTTTTACAAAAGCTGTCAAGCTTGTTTATTCCAGGATCACCTCGTTCTAACCGTTTCTTAAGTTTTGTACCAGGTCCGCAATATTGATATCCTGGTAAATGTAATTCAAAAGGTAATTTATTGATTGCAGTATTTAATAGTCCTTCCCCTTTGAAAGACAACATTTAACTGAACTTTTTTCCCTATATAAACCTTCTTATAAATGTTTTTAATTTAGTATGAAAATGAAAGTGTTAAAGCAAAAATTACAATTACCTATCATAAATCATGATTATAATAATGTTGATAATAAACATAAAATGTCTCATCGACATGGTACACTTTTACCCGAATCAATACGTTGTATAATTTGTGGACCTTCTGGTGGAGGAAAAACTAACATATTATTGTCTTTATTGTTTGATCCCAACGGATTGAAATTTGAAAACATATATATTTATTGTAAATCATTATATCAACCGAAGTATAAACTGCTTAGTGATGTGCTACAAAAAATTAAAGGAATGGAATATAACCAGTATGAACATAATGAAGACGTGCTAGATCCAAAAGATGCAAAAAATAACTCTATTTTTATATTTGATGATGTCATAATGTGTAATCAAGCTAAGATAAGGGATTACTTTTGCATGGGCCGGCATAAAAATATTGATAGTTTCTATCTCTGTCAAACATATACAAAAATACCGAAACATTTAATTCGAGATAATGCAAATTTATTGGTAATATTAAAACAAGATCTGTTAAATTTAAAACATGTATATGAAGATCATGTTGGTGCTGATATGAAATTCGAACAATTCTGTGAAATATGTCAGGAATGTTGGAAAAACCAATATGGTTTTTTGGTTATATGTAAAGATAATGAATTAAATAAGGGTCGATATAGAAAAGGGTTTGATCATTTTATTCAAGTGTAGAGTGATATCTATTTGAGAACGTTTCCAGACCGGTTAATATCAGTTTCACAGCGGTTAGTATCGGTGCGATATCGGTTAATACCGGTTCCAAAGCGGTTAGTATCGGTTAGATACCGGTTAGAGACCGGTTAATATCGGTCTCAGACCGGTTAGTATCGGTGTGATATTGGTTAATACCGGTTCCAGAGCGGTTATTATCGGATAGAGACCGGTTAATATCGGTTTCAGACCGGTTAATGTCTGTTAAAAAGCAGTTCCTGATCGGTTTGAGATCGGTTAATATCAGTTTGAGACCCGTTATAATAGCAGTCGAATAAGAAGTTATATAAACAATAATTCTGATTTGTTCGGTTAGTTTATAACATTAAGCGGTAATGATGGGTACCAAACCAGATCAAAACCTTAAAAGACATATATTAAAAGCAGCTGATTCAATTCGAAAGAAGTATAAAGCCATAAAGTTAAACAGCAGTGAAGCGGATGAGTCAATTAAAAAGCTTTTTCAGCCTGTTATAAATCCTTTAGAAGAAATTTCAATAAAATTGGAGAAGCAATCTCCACCACCACAGCAACAACAACAAAAACAACACAAAAGACCAAAACATCATATTCAAAAGCAAAGGAAACAATTTCTTAAACTACCAAAAAAAGAAAAGATTAAACAAGAACTTGAACTACCAGTTGAAGAAACATATGAACCTAGTACATCACTGCGACAACCAGAAGAAATATATGAGTCATTACCAGAAATAAAAGAAGAAGATGAAGAAACCAAATCTGACACTATGGATGATTTAATTAATAGCAGACATATTTTAGATGAATTTTTAGAACAATATCCTCCAGTTGCGAGAAATGCAATAGAAGCAGTTTTAGAGAAAACCAGTGATCAGACATTTGGTCCTAGATATAATTCAAAAGAGAATAAACTATTTATGGGTAAACATGAATTAATAATCAGTCAAAATGGTGATTTAATTTTAGATAATGAATCATTTCCTGGTACTCCTGGTTTATACAGACTAATATTTTTTAAAAACCCTGAAGATAAATACACTCAAATTACAAAAGAGGATCGGTCAGCATACAAAAAAATACTTGAAATTTCTAATACACATAGAAAAAATAATGATCCCACAAAACAACTAAAAGGTCATAGAGGTGTAAAATATACTCAAATTGTGCAACCAATGTTTACTTCATTTCCTAAATCTCCGTTTATTGGTGAAGGATTATTCACTAATAAACGTGTAGAATATGTTTACTGGGATGACATAAATGAATTAGTGTCACGTCTAGCATTATTACATGCAGCGACAAAAGCGGGTAACAATTCCCATCTGAATGAAATTTTATCAATAGAAGAAGAATTAAAGGAATGTGGTGTAATATATTAGGCTTAAGTTTTTTTCTGGTTAATCCTCAGTGTTGAAATGCCCATTGATCTATTCGGACGTAAAGTGTTATCAGCATCAAGTGCATTTTTTAAATCTACACCATCACCTTTTGTTTTCACTGCTGATGGTGACCTTGATTTAAAACATCATAGAATCTGTAACATTAATGATCCAACAGAAGACAAAGATTGTGCGAATAAGGTATATATTGATTTAGTAAGTAAACAAATATACCAAAAGATGGAAGGAGTAATAGCTGCTTTAACGGATTTAAATAATAATGTTCATAAAGCAGATGCTATATGGATGGATAAATTTAATCAGTTAAACTTAACCATGAATGTTAAGTACAAAATACTTGATGAAAAAATTGATAATATAATTGCTACAATTCCTCACACGATTGAATCAGAATTGCATAACAAACATTTAAGTATAAATTATGAAATCGATAACAAGTGGAAAAAATTTATGAATAATTCAAATGAGATAACCAGACGAATAAAAAAACTTGAAGAACGCTTTGAAGGAATCGATAGTATTAAGATAAAACCAGAAACCATTTCCAAACGTTCTAAAGCAGGTGATACAGATCAACTTGAAAATGTACCTATATCAAAGAAAAGGAAAGTAACAGATTCATATGAAAATAGTGAAAGATAGAACCCATGCCTCATAATAAAAACAAGTGTCCTCCAGGTCAAATGTCAGATCGTCATGGAAATTGTAGAGAAGTGTACCGTAAATAAGCAATGGTTCGACTAAAGCAAGTTAGTGATGTAAAGCAAAAATTGGTAAACGAGATATTTAAACCTGCACGCAGGAATTTTAAACGAAGACGTACTATAATTAAAGGATTGGATGATTTATGGCAAGTAGATTTAGCAGAAATGCAAAATTTATCTTATCATAATAATGGATTTAAATATATTTTAGTCGTAATCGACTGTTTTTCTAAATTTTTATGGACCAGACCACTGAAATCGAAATCAGCTAATGAGGTTAGCAGAGCTATGGAATCAATACTGAAGAATGAAAAAGAACGAATACCAAAGAATTTACAGTCAGATCAAGGAAAGGAATTTTATAATACCACTTTTCAGGATTTGATGAGACGTTATAATATTAATCACTATAGTACGTACAGCGTTAAAAAAGCAGCAATTGCTGAACGAGTTATACGTACTTTAAAATCCAAAATTTATCGATATTTTACGTTATTTGCGACACATAAATGGATAAATAAATTGCAAGAGATAACCAAAAATTATAATACTACAATACATCGAACAACAGGAAGGAAACCCACAGAGATAAACGCTTCGAATCAAGGAGACATAACAGCATATGATCATCTAAAGATTGTTGATAAAAACAGAAAAAAATTTAAAGTCGGAGATTTCGTAAGAATTAGCAAAGAAAAGATGTTATTTGAAAAAGGATATACACCCAATTGGTCAACGGAAATTTTTAAAATCAGTAAGATTAATCTAACCAATCCTGTAACATTTCTGCTAGAAGATAAAGAAGGTCAACCAATCAAAGGAGCTTTTTATATTTGGGAATTATCAAAAACTCAATATCCTGACGTCTATTTAGTTGAGAAAGTGATTCGACGTAAAGGAACTAAATTATTTGTGAAATGGTTAGGTTTACCAGATAATCAGAATAGTTGGATTGAAATGAAAGATATTACCTAATAAATAAGAAATATATATACGATATAATTATTTAACGTCTAATTTAGTTCCATTTAAGATGGCAACGAGTGTAGAACCTGTTATAAAAAAAGTGCTGCATTTTGAAAAAACCATAAGCGATATTCGATTACTAATGAAACTGGAACTACTGAAATTAGGACCGTGCCAGTTGATGGATATATTTCATAAATTACCGGAAACATATCAACAAGATCATGATATAAAGCTGAATCTACCATGTTTACAACATTATTATAACAGTTTTGACGAAGATCAGTTTGATGGTCCTCCTTCATCAATAAATAATTGTGTTTCGTGTATTTTAGATGATACAGGAAGCCAACAACAACAACAACAACAACAACAACAACAACAACAACAACCCACTGCGTTTCAAGTGTAATGCCTCTTTTGAACTCATCACTCATCTTGTTTGTTACTCTTATACAAAATGTGTTGTACGTGCAAAAACCGTTAGATGTTGTAGATATGTACATCGTCTTCACTAGTGAAAGTCCTAACAACACAAGATGGTCTCCTCTCTGGAAAAGTTTATTTTTCAACGATGTTGATTACCAATGGAAGAAGATGAATCTGGGTTATTTGAGCAATACTGCAATAGAAATATTTAAATATGAAAATGTTTCTATAGCAAACTCTGTAATATATTTTAAATTAAGACTAGTTTTTACCAATAGTAATTATATTGATACTGACTGGAAGAGACTTATACTTAATGATCATGATGTAGTTTCAATAAAAAATTGTTTTAATCATGTTCCTACCTTTTTAGCAATGTTTGGAATTGTTTGTACATGTTGGATCGTTTTTATGATGTTCATAGCGTTAGGTTTGGCTTAAAAACTGCAATTAAAAATTTATTTAGGTGTATGACTTTGTTAGTTTAAGTATGTAGTTTGTTTTATGTCTAATAAAAAATAATATTCATTCTGATTATTTTTGTTATCATATTTCCTGTCTAACGTTTTTTTCCTTAAAAACGTTAAATTTTTATCAGTTATATTTTGAATTTTTTGAATTTTTACGTAAGGAACCACAATATCCGGTTGCAAAGTTTATGGAATATAAAATCATATCGCATCAATGATTAATTCATTTCTACTTCGACTGTCCGTGTATGAAAGTAATCATGTTCAAGTGCTCTCAATGCGATAACAAGTTTACTCGCAAAGATGCTTTAACACGTCATGTAAAAAAACATAGTAAGTAAATACATTTTACGTTATAGAAATTGTTTTAATTAAGAGCATTTTTAAGGTGATAAATTATCTAAACTCACTTGCACCGGATGTAAAACGTCATTTACGAGATTTGATAACTATAGGCGTCATATTACAAATTCATCATTGTGTTCAATGGATTCGGATGATATGACTCCTAAAAAAGCCCGCCTGACAACTAGAACACCTTTACAAGGTATTTTTGTAAATATTCTTTATATTATTATTATTATAACTTGTTTTTGTTTTTAGAAGTTACTACTAACGCTCCATCATGTTCATTTCATCAATTTTGTGAAATATGCAATAGTCACTACAGAGGATCCAGATTAAACCATTTACGTTCTTTAAAACATAAAAGTGTCATCTCCGCCAAAATTAATGATGATGATGATTTCGTTGAAGAATATCAAGTTGCCTTCAAATCAAGAATTACCTCATACCGATTGAAAAATTCACAACTAGATGACTTGGAAGTGTGCAATTTTTTTGAAAGAAATCAAGATAAACTTATCACTTTAATAACTAGAAAACTGAGAGAATTTAACCAACTTAAAATTAATTTCGAACTTTTTGCTAAATATATTTTACCTTCTAAAGACATTATCGAAATCAAATCATTCAACACTAAAAATATCATCATTTCAATATCGACAAATATTAAGGTAGAACTGGAAGAAATATGTGGCGTCATAAAAAACAAAATGAGTGAATTCTTGGAAAAAGATAGTGGTAAGTAATATCAATTTTATTTATAAACATATTATTGTATTAAATTTTTTAGGTTGGATTTTAATGGAAATTTTGTTTTTGGAACTTAATATCAACAAATTCAATCCACTACGTGCATCAACATATATACCATTACCGAAGGACATAGCGAAGCGGAGAGCGGTTATCAATATTCATAATGATGATAATGAATGTTTCAAATGGTCTGTTTTGGCACACCTTCATTCAACTGAAGTAAATGTTAATCGACATCGAGTTGATGCTTATCGTGAGTTTGAAGAGGAATTAGATTTTACAGATATTTCATTTCCGGTTAAATTAACTGATATTTTTAAATTTGAAGCACTTAATAATATTAGTGTAAATGTCTATGGAACAGAGCAGCGTTTTGATCATGAAAAAGGTAAATGGGTATCAGATATTATAGGTCCCTTTTATTTAACTTCTAAGAAACGAGACATTCATGTAAATTTATTACTTATCGTAGACGATGAAAGAATGATCAAACATTACTGTCTGATAAGCAACATTTCTCGATTAATAAGTTCACAACTTTCCAAACATAATCATGCTAAATTTATATGTAACGGTTGTCTATTATTTTTTTCGAGTGAACAAAAATTAGTTAAACATCGTAAGTATGCTTGTAATGAAGTTGTCACTACATTACCAACTTCTGATCTGATTATAAATAAATTTGGTAAAGAAGTGCCTGGTAATGAATTAACATTTCAAAATTTTGATAAATCTCTTAAAGTTCCTTTTGTATTTTATTTCGATTTTGAATCTATTTTAAAACCTTTACGCAATGATAATTCAGCCGATAATATCCGTACAATTGTTACACATTTACATGAACCATATAGTTTCGGATATTACATAAAATGTGCATATAATGATAATTTATCAATTTATCGGACTTATCGAGGAAAAGATGCTCCTAAAATTTTTGTGAAATGGTTGCAAGATGATGTAAATAGACTTTATCACGATCACCTCAAACATATCGTACCACTTGAAATGACTCCGTTAGATGAATTGGTTTTTCAAATATCTACCCATTGTCATTTATGTAAAGAACCTTTCAAAACAGATTACGGAAGTCTAAATTGTGATAGAGTTCGTAATCATTGTCACTTAACAGGTGAATTTTTAGGACCTGCACATTCTATTTGTAATTTAAATTATAAGATTCCAAAATATATCCCTGTTTTTTGTCATAATTTAACTAATTATGATAGTCATTTATTTATTAAAGCTTTAGCAACAGAAAAGACCATCATTAATTGCATTGCTCAAACTAAAGAAAAGTATATTACATTTTCAAAAAAAATTTTAGTTGATAAGGTCATGAACACGACTACAAATACAGTTGACAATATTTTTATAACGCTTAGATTCGTAGATTCGTTCCGTTTCCTTTCTTTTTCATTAGATAAATTATCTCAGACTTTAACTTCTGATGAATGTCTAACCATTCGGAAACACTTTCCGGACGATAACCAATTTAATTTGATAAGACAAAAAGGTGTTTTTCCATATTCATATTTGGATTGTTTTAATAAGTTAGATGATACCAGTTTACCATTGATTCAACAATTTTATGATAATCTTAATAAAACTGATATCAGTGAACATGATTATGAGCGAGCACAGGAAGTCTGGAATCTATTTGATTGCAAAACGTTAGGTGATTATTCCGACATTTATTTAAAGTCTGATGTTTTGTTACTAACAGACATTTTTGAAAATTTCAGAAAGGTTTGTCTCAAAATTTATGAACTAGATCCAGCTCATTACTTAACAGCACCTTCATTAGGCTGGGATGCTATGTTAAAAATGACTGGAATTAAATTCGAATTGTTAACTGATATAGACATGGTACATTTCTTTCGAAAATCTATTAGAGGAGGACTTTGTCAATGTTCAAAACGTAAAGCAGTAGCAAATAATAAGTTTTTATCAAATCATGATCCTTCTAAACCAACTTCTTTTATAATGTACCTTGATGCAACCAACTTGTATGGAGCAGCAATGTCTGAATATTTACCTTATAGCGGTTTTCGATGGGAAGATCCTAATGAATTCAATGATAACCTAATTCTCAATTTGACAGATAACGCTGATGTAGGTTATATATTCGAAGTTGATTTAGAATATCCTTCTGAATTACATAATCTTCACAACGATTTACCATTTTGTCCTGAAAAATTTATTCCTCCCTCTAGTAAAACTGAGAAACTTTGCGCAACCTTGAACAATAAAGTACACTATGTTTTACATTATCGAAATTTAAGACAAGCTATACAAGGTGGTTTAAAATTAATTAATATTCACCGTGTTTTAAGTTTTAATCAATCACCATGGTTGAAAACATATATTGATTTAAATACAGAAATGCGTAACAAATCAAAAAACGCGTTAGAAAAAGATGTATTTAAATTAATGAATAATTCAGTTTTTGGTAAAACCATGGAATCAATTGATAAAAGAGTAAACGTGAAATTGGTAACATCATGGAATAATATAGGTAGAAAACCAGGTGCTGAAAGTTTAATTGCACGACCAAATTTTAAAAATTCATCTATCTTTACACCAAATTTTGTAGCTATTCAATTAGAGAACGAAAAAGTTTTCTACAATAAACCTCTGTATGTAGGTTTTACTATTCTAGATATCAGTAAAACTATTATGTATGATTTTTATTATAATTTCATAAAACTTAAATACGGTAACAATGCAACGCTTTTGTATACCGATACTGATAGTTTAGTAATTGAAATTTTTTGTGAAAATATTTATGATGATATTAAATCTAATATAGAGCGTTTTGATACTTCAAATTATAAAGCAGAAAATATTCATGGAATACCTGTATCGTCTTCTGTCATCGGGAAGATGAAAGATGAATATAAAGGACGTGTAATATCAGAATTTTTAGGAACAGGTGCTAAAGCATATTGTGTGGATGTTGAAGGTGAATTATCTAAAAAAGCTAAGGGTATTAAACACAATGTAATTACAAGTGAATTACATAAAATTGACTACCAAAACGCAGTTACTGTTCCAAACACTGAAATTATTAAAGAAATGAATATCTTTCGTTCGAAGCTTCATAACATTTACACAGAATTAAAGAAAAAAATTGCTTTATCTTTCAAAGATGATAAACGTTACATCTTAAACAATTCTGAAGGTAGAACATTATCTTGGGGTCATAAAAATATTCTTCCTCAAACTCAGGAATAATATTTAATTTGTATTGTAGTTATTGTATTATAATGTTTATGTATTATAATATGTATGTATGTATGTACTTATATTTAGATGTAATAAACAATTAAAGTAATTTATTGTTTTTATTATTATCCATTAACCAAATAGCTTATGTGAATTTGTTTCAGGTTTCCAAAATAGACAGCACTATCCACTCTACCTACCTGAGGTTCGACTCCCCATGGAAGGAACAACAACAACAACAACTTTTTTTGCATTATATTTTAAACAAATAACAAAATAAACTTGGTGCGCAACAGACAAGTTAGGCAAACAACATTACAAAAATAAAAAACTACATATACTAGGTTTTTTTTCCTTATCGATAAAATAATGACTTTCCTTTATTAGTTATTAGTGACAAGCGCGATGATTTTCTGATATTTTGCTTAACTCAATACAGCATGTATTGTATATATACTTCATGTATTCACAATTGCACATTTCAAAAATCATATATTCAAAATTTCACAACCCCAAAAACCAAAAATTTCACAACCCCAAAAAGCTACTACTACTACTACTACTACTTGTTTTCTTGGTTGCATATTCGCAAACGGGCGGGGGGTGTGTTTAAAAAAAAAAATGGAGGCCAGCGCCATCTTTGATTGACGGCTGCGCTGACGGCAGCGCCATCTAGCGAAAAGTTTGCAGACCGTGGCGCCATCTAACGTGAGAATTTAGGCGGAATTTGTGACGACATCGGCGCTACCAACATTACACCCAATATTAATTTTTAAATAAATTAAAATTTTGGCGCCATTTTTTTTAACAAACAAACATGGCCGACTAATTTCAAATATTAATTTTGAAATAATTTAAATTTGGCGCCAATTTACCATTAAACAAAAATGACCGCCGCCGACTTTCAAACTTCCAAGATGGCGACGATTATTATTATTATTATTATTATTATACTACATAAATATATTTGCATCATCACAAATGGCGTCAGTCGGCCGCAGGCCGGCTGACCAGCTGGTCGCAGGCCAGCGAGCTGCGATTACGCGCTTGCGTCTGCGACTGACTGACACAATTTTCACACATGCGCAGTAGAGGGAGGTGGAGGTGGTTTTTGAACCGGCTATCTCTATCTACTTACCACCACTAAACGTCAAAACGGAGCAGATTCTCAAATCTATAGCCAACTGTAAGTCTAAAATATTAATAAAAAGTTTTTTTATAAAATTGAGTATTTTGTAGATGCATGTGAACCAGCAAATTGTCTCCCCATGATGCAAAATGTTTGCCCTTTCCAATTCTTGTGCCAACTGTACTGCAAAGAACAACAAAAGGAAGGAGCTTGCGGGGGTGGAGCCTGCAAGTGTGTTTAAATAATACTCCTAACTAAATCTCTTGTAAATTAATAATGTATTAACTACCTTCTATTAATAAAAATGTTAAAATTTGTATAAGAATAAATGGTTTTTCTCTCAAAAATGGATTTCGGTACAGGACAATTTCTAAAAATATTTTTCAAATGTTTCCAAAAATCATACTCGTTTTGGGGTAACAGGTGACTGATTAGTTTTTTTATAGTGGACAAACTTCAAAATTCCTCTTATTTTTTAAGAGAGAATTCCGGAAGGTGTTTTGAGCAATAATTAAAATTTAAATTTGATTAAGAATGTAAAGTAATTAAGAAGGTAATAATGTGGACCAAAATAAACAAAAAAGACTTGATTTTTAGTTTAGTGTTGAAAAAATTTTTAGTCTTGAAAAAACTCTCACACATTTAACACGAACATAATTACAAAGATTTTGTATAAATTCTGCATTCACTTCAACTAAATCCGTATTAAATCACTATACAGGGTGCTGCATTTTGGATGTCCGAATAGAGGATCTCCGAAACTAAGAGGTTTAGAGGAAAACGAGTCACACATTCTCGGGTCCGTTTTTTGAGAAAATAATTTTGGTCAAAACCGCATCTCGCTACCATCTTTTGTTTTCGACTTATAAACAAAAGCTGTCATTTTAGTGAAATCTTAAAAAATTAATATCTTTCTTATTATAAAAGATACACATTTGAAACAAAAGCACTTTTTTTCAGAGAATCTAATAATGTTATGAGCGATTTTTTTTCAACCATTCGTTTAACTGTAATAACATAAAGATGTATTTTTTTAAATAGGAATTATAGTTGGCTTTGACATTTTCGAAAAGCTTATTTTTTTCTGATTTGATATATCTATTTGTGTAATACATTAATTTTAAATATTTAAGAAAAAACAAAACATTTCGCTTTTTCTTAATAGTAGGCCGTGAAATTTTTTTGAATTTTTAATTAAAACTATGAAAATTGTATTACCCAACAAGTATTTATAATTTAATGATTTTTTTAAACCCCAATTAATTCAAAAACAGCACAATAAATTATTATTAGATCAAATTTTTGTAATTAAAAAAATTATTTGTTTTAGTATTTAAAATGGCAAGCTTACGTTGTCATTCTATTTTACAATTTTAAACATAAAATGTCGGAAGAAGAAAAATCTTATTATTGTATGATTGCGTATCAATAAAATTTTATTTTACAAAAAAATGTCAATCCAAACACCAAAAGCAAATTCCATCTGCGGTAAAAAAAATACAGAACGTTATCAACGTCACCTGCATTGCACTTCACTAAATCATAAAAAAGTGTCATCAAATGGTAGTGACACATCGTTTTCAATTTTCTGCACATTTTTTATGTAATTAAAATCTGTGACGATCATATATTTGTTCAATTAAAAATAACTTTAACATAGCTTATTTTTATAATTTCACATTTTTTACTTTAATAACCGTTCACAAAATTTCTAGATTATTCATACCTTTTATGCGAAATAATATTTCCATGGCCAACTACTTTCAAAGATTTTAAATATATTTTTTATCAAAAGTATATAAAAATATCAAACTATATTTGCATTCCTTTGAGTTCAGAAAAAAATAAGCTTTTCAAAAATATCATAGCCAACTATAATTCTCATTTGAAAAAATACAACTTTATGTTATTACAGCTAAACGAATGACTTCACTGATTATCACTAATAACATTATTAAATTCTCTGTAAAAAAGTGCCTGTATAGTGTCTTTGTTTCAAACGTGTATCTTTTATAATAAGGAAGATATGAATTTTTTAAGATTTCGCTAAAAAAGTTGACACTTTTGATTTTAAGTCAAACACAAAAGACAATAGCGGGATGAAGTTTTGATCAAAACTATTTCCTCAAAAAACGGACCCGGGAATATGTCACTCGTTTTTCTCTAAACCTCTTAGTTTCGGAGATCCCCTAATCGTACATCCAGAATGCAACACCCTGTACTATATTTTTTTGTCAAGTGTAGGATAATGTATCCCTTGGTTTAATAATAAATTAATAAACGAAAACAAAGTTTTTTGATAAGAGTCTCTAGCGGCTGCTTGTAATTTTAAATTTTGTTTTTAATTTTCATGTCTGTGCACCATATTTGTACAGGGTTTATACGGTCTTGAGATTACGATTACCTTGTGCTTCACCGTTATTAGTCATAATCATGACAACCAATGGTAGTCCGTTGACTACGTTGAAATTTGAAAATTTGATGAAAAAACACAAAACACAAAGCAAACTTGCTCAGAACTGTTTGAGTAAAAGTTAAAAATGACACAGAAAAATGATCAAAAAAATAACTTCAAATTTAAATTTTGATCAAAGCTAAAGTAAAACTAAATAAATTAATAGCGTCAAAACTATGAAATGACGTTTTTCACTGTCATGGTTATAATTATAATGTATAACTTGAAAACTATTAAACATAGTAGGTATAGATAATATTGATATATATATTTAATATTTTTGTAATATTGGTCCAATTTGATTCTTTAATAAGTGGCGTTAACCACGAGTTTTTTGAAAGAATGAGTGCTTCAGGGTCTGATGAATCGACTTTTTTTATACTATTTTCTGTAATTTGCCCCCTTTTTACCGTTTTCAAACAAAAATTGTTATTTTAGTGGATTTAGCGATTTTTGTGAGAGTTGATAATATCTCAATTTTGAAAGTGGAAATTTCATTTAAAATTTTTGTTTTATCAAAGTTTTGTCAAAAAACAAGAGTTTGGACGACAGTGGAGGTAATCTTGCATATGAACGCCCTCTGAAATTAGTGAAATTCGCAAAAATACGGTCCCGAATTTGTTTCTTGCCAACCTAAAAATTTTCGTAAAATGTTCCGTCAGATAATGATGATGTTGAGTGACTTTAATTCCTATTAAAGCATCAAAATTCTTTAAGATAATTCTTGGCTGCATCACCCGTTTCATAAATTTGACTTCGTGTTTTAAGACTGGTGTTATGAAACTTGTTTTTCATACAATCTTTTGATTAGGCGGTTTTTATTCTTTGTAATTAATAAACTAGTCCAAAGTGAGGGAAAAATTAATTCAAATTAATTATTGAATTAATTTCAATTATTATTATTGAATGCTTCGAATTATGATAATTAAGGTTTTTAACTTAATTTAAATTAGTTTAATTTTCAATTAAATTTTAATTTCGCTTTCTGTAAACCGGCCCTAAATATCAAAAACGAATAAGTTTAGGTATAGCCGTATGGGGAAAGCTGATAAAAACTAAATTCGGAACTGGGAATTACTACAGAAAGGTTACAAAAATGAAACATTTGTTTCACGAACTCTTTTTATTATCAGTGCTATCGCCAGATGCACTGTGATAGAGAGTAATAATACATTTAATAATACAGAAAGGAGAGTTAAGATTTAAGGTTGAACTTTGGCCTCAAAACCTGGATGTGTCACGCAGTTTGCACAGAATGAAGCACCGATCCGCCAACGCTTAAAAAAAAGTTTGCCGAAACCCGGGATTGAACCGGGGACCTTTAGATCTTCAGTCTAACGCTCTCCCAACTGAGCTATTTCGGCTCGTATAACGTTGTTTCGCGAGTAGAAAGAGACGAAATGTTTTCTTCTTTTAATTTAGTTCGAAAAACCAAAAAGTTATTTTTTAATATTGGTTGCAGCAGAAATAACAAATAAAACACCAAAAACTGTATAAAAATATATTTTTGCACGTAAAACAGTTAAAATACATATAAAGATAATACATCACGCTTCATTCTTCGCCCAGGTTTCTAAAATCTTCTTCATCTTTTTCCTATGTTTTAAAATAGTTGAGACTGGTTTGGGATACAAGTCAAAAACGCCAACGTTGACGACATAATCGCCAAACTTTGTACTAATCACATTTTTCATACCATAATTATCACTAGAATTATTAATAATTAACAAACTTTTTACAGCCGTAGGAAAATTACCTATTGACTTCCATTACTTTTTTAAAAGTTAGCATAAGAGAGCAATCTTTTGCTATTGCAGATATTAAGTAAGGAACAAGCACCAAATGATTTTCTCTCATTATTTTTTCATCTATATTACCTAACATCATCACTATACATTTGAGACAAGTCCCAGGCCTCCTGGATACTTCTTTAACTAATTCCTTCACATAGTCATACTCTCCTAATTTTTTTTTGGCTAGTAGTTTGTAATAATACTGATTTCCTTCCACATCTAACATTTGAACAGACAAAATTCTTTCAAGAACACACCCTTTCGGCAACTTTGTTTGAAACGAGTTCTCCTGAATGATTTTATTCCATTCGCAAAACAACTTCATATTGCAGTTATTTGTTTTTTCGATTGTTGCAAAATTTGTAAGTAGACACTGCTTAACTAGTACACAAAATTCACGCACCAAACTAAAACCAAACATTAAAACCTATCGCATTCCTTATTTTTGTGGTTTTTACGTTTCATAAGTTTCGCGTTCGGTTCTAAAAAACTCAGCGATGAAATTTTTAAACAACTCAATTTCGCAGTTCTCTCCGTAATATAATTCACCATTTTTAAACACTTTAAAATTGTTTTGAGGACTGTCAATTAATGCTTTCAAGGCGCTGACCATCCTTGATGGCTCACTACAAAAACATGACTCGCGAATACAGAAAACCTATTTTATGCTTTAATCCGAACAGTTATTTCATTTATTTTAACATGCTTTATACCATGCGATTTTTTTTAGTTTTGTCTAATTATCTATGACAGTTTCGCCAACAGTGAAAACAATTGCGTAAATAACTTCAGCATGGCTTTATCTGTCAATATGTCCAAAATGTTCATCGAAGAAAAAAAATTGTTGGAATTTTATTTACGTAACATCATGGATAACCAGATCAAAATTTTAGAAAATCGCATGGTATTTCATTAAATACAATATCAGTTCTCTACCTTAGAGCGTCTTAGTCCATTTTTTTTTTTTTTCAAAAAATAAATAAAAAACAAAAATTAAATTTGAAACAGTGCATAAAATCTTGCAAATGGTATTATTTACAAAAATGACAGATGTTAAAATGAAAGTAGAACACTTTCTGAACATTCTTAGCATTTGTTTGAATGTAACATCACCTTGTCTTGCGGGAAAAAAAACGTGATAATGGGAGTCAATTTAGTTTAGTTTCAGAAAAGTTGAGATAGGAAAAAAATATTTAAAAGAAACGTTTCCCAAAAAAAAATTTCAATTTGTGTCATTTAATAAGTCTTTAAATTTGCTCCCATCCAAGTTAGCAGAGAATATCAAGACTATTACAGAAATCTTTATTTTGCTCAAAATGCTAAAAATTTTCCGGTAGATAATTCACCTTCTTACTTAACAAATATACGTATTTAAATTATTAAAAAAAATATTTGAATTTCAATGCATTAAACATTAATTTAACCTCTTGTCTTAATTTAACTTTTTGCATATTAAAATGCCTTTTCTTAATTATAAATCGAATAGAATCAAATATTTCTCTGTTAACCTGCAAGATCTACTAATAACGATTTTCATAACAAAACAACCTTTCATAAATGTTAGTTAAAATTGTGTATTGGTCACTAAATGAAATTTTTTGTTTTAAATTAATTCTGAATATTGAGCATCTTGGAGTTAGACTGTTTTCGCTCAAAGGTACAAAGCTGTTTTAATGTAATTAAAAAAAAGTTAATTCGAAAAACGGAGGGGAAACCCCAACAATTTGTTCGGATTATAGAAGTTTTACTGTAATTCATTCCACAGCCTCCTTGATTTATAGGAAACTTCGTTCTTATACAGGTAGTCGTGTGGTTTTTTTTTTTTTTTTGAATTGTTGCATCTTTTCAGTTAATTACAGAGTAAAACCTTAGTTCCTTAACCAGCAAGGAGACGCAAAATTACCCAGAAAAAAGATCGACGGGACAATATGAAGAAATTGAGTTAATTTGCCCATTTTCCTTCTAAAATTAGACGTTGTGTAATCAGGGAATGACGCCAAAAATAATCACCTTGACGTATTGATTGAGACAAAAAGTGCATTTAGGCAAGTGTTTCTCACTGAAGGGTATCCACCCCTGCTTTGGTTTAATTTCAATAGCATACGTGTTATTTGATAGTGGAAAAGGATAGAACTCGTCTGGCAAAAGTGCATAATCATCAAATAAAGCAGCTCTGCCATATTGCAAACTTTTGTTTTTCCTGTAACCTGGAAAATATGCTGATAAGATAAACAAAAACAAACAAATCTGTTTTATTACCAGGCCTCTGGTGGGCCAACTCATCCTCTAAAACCTTAATTTGCTTCCTTGATAAAAACACTTGTTCAGCATCACACACGAAATTGATTCCTATTAACGGCCTGATAATTTTTTTGTAAAAAGTGAGATCTCGTAGTTCCTCGTTTAGGGCATTGCCGCAGTACCAGTACAAAATATCCGTTATCCAATTAAGTAGCCAACTAAGTAACGAAGTTGTCCGTTTGGTTTTTCTAATTCTAAGTATTTTTCTTTCGTTTGGTAATGATAATACTACGTTACAATTGCCTTCTCCTCGGTACACCCAGTTTGGAGGAATTTTGAATTCCTCAGTGGAGGAAATAAACATGCTTTAGCACTCGAAATCAAGCACCTGAAAACTGTGATATAGTCGTATGTGATTCACATTTTTATCAGTTTATTTAACAATCATTTTCCGGGAAATATTAAACACTCATAAAAGAGCGAGCTATAAATAGAGGAAGCACTCACCTTATGTAACACCACACCATGTTTTCAAACCCTTTTATTTGTTGCTAAAAGGATTCAAAAACTTTCACTTTTCTTTTTCTTAACCTAAATTAAACGCACTACTACAAGGACTTGCTCCCGTCATCAGACATTTTTATTCCCCGATTTTGAGACCGGTTGCCAAATTAGTCTTCTTTCCCAAATATTTTTAGCCCGAAATTCACTTTACCGCGATTTAAGTTTATGTTGCCAGTAAGTTTCTATTACGTAATTGTTTAGATTATGACCTACGATTAGCCTGTTTTTTAAAAAGTAGGCAATTACCAACCTGGCAAACTAAAAATTTCAAGCGCCACATTCAAACTAAATAATTTACAAGAGATGCGAGGTAATTATGGAATCAATATGAACTAAATAGGTAATTAAGTATCGATTAATGGTATTTTATTGATAGGGATGATCTGTTTGTGGCACAAATACATTATTTAAACGTCCTATTGATAGATGGGACAGTTTCCATCAAACAATGAAGTCGGCAAGATATTTGTGTTAAATGTCTTGGAGTAAAGCGACTAGAGATGAAACCTTTACACCATTTTCCCGGATACCACCAATCGGAAGTAAAAGTAATAATTTCAAAAATTACAGAACGGAAAGTAAAGCTCTAGAGGTAGGGACGAGAAATGCTGCATTCCCATTCAAAAAAAGGTAAAACCTTGCATACTTTTCGCAGATGTTCAAACTTGACTTACAGAAAATTACAACCAAACGATATTTCTAAATCGTTGGAATCTAACCGCTTGCTAATTCGTCGCAAAACTTACGTTGTCCTCGAGCCGCTGGTTTGTAAACCTGATAAAAACAAATACCCAAAAAATGCTTATAAATAAATTTATTGATTTATTTGCAACAGTTGTTTCTTTATTTCGAAGGCGATAATCCCCAAAGCCGCACCCACGTTCAAACTATCTACATCATTACTTAGGGGAATATTAAGCCTGGCGCCGTTACTTCTGAGCGCCAATTCGTAGGAATTTTTACTAACACCGAGCGTTTCGCCCCCCACTACCACAACCAAGTGGTTGCTCGTCCGAAAATCGACCCCAAAATACGGCACAATGGGAATTTTACCCAAAAGTTCGCCCAAATCGCCTCCAGTGTCTTCACTACTTACGATACGATTATCGGCAATAAAAAATTTCGCATCAGGATCCACCTCATCTCCGATCTCATCCCACTCTTTTTTCTCAATTTTTAGCTTAAAATGTGCTCCCACTGCGCCCCTCAACACTTTAGTGTCCCACAAGTTAACACAACCTTTGGTCAAAATAACCCTAGCACAGCCCACAGCCGCACAAATTCGCAAAATTGTGCCTAAATTGCCTGGTTCGCGAATGTTATCGCAGATTACGGTAATTGGAAGAGGGTTCACGGGCTCAAAAGCTTCGACTGGGGGTGTTTTAAACAGTCCTAAAAATTGGTATTAGGGGGCTATAAGTGATAAAAAAATTTGTACCCATAATGCCCGGGTTGGTGGTGAGGTCCGACCACATTTGCATCTCTTTGTAGGGCATTTTGTACAACTGGGCCCCCACTTTAGGTAAAAACGGTTTCAAGTATTCTATTTCGTCTTTACGGCTGAATAAAATGTATTTGAGGGCGCAGCCCGATTGGAGTGCGTCTCTTATAAGCCTCTTGCCCTCCAAAAGTATCAAATCTTTTTTATCCTGTTCTTTCTTTGACTTAACATCCACCAAAATTGAACTACAAAACAATTTATCAAGGGTCATAAAACCCACAATTCTTCAATTTACCTAATCCGCCTATCATTATCTTTCATTTTTGTGTAAATAAAATTCCCCTCATTGTCTATAACTGTCTCAAGCATATCAAAAGTTGACTTAACCTCACTCTTTTGCTTCGTGGCAACTAGCGGTTTTTTGTCTTTTTTGGACTTGATTTGATAATCCACGGGCTTATTAGTGTCTTTTTCAATCTTTGCCCTCTCCCAACTGGTTTTAAGACCTCCGTACTTATCAAAAATTGAAGATTCGTCATTTCCATCTTGAGCTTTTTTTTCCATTTCCTCGTATTCTTCTGGTGAATAGACTTTCAAGGGCCTTCGGTGACTCCATCTGGAGTAAAATTTAACTTGTGACACTACTATTTGACTCTTCAGAGCGTTTTTTACAATACTCATTGTAACACACAACATTGCAAAAAGTGGGGTTATGTATGTCACAAAATGACAAAAATATTCACAATTAAGTCTCATCCAGGCATCCCGAACTGATATAGCCAAATCGAGCCCTCACTGAATTAGGTTTTACTGATGATGCGGATAGATGGCCTTAGTGTTTTACGGGAAAAAGAAATCCTATTGGCGGATTTAAAATTTCAGATTATTGAAGAAAAACGTGGTGCCGATGCGCGGCTGACAAGTAAAAATTTCACAAACGTCACAAATTTCACAAATTTGAGTTTTATGAAATTATTAGTTTGTGAAATAAATAAATACGACACAGCAATAAAATACACCTACCTTCATATCGCTTCCACGTTGGCTACCGTTTGTAGCATTAAAAAAAAAATAATAAAAATGAAACCAAAAAATAATAATAATAAAAATAAAACCAAAAAAAATTTTTATTTGCATTAAATTTTGAGCAAGCCACTTTCATTCATTGAAATTAAAGGTAAAATTGCGTGTCAATAAATTATTTGAGTGTTTTATTTTATTTATAGTTACTGTACTTAAAATGTGTCACTCAAAATATCACTTTTCAATTCCGCATTTAAAGATTTTAATTGCAATTAAGTTTTATGAAATTATTGGTTTGTGAAATAAATA
Source organism: Tribolium castaneum (assembly GCF_031307605.1). Classification (NCBI taxonomy): domain Eukaryota; kingdom Metazoa; phylum Arthropoda; class Insecta; order Coleoptera; family Tenebrionidae; genus Tribolium; species Tribolium castaneum. The sequence goes on along the minus strand of NC_087395.1, from coordinate 20,109,021 downwards.
AATACGACACAGCAATAAAATACACCTACCTTCATATCGCTTCCACGTTGGCTACCGTTTGTAGCATTAAAAAAAATAATAATAAAAATGAAACCAAAAAAAATGTTTATTTGCATTAAATTTTGAGCAAGCCACTTTCATTCATTGAAATTAAAGGCAAAATTTCGTGGCAATAAATTATTTGAGTGGTTTATTTTATTTATAGTTACTGTATTTAAAATGTGTCACTCAAAATATCACTTTTCAATACCGCATTTAAAGATTTTAATTGCAATTAAGTTTTATGAAATTATTGGTTTTTTGAAATAAATAAATACGACACAGCAATAAAATACACCTACCTTCATATCGCTTCCACGTTGGCTACCGTTTGTAGCAAAAAAAAAATAATAAAAATGAAACCAAAAAAAAATAATAATAAAAATGAAACCAAAAAAAATGTTTATTTGCATTAAATTTTGAGCAAGCCACTTTCATTCATTGAAATTAAAGGCAAAATTACGTGGCAATAAATTATTTGAGTGGTTTATTTTATTTATAGTTACTGTATTTAAAATGTGTCACTCAAAAGATCACTTTTCAATACCGCATTTAAAGATTTTAATTGCAATTAAGTTTTATGAAATTATTGGTTTTTTGAAATAAATAAATACGACACAGCAATAAAATACACCTACCTTCATATCGCTTCCACGTTGGCTACCGTTTGTAGCATTAAAAAAAAAATAAAAATGAAACCAAAAAAAAATAATAATAAAAATGAAACCAAAAAAAATGTTTATTTGCATTAAATTTTCAGCAAGCCACTTTCATTCATTGAAATTAAAGGCAAAATTTCGTGGCAATAAATTATTTGAGTGGTTTATTTTATTTATAGTTACTGTATTTAAAATGTGTCACTCAAAATATCACTTTTCAATACCGCATTTAAAGATTTTAATTGCAATTAAGTTTTATGAAATTATTGGTTTGTGAAATAAATAAATACGACACAGCAATAAAATACACCTACCTTCATATCGCTTCCACGTTGGCTACCGTTTGTAGCATTAAAAAAAATAATAATAAAAATGATACCAAAAAAAAAATAATAATAAAAATGAAACCAAAAAAAATGTTTATTTGCATTAAATTTTCAGCAAGCCACTTTCATTCATTGAAATTAAAGGCAAAATTTCGTGGCAATAAATTATTTGAGTGGTTTATTTTATTTATAGTTACTGTATTTAAAATGTGTCACTCAAAATATCACTTTTCAATACCGCATTTAAAGATTTTAATTGCAATTAAGTTTTATGAAATTATTGGTTTTTTGAAATAAATAAATACGACACAGCAATAAAATACACCTACCTTCATATCGCTTCCACGTTGGCTACCGTTTGTAGCATTAAAAAAAATAATAATAAAAATGAAACCAAAAAAAAAATAATAAAAATGAAACCAAAAAAAATGTTTATTTGCATTAAATTTTCAGCAAGCCACTTTCATTCATTGAAATTAAAGGCAAAATTTCGTGGCAATAAATTATTTGAGTGGTTTATTTTATTTATAGTTACTGTATTTAAAATGTGTCACTCAAAATATCACTTTTCAATACCGCATTTTAAGATTTTAATTGCAATTAAGTTTTATGAAATTATTGGTTTGTGAAATAAATAAATACGACACAGCAATAAAATACACCTACCTTCATATCGCTTCCACGTTGGCTACCGTTTGTAGCATTAAAATAAATAATAAAAATGAAACCAAAAAAAAAATAATAAAAATGAAACCAAAAAAATGTTTATTTGCATTAAATTTTGAGCAAGCCACTTTCATTCATTGAAATTAAAGGCAAAATTTCGTGGCAATAAATTATTTGAGTGGTTTTTTTATTTATAGTTACTGTATTTAAAATGTGTCACTCAAAATATCACTTTTCAATACCGCATTTAAAGATTTTAATTGCAATTAAGTTTTATGAAATTATTGGTTTGTGAAATAAATAAATACGACACAGCAATAAAATACACCTACCTTCATATCGCTTCCACGTTGGCTACCGTTTGTAGCATTAAAAAAAATAATAAAAATGAAACCAAAAAAAAAATAATAAAAATGAAACCAAAAAAAATGTTTATTTGCATTAAATTTTGAGCAAGCCACTTTCATTCATTGAAATTAAAGGCAAAATTTCGTGGCAATAAATTATTTGAGTGGTTTTTTTATTTATAGTTACTGTATTTAAAATGTGTCACTCAAAATATCACTTTTCAATACCGCATTTTAAGATTTTAATTGCAATTAAGTTTTATGAAATTATTGGTTTGTGAAATAAATAAATACGACACAGCAATAAAATACACCTACCTTCATATCGCTTCCACGTTGGCTACCGTTTGTAGCATTAAAAAAAATAATAAAAATGAAACCAAAAAAAAAATAATAAAAATGAAACCAAAAAAAATGTTTATTTGCATTAAATTTTCAGCAAGCCACTTTCATTCATTGAAATTAAAGGCAAAATTTCGTGGCAATAAATTATTTGAGTGGTTTTTTTATTTATAGTTACTGTATTTAAAATGTGTCACTCAAAATATCACTTTTCAATACCGCATTTAAAGATTTTAATTGCAATTAAGTTTTATGAAATTATTGGTTTGTGAAATAAATAAATACGACACAGCAATAAAATACACCTACCTTCATATCGCTTCCACGTTGGCTACCGTTTGTAGCATTAAAAAAAATAATAAAAATGAAACCAAAAAAAAAATAATAAAAATGAAACCAAAAAAAATGTTTATTTGCATTAAATTTTGAGCAAGCCACTTTCATTCATTGAAATTAAAGGCAAAATTTCGTGGCAATAAATTATTTGAGTGGTTTTTTTATTTATAGTTACTGTATTTAAAATGTGTCACTCAAAATATCACTTTTCAATACCGCATTTTAAGATTTTAATTGCAATTAAGTTTTATGAAATTATTGGTTTGTGAAATAAATAAATACGACACAGCAATAAAATACACCTACCTTCATATCGCTTCCACGTTGGCTACCGTTTGTAGCATTAAAAAAAATAATAAAAATGAAACCAAAAAAAAAATAATAAAAATGAAACCAAAAAAAATGTTTATTTGCATTAAATTTTCAGCAAGCCACTTTCATTCATTGAAATTAAAGGCAAAATTTCGTGGCAATAAATTATTTGAGTGGTTTATTTTATTTATAGTTACTGTATTTAAAATGTGTCACTCAAAATATCACTTTTCAATACCGCATTTAAAGATTTTAATTGCAATTAAGTTTTATGAAATTATTGGTTTTTTGAAATAAATAAATACGACACAGCAATAAAATACACCTACCTTCATATCGCTTCCACGTTGGCTACCGTTTGTAGCATTAAAAAAAATAATAATAAAAATGAAACCAAAAAAAAAATAATAAAAATGAAACCAAAAAAAATGTTTATTTGCATTAAATTTTCAGCAAGCCACTTTCATTCATTGAAATTAAAGGCAAAATTTCGTGGCAATAAATTATTTGAGTGGTTTATTTTATTTATAGTTACTGTATTTAAAATGTGTCACTCAAAATATCACTTTTCAATACCGCATTTTAAGATTTTAATTGCAATTAAGTTTTATGAAATTATTGGTTTGTGAAATAAATAAATACGACACAGCAATAAAATACACCTACCTTCATATCGCTTCCACGTTGGCTACCGTTTGTAGCATTAAAATAAATAATAAAAATGAAACCAAAAAAAAAATAATAAAAATGAAACCAAAAAAATGTTTATTTGCATTAAATTTTGAGCAAGCCACTTTCATTCATTGAAATTAAAGGCAAAATTTCGTGGCAATAAATTATTTGAGTGGTTTTTTTATTTATAGTTACTGTATTTAAAATGTGTCACTCAAAATATCACTTTTCAATACCGCATTTAAAGATTTTAATTGCAATTAAGTTTTATGAAATTATTGGTTTGTGAAATAAATAAATACGACACAGCAATAAAATACACCTACCTTCATATCGCTTCCACGTTGGCTACCGTTTGTAGCATTAAAAAAAATAATAATAAAAATGAAACCAAAAAAAATGTTTATTTGCATTAAATTTTCAGAAAGCCACTTTCATTCATTGAAATTAAAGGCAAAATTTCGTGGCAATAAATTATTTGAGTGGTTTATTTTATTTATAGTTACTGTATTTAAAATGTGTCACTCAAAATATCACTTTTCAATACCGTATTTAAAGATTTTAATTGCAATTAAGTTTTATGAAATTATTGGTTTGTGAAATAAATAAATACGACACAGCAATAAAATACACCTACCTTCATATCGCTTCCACGTTGGCTACCGTTTGTAGCATTAAAAAAAATAATAAAAATGAAACCAAAAAAAAATAATAATAAAAATGAAACCAAAAAAAATGTTTATTTGCATTAAATTTTCAGCAAGCCACTTTCATTCATTGAAATTAAAGGCAAAATTTCGTGGCAATAAATTATTTGAGTGGTTTATTTTATTTATAGTTACTGTATTTAAAATGTGTCACTCAAAATATCACTTTTCAGTACCGCATTTAAAGATTTTAATTGCAATTAAGTTTTATGAAATTATTGGTTTGTGAAATAAATAAATACGACACAGCAATAAAATACACCTACCTTCATATCGCTTCCACGTTGGCTACCGTTTGTAGCATTAAAAAAAATAATAATAAAAATGAAACCAAAAAAAATAATAATAAAAATGAAACCAAAAAAAATGTTTATTTGCATTAAATTTTGAGCAAGCCACTTTCATTCATTGAAATTAAAGGCAAAATTTCGTGGCAATAAATTATTTGAGTGGTTTATTTTATTTATAGTTACTGTATTTAAAATGTGTCACTCAAAATATCACTTTTCAATACCGCATTTAAAGATTTTAATTGCAATTAAGTTTTATGAAATTATTGGTTTTTTGAAATAAATAAATACGACACAGCAATAAAATACACCTACCTTCATATCGCTTCCACGTTGGCTACCGTTTGTAGCATTAAAAAAAATAATAAAAATGAAACCAAAAAAAAATAATAATAAAAATGAAACCAAAAAAAATGTTTATTTGCATTAAATTTTGAGCAAGCCACTTTCATTCATTGAAATTAAAGGCAAAATTTCGTGGCAATAAATTATTTGAGTGGTTTATTTTATTTATAGTTACTGTATTTAAAATGTGTCACTCAAAATATCACTTTTCAATTCCGCATTTAAAGATTTTAATTGCAATTAAGTTTTATGAAATTATTGGTTTGTGAAATAAATAAATACGACACAGCAATAAAATACACCTACCTTCATATCGCTTCCACGTTGGCTACCGTTTGTAGCATTAAAAAAAATAATAATAAAAATGAAACCAAAAAAAATGTTTATTTGCATTAAATTTTCAGCAAGCCACTTTCATTCATTGAAATTAAAGGCAAAATTTTGTGGCAATAAATTATTTGAGTGGTTTATTTTATTTATAGTTACTGTATTTAAAATGTGTCACTCAAAATATCACTTTTCAATACCGCATTTAAAGATTTTAATTGCAATTAAGTTTTATGAAATTATTGGTTTTTTGAAATAAATAAATACGACACAGCAATAAAATACACCTACCTTCATATCGCTTCCACGTTGGCTACCGTTTGTAGCATTAAAAAAAATAATAAAAATGAAACCAAAAAAAAATAATAATAAAAATGAAACCAAAAAAAATGTTTATTTGCATTAAATTTTCAGCAAGCCACTTTCATTCATTGAAATTAAAGGCAAAATTTCGTGGCAATAAATTATTTGAGTGGTTTATTTTATTTATAGTTACTGTATTTAAAATGTGTCACTCAAAATATCACTTTTCAATACCGCATTTAAAGATTTTAATTGCAATTAAGTTTTATGAAATTATTGGTTTGTGAAATAAATAAATACGACACAGCAATAAAATACACCTACCTTCATATCGCTTCCACGTTGGCTACCGTTTGTAGCATTAAAAAAAATAATAAAAATGAAACCAAAAAAAAATAATAATAAAAATGAAACCAAAAAAAATGTTTATTTGCATTAAATTTTCAGCAAGCCACTTTCATTCATTGAAATTAAAGGCAAAATTTCGTGGCAATAAATTATTTGAGTGGTTTATTTTATTTATAGTTACTGTATTTAAAATGTGTCACTCAAAATATCACTTTTCAGTACCGCATTTAAAGATTTTAATTGCAATTAAGTTTTATGAAATTATTGGTTTGTGAAATAAATAAATACGACACAGCAATAAAATACACCTACCTTCATATCGCTTCCACGTTGGCTACCGTTTGTAGCATTAAAAAAAATAATAATAAAAATGAAACCAAAAAAAATAATAATAAAAATGAAACCAAAAAAAATGTTTATTTGCATTAAATTTTGAGCAAGCCACTTTCATTCATTGAAATTAAAGGCAAAATTTCGTGGCAATAAATTATTTGAGTGGTTTATTTTATTTATAGTTACTGTATTTAAAATGTGTCACTCAAAATATCACTTTTCAATACCGCATTTAAAGATTTTAATTGCAATTAAGTTTTATGAAATTATTGGTTTTTTGAAATAAATAAATACGACACAGCAATAAAATACACCTACCTTCATATCGCTTCCACGTTGGCTACCGTTTGTAGCATTAAAAAAAATAATAAAAATGAAACCAAAAAAAAATAATAATAAAAATGAAACCAAAAAAAATGTTTATTTGCATTAAATTTTGAGCAAGCCACTTTCATTCATTGAAATTAAAGGCAAAATTTCGTGGCAATAAATTATTTGAGTGGTTTATTTTATTTATAGTTACTGTATTTAAAATGTGTCACTCAAAATATCACTTTTCAATTCCGCATTTAAAGATTTTAATTGCAATTAAGTTTTATGAAATTATTGGTTTGTGAAATAAATAAATACGACACAGCAATAAAATACACCTACCTTCATATCGCTTCCACGTTGGCTACCGTTTGTAGCATTAAAAAAAATAATAATAAAAATGAAACCAAAAAAAATGTTTATTTGCATTAAATTTTCAGCAAGCCACTTTCATTCATTGAAATTAAAGGCAAAATTTTGTGGCAATAAATTATTTGAGTGGTTTATTTTATTTATAGTTACTGTATTTAAAATGTGTCACTCAAAATATCACTTTTCAATACCGCATTTAAAGATTTTAATTGCAATTAAGTTTTATGAAATTATTGGTTTTTTGAAATAAATAAATACGACACAGCAATAAAATACACCTACCTTCATATCGCTTCCACGTTGGCTACCGTTTGTAGCATTAAAAAAAATAATAAAAATGAAACCAAAAAAAAATAATAATAAAAATGAAACCAAAAAAAATGTTTATTTGCATTAAATTTTCAGCAAGCCACTTTCATTCATTGAAATTAAAGGCAAAATTTCGTGGCAATAAATTATTTGAGTGGTTTATTTTATTTATAGTTACTGTATTTAAAATGTGTCACTCAAAATATCACTTTTCAATACCGCATTTAAAGATTTTAATTGCAATTAAGTTTTATGAAATTATTGGTTTGTGAAATAAATAAATACGACACAGCAATAAAATACACCTACCTTCATATCGCTTCCACGTTGGCTACCGTTTGTAGCATTAAAAAAAATAATAAAAATGAAACCAAAAAAAAATAATAATAAAAATGAAACCAAAAAAAATGTTTATTTGCATTAAATTTTCAGCAAGCCACTTTCATTCATTGAAATTAAAGGCAAAATTTCGTGGCAATAAATTATTTGAGTGGTTTATTTTATTTATAGTTACTGTATTTAAAATGTGTCACTCAAAATATCACTTTTCAATACCGCATTTAAAGATTTTAATTGCAATTAAGTTTTATGAAATTATTGGTTTTTTGAAATAAATAAATACGACACAGCAATAAAATACACCTACCTTCATATCGCTTCCACGTTGGCTACCGTTTGTAGCATTAAAAAAAATAATAAAAATGAAACCAAAAAAAAATAATAATAAAAATGAAACCAAAAAAAATGTTTATTTGCATTAAATTTTCAGCAAGCCACTTTCATTCATTGAAATTAAAGGCAAAATTTCGTGGCAATAAATTATTTGAGTGGTTTATTTTATTTATAGTTACTGTATTTAAAATGTGTCACTCAAAAGATCACTTTTCAATACCGCATTTAAAGATTTTAATTGCAATTAAGTTTTATGAAATTATTGGTTTGTGAAATAAATAAATACGACACAGCAATAAAATACACCTACCTTCATATCGCTTCCACGTTGGCTACCGTTTGTAGCATTAAAAAAAATAATAAAAATGAAACCAAAAAAAAATAATAATAAAAATGAAACCAAAAAAAATGTTTATTTGCATTAAATTTTCAGCAAGCCACTTTCATTCATTGAAATTAAAGGCAAAATTTCGTGGCAATAAATTATTTGAGTGGTTTATTTTATTTATAGTTACTGTATTTAAAATGTGTCACTCAAAATATCACTTTTCAATACCGCATTTAAAGATTTTAATTGCAATTAAGTTTTATGAAATTATTGGTTTGTGAAATAAATAAATACGACACAGCAATAAAATACACCTACCTTCATATCGCTTCCACGTTGGCTACCGTTTGTAGCATTAAAAAAAATAATAAAAATGAAACCAAAAAAAAATAATAATAAAAATGAAACCAAAAAAAATGTTTATTTGCATTAAATTTTCAGCAAGCCACTTTCATTCATTGAAATTAAAGGCAAAATTTCGTGGCAATAAATTATTTGAGTGGTTTATTTTATTTATAGTTACTGTATTTAAAATGTGTCACTCAAAATATCACTTTTCAATACCGCATTCAAAGATTTTAATTGCAATTAAGTTTTATGAAATTATTGGTTTTTTGAAATAAATAAATACGACACAGCAATAAAATACACCTACCTTCATATCGCTTCCACGTTGGCTACCGTTTGTAGCATTAAAAAAAAATAATAAAAATGAAACCAAAAAAAAAATAATAATAAAAATGAAACCAAAAAAAATGTTTATTTGCATTAAATTTTCAGCAAGCCACTTTCATTCATTGAAATTAAAGGCAAAATTTCGTGGCAATAAATTATTTGAGTGGTTTATTTTATTTATAGTTACTGTATTTAAAATGTGTCACTCAAAATATCACTTTTCAATACCGCATTTAAAGATTTTAATTGCAATTAAGTTTTATGAAATTATTGGTTTTTTGAAATAAATAAATACGACACAGCAATAAAATACACCTACCTTCATATCGCTTCCACGTTGGCTACCGTTTGTAGCATTAAAAAAAATAATAAAAATGAAACCAAAAAAAAATAATAATAAAAATGAAACCAAAAAAAATGTTTATTTGCATTAAATTTTCAGCAAGCCACTTTCATTCATTGAAATTAAAGGCAAAATTTCGTGGCAATAAATTATTTGAGTGGTTTATTTTATTTATAGTTACTGTATTTAAAATGTGTCACTCAAAATATCACTTTTCAATACCGCATTTAAAGATTTTAATTGCAATTAAGTTTTATGAAATTATTGGTTTGTGAAATAAATAAATACGACACAGCAATAAAATACACCTACCTTCATATCGCTTCCACGTTGGCTACCGTTTGTAGCATTAAAAAAAATAATAAAAATGAAACCAAAAAAAAATAATAATAAAAATGAAACCAAAAAAAATGTTTATTTGCATTAAATTTTCAGCAAGCCACTTTCATTCATTGAAATTAAAGGCAAAATTTCGTGGCAATAAATTATTTGAGTGGTTTATTTTATTTATAGTTACTGTATTTAAAATGTGTCACTCAAAATATCACTTTTCAATACCGCATTTAAAGATTTTAATTGCAATTAAGTTTTATGAAATTATTGGTTTGTGAAATAAATAAATACGACACAGCAATAAAATACACCTACCTTCATATCGCTTCCACGTTGGCTACCGTTTGTAGCATTAAAAAAAATTAAAAACAACACCAATAAAAAATCTTTATTTGCATGAAAATTACAACAAGCGACATAATTTTACGGCTGTAAAAAACAGTCAACAATGTTATATTTAAGGATTGCTCTAATTGGTCAAATTAGTCAATAACTAATTTGTCCGGCAAGAACCACGTGGAGGTTTAGAGCATTCTTGCCAGGAAAAATGGATATAAGGATGAGGTAAACAATGATTATTTCAAATGAAGGGAATAAAGGAATTATTGGTTTGTGAAATGAAAAAATAGTACACAAAAATCAAAGCTTTTTCACTTGGCGTTAAATAAATGCTCTTACCTTTATACTGCATCTGCTACCATTTGTAGCAAAACCTAAAAAATAAATTAAAAACACAACCAACAAAAAATTAATTTGTAGGAAAGTTACAACAAGCGACTTTAATAAATATTATACAGAATAAAGAATACACAATACGGTATAATATATGGCACACAAGCTATTAAATCAACACATCACAAGATAAAACGCAAAAAAATGCACCTACCTTCATATGGCTTCTGCGTTGGCTACTGTTTGTAGCATTAAAAAAAATAATAATAAAAATGAAACCAAAAAAAAATAATAATAAAAATGAAACCAAAAAAAATGTTTATTTGCATTAAATTTTGAGCAAGCCACTTTCATTCATTGAAATTAAAGGCAAAATTACGTGGCAATAAATTATTTGAGTGGTTTATTTTATTTATAGTTACTGTATTTAAAATGTGTCACTCAAAAGATCACTTTTCAATACCGCATTTAAAGATTTTAATTGCAATTAAGTTTTATGAAATTATTGGTTTTTTGAAATAAATAAATACGACACAGCAATAAAATACACCTACCTTCATATCGCTTCCACGTTGGCTACCGTTTGTAGCATTAAAAAAAATAATAATAAAAATGAAACCAAAAAAAATGTTTATTTGCATTAAATTTTCAGCAAGCCACTTTCATTCATTGAAATTAAAGGCAAAATTTCGTGGCAATAAATTATTTGAGTGGTTTATTTTATTTATAGTTACTGTATTTAAAATGTGTCACTCAAAATATCACTTTTCAATACCGCATTTAAAGATTTTAATTGCAATTAAGTTTTATGAAATTATTGGTTTGTGAAATAAATAAATACGACACAGCAATAAAATACACCTACCTTCATATCGCTTCCACGTTGGCTACCGTTTGTAGCATTAAAAAAAATAATAATAAAAATGAAACCAAAAAAAATGTTTATTTGCATTAAATTTTGAGCAAGCCACTTTCATTCATTGAAATTAAAGGCAAAATTACGTGGCAATAAATTATTTGAGTTTTTATTTTATTTATAGTTACTGTATTTAAAATGTGTCACTCAAAATATCACTATTCAACACCGAATTTAAAGATTTTAATTGCAATTAAGTTTTATGAAATTATTGGTTTGTGAAATAAATAAATACGACACAGCAATAAAATACACCTACCTTCATATCGCTTCCACGTTGGCTACCGTTTGTAGCATTAAAAAAAATAATAATAAAAATGAAACCAAAAAAAATGTTTATTTGCATTAAATTTTGAGCAAGCCACTTTCATTCATTGAAATTAAAGGCAAAATTACGTGGCAATAAATTATTTGAGTTTTTATTTTATTTATAGTTACTGTATTTAAAATGTGTCACTCAAAATATCACTATTCAACACCGAATTTAAAGATTTTAATTGCATTTAAGTTTTATGAAATTATTGGTTTGTGAAATAAATAAATACGACACAGCAATAAAATACACCTACCTTCATATCGCTTCCACGTTGGCTACCGTTTGTAGCATTAAAAAAAATAATAATAAAAATGAAACCAAAAAAAATGTTTATTTGCATTAAATTTTGAGCAAGCCACTTTCATTCATTGAAATTAAAGGCAAAATTACGTGGCAATAAATTATTTGAGTGTTTTATTTTATTTATAGTTACTGTATTTAAAATGTGTCACTCAAAATATCACTTTTCAATACCGCATTTAAAGATTTTAATTGCAATTAAGTTTTATGAAATTATTGGTTTTTTGAAATAAATAAATACGACACAGCAATAAAATACACCTACCTTCATATCGCTTCCACGTTGGCTACCGTTTGTAGCATTAAAAAAAATAATAATAAAAATGAAACCAAAAAAAATGTTTATTTGCATTAAATTTTGAGCAAGCCACTTTCATTCATTGAAATTAAAGACAAAATTTCGTGGCAATAAATTATTTGAGTGGTTTATTTTATTTATAGTTACTGTATTTAAAATGTGTCACTCAAAATATCACTTTTCAATACCGCATTTAAAGATTTTAATTGCAATTAAGTTTTATGAAATTATTGGTTTGTGAAATAAATAAATACGACACAGCAATAAAATACACCTACCTTCATATCGCTTCCACGTTGGCTACCGTTTGTAGCATTAAAAAAAATAATAATAAAAATGAAACCAAAAAAAATAATAATAAAAATGAAACCAAAAAAAATGTTTATTTGCATTAAATTTTGAGCAAGCCACTTTCATTCATTGAAATTAAAGGCAAAATTTCGTGGCAATAAATTATTTGAGTGGTTTATTTTATTTATAGTTACTGTATTTAAAATGTGTCACTCAAAATATCACTTTTCAATACCGCATTTAAAGATTTTAATTGCAATTAAGTTTTATGAAATTATTGGTTTGTGAAATAAATAAATACGACACAGCAATAAAATACACCTACCTTCATATCGCTTCCACGTTGGCTACCGTTTGTAGCATTAAAAAAAATAATAATAAAAATGATACCAAAAAAAAAATAATAATAAAAATGAAACCAAAAAAAATGTTTATTTGCATTAAATTTTCAGCAAGCCACTTTCATTCATTGAAATTAAAGGCAAAATTTCGTGGCAATAAATTATTTGAGTGGTTTATTTTATTTATAGTTACTGTATTTAAAATGTGTCACTCAAAATATCACTTTTCAATACCGCATTTTAAGATTTTAATTGCAATTAAGTTTTATGAAATTATTGGTTTGTGAAATAAATAAATACGACACAGCAATAAAATACACCTACCTTCATATCGCTTCCACGTTGGCTACCGTTTGTAGCATTAAAAAAAATAATAATAAAAATGAAACCAAAAAAAAAATAATAAAAATGAAACCAAAAAAAATGTTTATTTGCATTAAATTTTCAGCAAGCCACTTTCATTCATTGAAATTAAAGGCAAAATTTCGTGGCAATAAATTATTTGAGTGGTTTATTTTATTTATAGTTACTGTATTTAAAATGTGACACTCAAAATATCACTTTTCAATACCGCATTTTAAGATTTTAATTGCAATTAAGTTTTATGAAATTATTGGTTTGTGAAATAAATAAATACGACACAGCAATAAAATACACCTACCTTCATATCGCTTCCACGTTGGCTACCGTTTGTAGCATTAAAATAAATAATAAAAATGAAACCAAAAAAAAAATAATAAAAATGAAACCAAAAAAATGTTTATTTGCATTAAATTTTGAGCAAGCCACTTTCATTCATTGAAATTAAAGGCAAAATTTCGTGGCAATAAATTATTTGAGTGGTTTTTTTATTTATAGTTACTGTATTTAAAATGTGTCACTCAAAATATCACTTTTCAATACCGCATTTAAAGATTTTAATTGCAATTAAGTTTTATGAAATTATTGGTTTGTGAAATAAATAAATACGACACAGCAATAAAATACACCTACCTTCATATCGCTTCCACGTTGGCTACCGTTTGTAGCATTAAAAAAAATAATAATAAAAATGAAACCAAAAAAAATGTTTATTTGCATTAAATTTTCAGAAAGCCACTTTCATTCATTGAAATTAAAGGCAAAATTTCGTGGCAATAAATTATTTGAGTGGTTTATTTTATTTATAGTTACTGTATTTAAAATGTGTCACTCAAAATATCACTTTTCAATACCGCATTTAAAGATTTTAATTGCAATTAAGTTTTATGAAATTATTGGTTTTTTGAAATAAATAAATACGACACAGCAATAAAATACACCTACCTTCATATCGCTTCCACGTTGGCTACCGTTTGTAGCATTAAAAAAAATAATAAAAATGAAACCAAAAAAAAATAATAATAAAAATGAAACCAAAAAAAATGTTTATTTGCATTAAATTTTGAGCAAGCCACTTTCATTCATTGAAATTAAAGGCAAAATTTCGTGGCAATAAATTATTTGAGTGGTTTATTTTATTTATAGTTACTGTATTTAAAATGTGTCACTCAAAATATCACTTTTCAATTCCGCATTTAAAGATTTTAATTGCAATTAAGTTTTATGAAATTATTGGTTTGTGAAATAAATAAATACGACACAGCAATAAAATACACCTACCTTCATATCGCTTCCACGTTGGCTACCGTTTGTAGCATTAAAAAAAATAATAAAAATGAAACCAAAAAAAAATAATAAAAATGAAACCAAAAAAAATGTTTATTTGCATTAAATTTTGAGCAAGCCACTTTCATTCATTGAAATTAAAGGCAAAATTTCGTGGCAATAAATTATTTGAGTGGTTTTTTTATTTATAGTTACTGTATTTAAAATGTGTCACTCAAAATATCACTTTTCAATACCGCATTTTAAGATTTTAATTGCAATTAAGTTTTATGAAATTATTGGTTTGTGAAATAAATAAATACGACACAGCAATAAAATACACCTACCTTCATATCGCTTCCACGTTGGCTACCGTTTGTAGCATTAAAAAAAATAATAATAAAAATGAAACCAAAAAAAATGTTTATTTGCATTAAATTTTCAGAAAGCCACTTTCATTCATTGAAATTAAAGGCAAAATTTCGTGGCAATAAATTATTTGAGTGGTTTATTTTATTTATAGTTACTGTATTTAAAATGTGTCACTCAAAATATCACTTTTCAATACCGCATTTAAAGATTTTAATTGCAATTAAGTTTTATGAAATTATTGGTTTTTTGAAATAAATAAATACGACACAGCAATAAAATACACCTACCTTCATATCGCTTCCACGTTGGCTACCGTTTGTAGCATTAAAAAAAATAATAAAAATGAAACCAAAAAAAAATAATAATAAAAATGAAACCAAAAAAAATGTTTATTTGCATTAAATTTTGAGCAAGCCACTTTCATTCATTGAAATTAAAGGCAAAATTTCGTGGCAATAAATTATTTGAGTGGTTTATTTTATTTATAGTTACTGTATTTAAAATGTGTCACTCAAAATATCACTTTTCAATTCCGCATTTAAAGATTTTAATTGCAATTAAGTTTTATGAAATTATTGGTTTGTGAAATAAATAAATACGACACAGCAATAAAATACACCTACCTTCATATCGCTTCCACGTTGGCTACCGTTTGTAGCATTAAAAAAAATAATAATAAAAATGAAACCAAAAAAAATGTTTATTTGCATTAAATTTTCAGCAAGCCACTTTCATTCATTGAAATTAAAGGCAAAATTTTGTGGCAATAAATTATTTGAGTGGTTTATTTTATTTATAGTTACTGTATTTAAAATGTGTCACTCAAAATATCACTTTTCAATACCGCATTTAAAGATTTTAATTGCAATTAAGTTTTATGAAATTATTGGTTTTTTGAAATAAATAAATACGACACAGCAATAAAATACACCTACCTTCATATCGCTTCCACGTTGGCTACCGTTTGTAGCATTAAAAAAAATAATAAAAATGAAACCAAAAAAAAATAATAATAAAAATGAAACCAAAAAAAATGTTTATTTGCATTAAATTTTCAGCAAGCCACTTTCATTCATTGAAATTAAAGGCAAAATTTCGTGGCAATAAATTATTTGAGTGGTTTATTTTATTTATAGTTACTGTATTTAAAATGTGTCACTCAAAATATCACTTTTCAATACCGCATTCAAAGATTTTAATTGCAATTAAGTTTTATGAAATTATTGGTTTTTTGAAATAAATAAATACGACACAGCAATAAAATACACCTACCTTCATATCGCTTCCACGTTGGCTACCGTTTGTAGCATTAAAAAAAATAATAAAAATGAAACCAAAAAAAAAATAATAATAAAAATGAAACCAAAAAAAATGTTTATTTGCATTAAATTTTCAGCAAGCCACTTTCATTCATTGAAATTAAAGGCAAAATTTCGTGGCAATAAATTATTTGAGTGGTTTATTTTATTTATAGTTACTGTATTTAAAATGTGTCACTCAAAATATCACTTTTCAATACCGCATTCAAAGATTTTAATTGCAATTAAGTTTTATGAAATTATTGGTTTTTTGAAATAAATAAATACGACACAGCAATAAAATACACCTACCTTCATATCGCTTCCACGTTGGCTACCGTTTGTAGCATTAAAAAAAATAATAAAAATGAAACCAAAAAAAAAATAATAATAAAAATGAAACCAAAAAAAATGTTTATTTGCATTAAATTTTCAGCAAGCCACTTTCATTCATTGAAATTAAAGGCAAAATTTCGTGGCAATAAATTATTTGAGTGGTTTATTTTATTTATAGTTACTGTATTTAAAATGTGTCACTCAAAATATCACTTTTCAATACCGCATTTAAAGATTTTAATTGCAATTAAGTTTTATGAAATTATTGGTTTTTTGAAATAAATAAATACGACACAGCAATAAAATACACCTACCTTCATATCGCTTCCACGTTGGCTACCGTTTGTAGCATTAAAAAAAATAATAAAAATGAAACCAAAAAAAAATAATAATAAAAATGAAACCAAAAAAAATGTTTATTTGCATTAAATTTTGAGCAAGCCACTTTCATTCATTGAAATTAAAGGCAAAATTTCGTGGCAATAAATTATTTGAGTGGTTTATTTTATTTATAGTTACTGTATTTAAAATGTGTCACTCAAAATATCACTTTTCAATACCGCATTCAAAGATTTTAATTGCAATTAAGTTTTATGAAATTATTGGTTTTTTGAAATAAATAAATACGACACAGCAATAAAATACACCTACCTTCATATCGCTTCCACGTTGGCTACCGTTTGTAGCATTAAAAAAAATAATAAAAATGAAACCAAAAAAAAAATAATAATAAAAATGAAACCAAAAAAAAATGTTTATTTGCATTAAATTTTCAGCAAGCCACTTTCATTCATTGAAATTAAAGGCAAAATTTCGTGGCAATAAATTATTTGAGTGGTTTATTTTATTTATAGTTACTGTATTTAAAATGTGTCACTCAAAATATCACTTTTCAATACCGCATTTAAAGATTTTAATTGCAATTAAGTTTTATGAAATTATTGGTTTTTTGAAATAAATAAATACGACACAGCAATAAAATACACCTACCTTCATATCGCTTCCACGTTGGCTACCGTTTGTAGCATTAAAAAAAATAATAAAAATGAAACCAAAAAAAAATAATAATAAAAATGAAACCAAAAAAAATGTTTATTTGCATTAAATTTTGAGCAAGCCACTTTCATTCATTGAAATTAAAGGCAAAATTTCGTGGCAATAAATTATTTGGGTGGTTTATTTTATTTATAGTTACTGTATTTAAAATGTGTCACTCAAAATATCACTTTTCAATTCCGCATTTAAAGATTTTAATTGCAATTAAGTTTTATGAAATTATTGGTTTGTGAAATAAATAAATACGACACAGCAATAAAATACACCTACCTTCATATCGCTTCCACGTTGGCTACCGTTTGTAGCATTAAAAAAAATAATAATAAAAATGAAACCAAAAAAAATGTTTATTTGCATTAAATTTTCAGCAAGCCACTTTCATTCATTGAAATTAAAGGCAAAATTTTGTGGCAATAAATTATTTGAGTGGTTTATTTTATTTATAGTTACTGTATTTAAAATGTGTCACTCAAAATATCACTTTTCAATACCGCATTTAAAGATTTTAATTGCAATTAAGTTTTATGAAATTATTGGTTTTTTGAAATAAATAAATACGACACAGCAATAAAATACACCTACCTTCATATCGCTTCCACGTTGGCTACCGTTTGTAGCATTAAAAAAAATAATAAAAATGAAACCAAAAAAAAATAATAATAAAAATGAAACCAAAAAAAATGTTTATTTGCATTAAATTTTCAGCAAGCCACTTTCATTCATTGAAATTAAAGGCAAAATTTCGTGGCAATAAATTATTTGAGTGGTTTATTTTATTTATAGTTACTGTATTTAAAATGTGTCACTCAAAATATCACTTTTCAATACCGCATTCAAAGATTTTAATTGCAATTAAGTTTTATGAAATTATTGGTTTTTTGAAATAAATAAATACGACACAGCAATAAAATACACCTACCTTCATATCGCTTCCACGTTGGCTACCGTTTGTAGCATTAAAAAAAATAATAAAAATGAAACCAAAAAAAAAATAATAATAAAAATGAAACCAAAAAAAATGTTTATTTGCATTAAATTTTCAGCAAGCCACTTTCATTCATTGAAATTAAAGGCAAAATTTCGTGGCAATAAATTATTTGAGTGGTTTATTTTATTTATAGTTACTGTATTTAAAATGTGTCACTCAAAATATCACTTTTCAATACCGCATTTAAAGATTTTAATTGCAATTAAGTTTTATGAAATTATTGGTTTGTGAAATAAATAAATACGACACAGCAATAAAATACACCTACCTTCATATCGCTTCCACGTTGGCTACCGTTTGTAGCATTAAAAAAAATAATAAAAATGAAACCAAAAAAAAAATAATAATAAAAATGAAACCAAAAAAAATGTTTATTTGCATTAAATTTTCAGCAAGCCACTTTCATTCATTGAAATTAAAGGCAAAATTTCGTGGCAATAAATTATTTGAGTGGTTTATTTTATTTATAGTTACTGTATTTAAAATGTGTCACTCAAAATATCACTTTTCAATACCGCATTTAAAGATTTTAATTGCAATTAAGTTTTATGAAATTATTGGTTTGTGAAATAAATAAATACGACACAGCAATAAAATACACCTACCTTCATATCGCTTCCACGTTGGCTACCGTTTGTAGCATTAAAAAAAATTAAAAACAACACCAATAAAAAATCTTTATTTGCATGAAAATTACAACAAGCGACATAATTTTACGGCTGTAAAAAACAGTCAACAATGTTATATTTAAGGATTGCTCTAATTGGTCAAATTAGTCAATAACTAATTTGTCCGGCAAGAACCACGTGGAGGTTTAGAGCATTCTTGCCAGGAAAAATGGATATAAGGATGAGGTAAACAATGATTATTTCAAATGAAGGGAATAAAGGAATTATTGGTTTGTGAAATGAAAAAATAGTACACAAAAATCAAAGCTTTTTCACTTGGCGTTAAATAAATGCTCTTACCTTTATACTGCATCTGCTACCATTTGTAGCAAAACCTAAAAAATAAATTAAAAACACAACCAACAAAAAATTAATTTGTAGGAAAGTTACAACAAGCGACTTTAATAAATATTATACAGAATAAAGAATACACAATACGGTATAATATATGGCACACAAGCTATTAAATCAACACATCACAAGATAAAACGCAAAAAAATGCACCTACCTTCATATGGCTTCTGCGTTGGCTACTGTTTGTAGCAAGACATTTAAAAAATTAAAACAACACCAATAAAAATCTTTATTTGCATGAAAGTTACAACAAGCAACGTTTGTCAATATTAAACAAAATAAAAAATACACAATACGTTTCAATTTGTGGCAATTAAAATTCAAATCAAATTCAATACCTCAGTAAATAAATGCACTTACCTTCATATCGCTTCCACGTTGGCTACCGTTTGTAGCATTAAAAAAAATAATAATAAAAATGAAACCAAAAAAAAATAATAATAAAAATGAAACCAAAAAAAATGTTTATTTGCATTAAATTTTGAGCAAGCCACTTTCATTCATTGAAATTAAAGGCAAAATTTCGTGGCAATAAATTATTTGAGTGGTTTATTTTATTTATAGTTACTGTATTTAAAATGTGTCACTCAAAATATCACTTTTCAATACCGCATTTAAAGATTTTAATTGCAATTAAGTTTTATGAAATTATTGGTTTGTGAAATAAATAAATACGACACAGCAATAAAATACACCTACCTTCATATCGCTTCCACGTTGGCTACCGTTTGTAGCATTAAAAAAAATAATAATAAAAATGAAACCAAAAAAAATGTTTATTTGCATTAAATTTTGAGCAAGCCACTTTCATTCATTGAAATTAAAGGCAAAATTTCGTGGCAATAAATTATTTGAGTGGTTTATTTTATTTATAGTTACTGTATTTAAAATGTGTCACTCAAAATATCACTTTTCAATACCGCATTTAAAGATTTTAATTGCAATTAAGTTTTATGAAATTATTGGTTTGTGAAATAAATAAATACGACACAGCAATAAAATACACCTACCTTCATATCGCTTCCACGTTGGCTACCGTTTGTAGCATTAAAAAAAATAATAATAAAAATGAAACCAAAAAAAATGTTTATTTGCATTAAATTTTGAGCAAGCCACTTTCATTCATTGAAATTAAAGGCAAAATTACGTGGCAATAAATTATTTGAGTTTTTATTTTATTTATAGTTACTGTATTTAAAATGTGTCACTCAAAATATCACTATTCAACACCGAATTTAAAGATTTTAATTGCATTTAAGTTTTATGAAATTATTGGTTTGTGAAATAAATAAATACGACACAGCAATAAAATACACCTACCTTCATATCGCTTCCACGTTGGCTACCGTTTGTAGCATTAAAAAAAATAATAATAAAAATGAAACCAAAAAAAATGTTTATTTGCATTAAATTTTGAGCAAGCCACTTTCATTCATTGAAATTAAAGGCAAAATTACGTGGCAATAAATTATTTGAGTGTTTTATTTTATTTATAGTTACTGTATTTAAAATGTGTCACTCAAAATATCACTTTTCAATACCGCATTTAAAGATTTTAATTGCAATTAAGTTTTATGAAATTATTGGTTTTTTGAAATAAATAAATACGACACAGCAATAAAATACACCTACCTTCATATCGCTTCCACGTTGGCTACCGTTTGTAGCATTAAAAAAAATAATAATAAAAATGAAACCAAAAAAAATGTTTATTTGCATTAAATTTTGAGCAAGCCACTTTCATTCATTGAAATTAAAGGCAAAATTTCGTGGCAATAAATTATTTGAGTGGTTTATTTTATTTATAGTTACTGTATTTAAAATGTGTCACTCAAAATATCACTTTTCAATACCGCATTTAAAGATTTTAATTGCAATTAAGTTTTATGAAATTATTGGTTTGTGAAATAAATAAATACGACACAGCAATAAAATACACCTACCTTCATATCGCTTCCACGTTGGCTACCGTTTGTAGCATTAAAAAAAATAATAATAAAAATGAAACCAAAAAAAATGTTTATTTGCATTAAATTTTCAGCAAGCCACTTTCATTCATTGAAATTAAAGGCAAAATTTCGTGGCAATAAATTATTTGAGTGGTTTATTTTATTTATAGTTACTGTATTTAAAATGTGTCACTCAAAATATCACTTTTCAATTCCGCATTTAAAGATTTTAATTGCAATTAAGTTTTATGAAATTATTGGTTTGTGAAATAAATAAATACGACACAGCAATAAAATACACCTACCTTCATATCGCTTCCACGTTGGCTACCGTTTGTAGCATTAAAAAAAATAATAATAAAAATGAAACCAAAAAAAATGTTTATTTGCATTAAATTTTCAGCAAGCCACTTTCATTCATTGAAATTAAAGGCAAAATTTCGTGGCAATAAATTATTTGAGTGGTTTATTTTATTTATAGTTACTGTATTTAAAATGTGTCACTCAAAATATCACTTTTCAATACCGCATTCAAAGATTTTAATTGCAATTAAGTTTTATGAAATTATTGGTTTTTTGAAATAAATAAATACGACACAGCAATAAAATACACCTACCTTCATATCGCTTCCACGTTGGCTACCGTTTGTAGCATTAAAAAAAATAATAAAAATGAAACCAAAAAAAATGTTTATTTGCATTAAATTTTGAGCAAGCCACTTTCATTCATTGAAATTAAAGGCAAAATTTCGTGGCAATAAATTATTTGAGTGGTTTATTTTATTTATAGTTACTGTATTTAAAATGTGTCACTCAAAAGATCACTTTTCAATACCGCATTTAAAGATTTTAATTGCAATTAAGTTTTATGAAATTATTGGTTTTTTGAAATAAATAAATACGACACAGCAATAAAATACACCTACCTTCATATCGCTTCCACGTTGGCTACCGTTTGTAGCATTAAAAAAAATAATAATAAAAATGAAACCAAAAAAAAAATAATAAAAATGAAACCAAAAAAATGTTTATTTGCATTAAATTTTGAGCAAGCCACTTTCATTCATTGAAATTAAAGGCAAAATTTCGTGGCAATAAATTATTTGAGTGGTTTTTTTATTTATAGTTACTGTATTTAAAATGTGTCACTCAAAATATCACTTTTCAATACCGCATTTAAAGATTTTAATTGCAATTAAGTTTTATGAAATTATTGGTTTGTGAAATAAATAAATACGACACAGCAATAAAATACACCTACCTTCATATCGCTTCCACGTTGGCTACCGTTTGTAGCATTAAAAAAAATAATAATAAAAATGAAACCAAAAAAAATGTTTATTTGCATTAAATTTTCAGCAAGCCACTTTCATTCATTGAAATTAAAGGCAAAATTTCGTGGCAATAAATTATTTGAGTGGTTTATTTTATTTATAGTTACTGTATTTAAAATGTGTCACTCAAAATATCACTTTTCAATACCGCATTCAAAGATTTTAATTGCAATTAAGTTTTATGAAATTATTGGTTTTTTGAAATAAATAAATACGACACAGCAATAAAATACACCTACCTTCATATCGCTTCCACGTTGGCTACCGTTTGTAGCATTAAAAAAAATAATAAAAATGAAACCAAAAAAAAATAATAATAAAAATGAAACCAAAAAAAATGTTTATTTGCATTAAATTTTGAGCAAGCCACTTTCATTCATTGAAATTAAAGGCAAAATTTCGTGGCAATAAATTATTTGAGTGGTTTATTTTATTTATAGTTACTGTATTTAAAATGTGTCACTCAAAAGATCACTTTTCAATACCGCATTTAAAGATTTTAATTGCAATTAAGTTTTATGAAATTATTGGTTTTTTGAAATAAATAAATACGACACAGCAATAAAATACACCTACCTTCATATCGCTTCCACGTTGGCTACCGTTTGTAGCATTAAAAAAAATAATAATAAAAATGAAACCAAAAAAAATGTTTATTTGCATTAAATTTTCAGCAAGCCACTTTCATTCATTGAAATTAAAGGCAAAATTTCGTGGCAATAAATTATTTGAGTGGTTTATTTTATTTATAGTTACTGTATTTAAAATGTGTCACTCAAAATATCACTTTTCAATACCGCATTTAAAGATTTTAATTGCAATTAAGTTTTATGAAATTATTGGTTTGTGAAATAAATAAATACGACACAGCAATAAAATACACCTACCTTCATATCGCTTCCACGTTGGCTACCGTTTGTAGCATTAAAAAAAATAATAATAAAAATGAAACCAAAAAAATGTTTATTTGCATTAAATTTTGAGCAAGCCACTTTCATTCATTGAAATTAAAGGCAAAATTACGTGGCAATAAATTATTTGAGTTTTTATTTTATTTATAGTTACTGTATTTAAAATGTGTCACTCAAAATATCACTATTCAACACCGAATTTAAAGATTTTAATTGCATTTAAGTTTTATGAAATTATTGGTTTGTGAAATAAATAAATACGACACAGCAATAAAATACACCTACCTTCATATCGCTTCCACGTTGGCTACCGTTTGTAGCATTAAAAAAAATAATAATAAAAATGAAACCAAAAAAAATGTTTATTTGCATTAAATTTTGAGCAAGCCACTTTCATTCATTGAAATTAAAGGCAAAATTACGTGGCAATAAATTATTTGAGTGTTTTATTTTATTTATAGTTACTGTATTTAAAATGTGTCACTCAAAATATCACTTTTCAATACCGCATTTAAAGATTTTAATTGCAATTAAGTTTTATGAAATTATTGGTTTTTTGAAATAAATAAATACGACACAGCAATAAAATACACCTACCTTCATATCGCTTCCACGTTGGCTACCGTTTGTAGCATTAAAAAAAATAATAATAAAAATGAAACCAAAAAAAATGTTTATTTGCATTAAATTTTGAGCAAGCCACTTTCATTCATTGAAATTAAAGGCAAAATTTCGTGGCAATAAATTATTTGAGTGGTTTATTTTATTTATAGTTACTGTATTTAAAATGTGTCACTCAAAATATCACTTTTCAATACCGCATTTAAAGATTTTAATTGCAATTAAGTTTTATGAAATTATTGGTTTGTGAAATAAATAAATACGACACAGCAATAAAATACACCTACCTTCATATCGCTTCCACGTTGGCTACCGTTTGTAGCATTAAAAAAAATAATAATAAAAATGAAACCAAAAAAAATGTTTATTTGCATTAAATTTTCAGCAAGCCACTTTCATTCATTGAAATTAAAGGCAAAATTTCGTGGCAATAAATTATTTGAGTGGTTTATTTTATTTATAGTTACTGTATTTAAAATGTGTCACTCAAAATATCACTTTTCAATACCGCATTTAAAGATTTTAATTGCAATTAAGTTTTATGAAATTATTGGTTTGTGAAATAAATAAATACGACACAGCAATAAAATACACCTACCTTCATATCGCTTCCACGTTGGCTACCGTTTGTAGCATTAAAAAAAATAATAATAAAAATGAAACCAAAAAAAATGTTTATTTGCATTAAATTTTGAGCAAGCCACTTTCATTCATTGAAATTAAAGGCAAAATTACGTGGCAATAAATTATTTGAGTTTTTATTTTATTTATAGTTACTGTATTTAAAATGTGTCACTCAAAATATCACTATTCAACACCGAATTTAAAGATTTTAATTGCATTTAAGTTTTATGAAATTATTGGTTTGTGAAATAAATAAATACGACACAGCAATAAAATACACCTACCTTCATATCGCTTCCACGTTGGCTACCGTTTGTAGCATTAAAAAAAATAATAATAAAAATGAAACCAAAAAAAATGTTTATTTGCATTAAATTTTGAGCAAGCCACTTTCATTCATTGAAATTAAAGGCAAAATTACGTGGCAATAAATTATTTGAGTGTTTTATTTTATTTATAGTTACTGTATTTAAAATGTGTCACTCAAAATATCACTTTTCAATACCGCATTTAAAGATTTTAATTGCAATTAAGTTTTATGAAATTATTGGTTTTTTGAAATAAATAAATACGACACAGCAATAAAATACACCTACCTTCATATCGCTTCCACGTTGGCTACCGTTTGTAGCATTAAAAAAAATAATAATAAAAATGAAACCAAAAAAAATGTTTATTTGCATTAAATTTTGAGCAAGCCACTTTCATTCATTGAAATTAAAGACAAAATTTCGTGGCAATAAATTATTTGAGTGGTTTATTTTATTTATAGTTACTGTATTTAAAATGTGTCACTCAAAATATCACTTTTCAATACCGCATTTAAAGATTTTAATTGCAATTAAGTTTTATGAAATTATTGGTTTGTGAAATAAATAAATACGACACAGCAATAAAATACACCTACCTTCATATCGCTTCCACGTTGGCTACCGTTTGTAGCATTAAAAAAAATAATAATAAAAATGAAACCAAAAAAAATAATAATAAAAATGAAACCAAAAAAAATGTTTATTTGCATTAAATTTTGAGCAAGCCACTTTCATTCATTGAAATTAAAGGCAAAATTTCGTGGCAATAAATTATTTGAGTGGTTTATTTTATTTATAGTTACTGTATTTAAAATGTGTCACTCAAAATATCACTTTTCAATACCGCATTTAAAGATTTTAATTGCAATTAAGTTTTATGAAATTATTGGTTTGTGAAATAAATAAATACGACACAGCAATAAAATACACCTACCTTCATATCGCTTCCACGTTGGCTACCGTTTGTAGCATTAAAAAAAATAATAATAAAAATGATACCAAAAAAAAAATAATAATAAAAATGAAACCAAAAAAAATGTTTATTTGCATTAAATTTTCAGCAAGCCACTTTCATTCATTGAAATTAAAGGCAAAATTTCGTGGCAATAAATTATTTGAGTGGTTTATTTTATTTATAGTTACTGTATTTAAAATGTGTCACTCAAAATATCACTTTTCAATACCGCATTTTAAGATTTTAATTGCAATTAAGTTTTATGAAATTATTGGTTTGTGAAATAAATAAATACGACACAGCAATAAAATACACCTACCTTCATATCGCTTCCACGTTGGCTACCGTTTGTAGCATTAAAAAAAATAATAATAAAAATGATACCAAAAAAAAAATAATAATAAAAATGAAACCAAAAAAAATGTTTATTTGCATTAAATTTTCAGCAAGCCACTTTCATTCATTGAAATTAAAGACAAAATTTCGTGGCAATAAATTATTTGAGTGGTTTATTTTATTTATAGTTACTGTATTTAAAATGTGTCACTCAAAATATCACTTTTCAATACCGCATTTAAAGATTTTAATTGCAATTAAGTTTTATGAAATTATTGGTTTGTGAAATAAATAAATACGACACAGCAATAAAATACACCTACCTTCATATCGCTTCCACGTTGGCTACCGTTTGTAGCATTAAAAAAAATAATAATAAAAATGAAACCAAAAAAAATAATAATAAAAATGAAACCAAAAAAAATGTTTATTTGCATTAAATTTTGAGCAAGCCACTTTCATTCATTGAAATTAAAGGCAAAATTTCGTGGCAATAAATTATTTGAGTGGTTTATTTTATTTATAGTTACTGTATTTAAAATGTGTCACTCAAAATATCACTTTTCAATACCGCATTTAAAGATTTTAATTGCAATTAAGTTTTATGAAATTATTGGTTTGTGAAATAAATAAATACGACACAGCAATAAAATACACCTACCTTCATATCGCTTCCACGTTGGCTACCGTTTGTAGCATTAAAAAAAATAATAATAAAAATGATACCAAAAAAAAAATAATAATAAAAATGAAACCAAAAAAAATGTTTATTTGCATTAAATTTTCAGCAAGCCACTTTCATTCATTGAAATTAAAGGCAAAATTTCGTGGCAATAAATTATTTGAGTGGTTTATTTTATTTATAGTTACTGTATTTAAAATGTGTCACTCAAAATATCACTTTTCAATACCGCATTTTAAGATTTTAATTGCAATTAAGTTTTATGAAATTATTGGTTTGTGAAATAAATAAATACGACACAGCAATAAAATACACCTACCTTCATATCGCTTCCACGTTGGCTACCGTTTGTAGCATTAAAAAAAATAATAATAAAAATGAAACCAAAAAAAATAATAATAAAAATGAAACCAAAAAAAATGTTTATTTGCATTAAATTTTGAGCAAGCCACTTTCATTCATTGAAATTAAAGGCAAAATTTCGTGGCAATAAATTATTTGAGTGGTTTATTTTATTTATAGTTACTGTATTTAAAATGTGTCACTCAAAATATCACTTTTCAATACCGCATTTAAAGATTTTAATTGCAATTAAGTTTTATGAAATTATTGGTTTGTGAAATAAATAAATACGACACAGCAATAAAATACACCTACCTTCATATCGCTTCCACGTTGGCTACCGTTTGTAGCATTAAAAAAAATAATAATAAAAATGATACCAAAAAAAAAATAATAATAAAAATGAAACCAAAAAAAATGTTTATTTGCATTAAATTTTCAGCAAGCCACTTTCATTCATTGAAATTAAAGGCAAAATTTCGTGGCAATAAATTATTTGAGTGGTTTATTTTATTTATAGTTACTGTATTTAAAATGTGTCACTCAAAATATCACTTTTCAATACCGCATTTAAAGATTTTAATTGCAATTAAGTTTTATGAAATTATTGGTTTGTGAAATAAATAAATACGACACAGCAATAAAATACACCTACCTTCATATCGCTTCCACGTTGGCTACCGTTTGTAGCATTAAAAAAAATAATAATAAAAATGAAACCAAAAAAAAAATAATAAAAATGAAACCAAAAAAAATGTTTATTTGCATTAAATTTTCAGCAAGCCACTTTCATTCATTGAAATTAAAGGCAAAATTTCGTGGCAATAAATTATTTGAGTGGTTTATTTTATTTATAGTTACTGTATTTAAAATGTGACACTCAAAATATCACTTTTCAATACCGCATTTTAAGATTTTAATTGCAATTAAGTTTTATGAAATTATTGGTTTGTGAAATAAATAAATACGACACAGCAATAAAATACACCTACCTTCATATCGCTTCCACGTTGGCTACCGTTTGTAGCATTAAAATAAATAATAAAAATGAAACCAAAAAAAAAATAATAAAAATGAAACCAAAAAAATGTTTATTTGCATTAAATTTTCAGCAAGCCACTTTCATTCATTGAAATTAAAGGCAAAATTTCGTGGCAATAAATTATTTGAGTGGTTTATTTTATTTATAGTTACTGTATTTAAAATGTGACACTCAAAATATCACTTTTCAATACCGCATTTTAAGATTTTAATTGCAATTAAGTTTTATGAAATTATTGGTTTGTGAAATAAATAAATACGACACAGCAATAAAATACACCTACCTTCATATCGCTTCCACGTTGGCTACCGTTTGTAGCATTAAAAAAAATAATAATAAAAATGAAACCAAAAAAAATGTTTATTTGCATTAAATTTTCAGAAAGCCACTTTCATTCATTGAAATTAAAGGCAAAATTTCGTGGCAATAAATTATTTGAGTGGTTTATTTTATTTATAGTTACTGTATTTAAAATGTGTCACTCAAAATATCACTTTTCAATACCGCATTTAAAGATTTTAATTGCAATTAAGTTTTATGAAATTATTGGTTTTTTGAAATAAATAAATACGACACAGCAATAAAATACACCTACCTTCATATCGCTTCCACGTTGGCTACCGTTTGTAGCATTAAAAAAAATAATAAAAATGAAACCAAAAAAAAATAATAATAAAAATGAAACCAAAAAAAAATGTTTATTTGCATTAAATTTTGAGCAAGCCACTTTCATTCATTGAAATTAAAGGCAAAATTTCGTGGCAATAAATTATTTGAGTGGTTTATTTTATTTATAGTTACTGTATTTAAAATGTGTCACTCAAAATATCACTTTTCAATTCCGCATTTAAAGATTTTAATTGCAATTAAGTTTTATGAAATTATTGGTTTGTGAAATAAATAAATACGACACAGCAATAAAATACACCTACCTTCATATCGCTTCCACGTTGGCTACCGTTTGTAGCATTAAAAAAAATAATAAAAATGAAACCAAAAAAAAAATAATAAAAATGAAACCAAAAAAAATGTTTATTTGCATTAAATTTTGAGCAAGCCACTTTCATTCATTGAAATTAAAGGCAAAATTTCGTGGCAATAAATTATTTGAGTGGTTTATTTTATTTATAGTTACTGTATTTAAAATGTGTCACTCAAAATATCACTTTTCAATACCGCATTTAAAGATTTTAATTGCAATTAAGTTTTATGAAATTATTGGTTTTTTGAAATAAATAAATACGACACAGCAATAAAATACACCTACCTTCATATCGCTTCCACGTTGGCTACCGTTTGTAGCATTAAAAAAAATAATAAAAATGAAACCAAAAAAAAAATAATAAAAATGAAACCAAAAAAAATGTTTATTTGCATTAAATTTTGAGCAAGCCACTTTCATTCATTGAAATTAAAGGCAAAATTTCGTGGCAATAAATTATTTGAGTGGTTTATTTTATTTATAGTTACTGTATTTAAAATGTGTCACTCAAAATATCACTTTTCAATACCGCATTTAAAGATTTTAATTGCAATTAAGTTTTATGAAATTATTGGTTTGTGAAATAAATAAATACGACACAGCAATAAAATACACCTACCTTCATATCGCTTCCACGTTGGCTACCGTTTGTAGCATTAAAAAAAATAATAATAAAAATGAAACCAAAAAAAAAATAATAAAAATGAAACCAAAAAAAATGTTTATTTGCATTAAATTTTCAGCAAGCCACTTTCATTCATTGAAATTAAAGGCAAAATTTCGTGGCAATAAATTATTTGAGTGGTTTATTTTATTTATAGTTACTGTATTTAAAATGTGACACTCAAAATATCACTTTTCAATACCGCATTTTAAGATTTTAATTGCAATTAAGTTTTATGAAATTATTGGTTTGTGAAATAAATAAATACGACACAGCAATAAAATACACCTACCTTCATATCGCTTCCACGTTGGCTACCGTTTGTAGCATTAAAATAAATAATAAAAATGAAACCAAAAAAAAAATAATAAAAATGAAACCAAAAAAATGTTTATTTGCATTAAATTTTCAGCAAGCCACTTTCATTCATTGAAATTAAAGGCAAAATTTCGTGGCAATAAATTATTTGAGTGGTTTATTTTATTTATAGTTACTGTATTTAAAATGTGACACTCAAAATATCACTTTTCAATACCGCATTTTAAGATTTTAATTGCAATTAAGTTTTATGAAATTATTGGTTTGTGAAATAAATAAATACGACACAGCAATAAAATACACCTACCTTCATATCGCTTCCACGTTGGCTACCGTTTGTAGCATTAAAAAAAATAATAATAAAAATGAAACCAAAAAAAATGTTTATTTGCATTAAATTTTCAGAAAGCCACTTTCATTCATTGAAATTAAAGGCAAAATTTCGTGGCAATAAATTATTTGAGTGGTTTATTTTATTTATAGTTACTGTATTTAAAATGTGTCACTCAAAATATCACTTTTCAATACCGCATTTAAAGATTTTAATTGCAATTAAGTTTTATGAAATTATTGGTTTTTTGAAATAAATAAATACGACACAGCAATAAAATACACCTACCTTCATATCGCTTCCACGTTGGCTACCGTTTGTAGCATTAAAAAAAATAATAAAAATGAAACCAAAAAAAAATAATAATAAAAATGAAACCAAAAAAAAATGTTTATTTGCATTAAATTTTGAGCAAGCCACTTTCATTCATTGAAATTAAAGGCAAAATTTCGTGGCAATAAATTATTTGAGTGGTTTATTTTATTTATAGTTACTGTATTTAAAATGTGTCACTCAAAATATCACTTTTCAATTCCGCATTTAAAGATTTTAATTGCAATTAAGTTTTATGAAATTATTGGTTTGTGAAATAAATAAATACGACACAGCAATAAAATACACCTACCTTCATATCGCTTCCACGTTGGCTACCGTTTGTAGCATTAAAAAAAATAATAAAAATGAAACCAAAAAAAAATAATAAAAATGAAACCAAAAAAAATGTTTATTTGCATTAAATTTTGAGCAAGCCACTTTCATTCATTGAAATTAAAGGCAAAATTTCGTGGCAATAAATTATTTGAGTGGTTTTTTTATTTATAGTTACTGTATTTAAAATGTGTCACTCAAAATATCACTTTTCAATACCGCATTTTAAGATTTTAATTGCAATTAAGTTTTATGAAATTATTGGTTTGTGAAATAAATAAATACGACACAGCAATAAAATACACCTACCTTCATATCGCTTCCACGTTGGCTACCGTTTGTAGCATTAAAAAAAATAATAATAAAAATGAAACCAAAAAAAATGTTTATTTGCATTAAATTTTCAGAAAGCCACTTTCATTCATTGAAATTAAAGGCAAAATTTCGTGGCAATAAATTATTTGAGTGGTTTATTTTATTTATAGTTACTGTATTTAAAATGTGTCACTCAAAATATCACTTTTCAATACCGCATTTAAAGATTTTAATTGCAATTAAGTTTTATGAAATTATTGGTTTTTTGAAATAAATAAATACGACACAGCAATAAAATACACCTACCTTCATATCGCTTCCACGTTGGCTACCGTTTGTAGCATTAAAAAAAATAATAAAAATGAAACCAAAAAAAAATAATAATAAAAATGAAACCAAAAAAAATGTTTATTTGCATTAAATTTTGAGCAAGCCACTTTCATTCATTGAAATTAAAGGCAAAATTTCGTGGCAATAAATTATTTGAGTGGTTTATTTTATTTATAGTTACTGTATTTAAAATGTGTCACTCAAAATATCACTTTTCAATTCCGCATTTAAAGATTTTAATTGCAATTAAGTTTTATGAAATTATTGGTTTGTGAAATAAATAAATACGACACAGCAATAAAATACACCTACCTTCATATCGCTTCCACGTTGGCTACCGTTTGTAGCATTAAAAAAAATAATAATAAAAATGAAACCAAAAAAAATGTTTATTTGCATTAAATTTTCAGCAAGCCACTTTCATTCATTGAAATTAAAGGCAAAATTTTGTGGCAATAAATTATTTGAGTGGTTTATTTTATTTATAGTTACTGTATTTAAAATGTGTCACTCAAAATATCACTTTTCAATACCGCATTTAAAGATTTTAATTGCAATTAAGTTTTATGAAATTATTGGTTTTTTGAAATAAATAAATACGACACAGCAATAAAATACACCTACCTTCATATCGCTTCCACGTTGGCTACCGTTTGTAGCATTAAAAAAAATAATAAAAATGAAACCAAAAAAAAATAATAATAAAAATGAAACCAAAAAAAATGTTTATTTGCATTAAATTTTCAGCAAGCCACTTTCATTCATTGAAATTAAAGGCAAAATTTCGTGGCAATAAATTATTTGAGTGGTTTATTTTATTTATAGTTACTGTATTTAAAATGTGTCACTCAAAATATCACTTTTCAATACCGCATTCAAAGATTTTAATTGCAATTAAGTTTTATGAAATTATTGGTTTTTTGAAATAAATAAATACGACACAGCAATAAAATACACCTACCTTCATATCGCTTCCACGTTGGCTACCGTTTGTAGCATTAAAAAAAATAATAAAAATGAAACCAAAAAAAAAATAATAATAAAAATGAAACCAAAAAAAATGTTTATTTGCATTAAATTTTCAGCAAGCCACTTTCATTCATTGAAATTAAAGGCAAAATTTCGTGGCAATAAATTATTTGAGTGGTTTATTTTATTTATAGTTACTGTATTTAAAATGTGTCACTCAAAATATCACTTTTCAATACCGCATTTAAAGATTTTAATTGCAATTAAGTTTTATGAAATTATTGGTTTTTTGAAATAAATAAATACGACACAGCAATAAAATACACCTACCTTCATATCGCTTCCACGTTGGCTACCGTTTGTAGCATTAAAAAAAATAATAAAAATGAAACCAAAAAAAAATAATAATAAAAATGAAACCAAAAAAAATGTTTATTTGCATTAAATTTTGAGCAAGCCACTTTCATTCATTGAAATTAAAGGCAAAATTTCGTGGCAATAAATTATTTGAGTGGTTTATTTTATTTATAGTTACTGTATTTAAAATGTGTCACTCAAAATATCACTTTTCAATACCGCATTTAAAGATTTTAATTGCAATTAAGTTTTATGAAATTATTGGTTTGTGAAATAAATAAATACGACACAGCAATAAAATACACCTACCTTCATATCGCTTCCACGTTGGCTACCGTTTGTAGCATTAAAAAAAATTAAAAACAACACCAATAAAAAATCTTTATTTGCATGAAAATTACAACAAGCGACATAATTTTACGGCTGTAAAAAACAGTCAACAATGTTATATTTAAGGATTGCTCTAATTGGTCAAATTAGTCAATAACTAATTTGTCCGGCAAGAACCACGTGGAGGTTTAGAGCATTCTTGCCAGGAAAAATGGATATAAGGATGAGGTAAACAATGATTATTTCAAATGAAGGGAATAAAGGAATTATTGGTTTGTGAAATGAAAAAATAGTACACAAAAATCAAAGCTTTTTCACTTGGCGTTAAATAAATGCTCTTACCTTTATACTGCATCTGCTACCATTTGTAGCAAAACCTAAAAAATAAATTAAAAACACAACCAACAAAAAATTAATTTGTAGGAAAGTTACAACAAGCGACTTTAATAAATATTATACAGAATAAAGAATACACAATACGGTATAATATATGGCACACAAGCTATTAAATCAACACATCACAAGATAAAACGCAAAAAAATGCACCTACCTTCATATGGCTTCTGCGTTGGCTACTGTTTGTAGCAAGACATTTAAAAAATTAAAACAACACCAATAAAAATCTTTATTTGCATGAAAGTTACAACAAGCAACGTTTGTCAATATTAAACAAAATAAAAAATACACAATACGTTTCAATTTGTGGCAATTAAAATTCAAATCAAATTCAATACCTCAGTAAATAAATGCACTTACCTTCATATCGCTTCCACGTTGGCTACCGTTTGTAGCATTAAAAAAAATAATAATAAAAATGAAACCAAAAAAAAATAATAATAAAAATGAAACCAAAAAAAATGTTTATTTGCATTAAATTTTGAGCAAGCCACTTTCATTCATTGAAATTAAAGGCAAAATTTCGTGGCAATAAATTATTTGAGTGGTTTATTTTATTTATAGTTACTGTATTTAAAATGTGTCACTCAAAATATCACTTTTCAATACCGCATTTAAAGATTTTAATTGCAATTAAGTTTTATGAAATTATTGGTTTGTGAAATAAATAAATACGACACAGCAATAAAATACACCTACCTTCATATCGCTTCCACGTTGGCTACCGTTTGTAGCATTAAAAAAAATAATAATAAAAATGAAACCAAAAAAAATGTTTATTTGCATTAAATTTTGAGCAAGCCACTTTCATTCATTGAAATTAAAGGCAAAATTACGTGGCAATAAATTATTTGAGTTTTTATTTTATTTATAGTTACTGTATTTAAAATGTGTCACTCAAAATATCACTATTCAACACCGAATTTAAAGATTTTAATTGCATTTAAGTTTTATGAAATTATTGGTTTGTGAAATAAATAAATACGACACAGCAATAAAATACACCTACCTTCATATCGCTTCCACGTTGGCTACCGTTTGTAGCATTAAAAAAAATAATAATAAAAATGAAACCAAAAAAAATGTTTATTTGCATTAAATTTTGAGCAAGCCACTTTCATTCATTGAAATTAAAGGCAAAATTACGTGGCAATAAATTATTTGAGTGTTTTATTTTATTTATAGTTACTGTATTTAAAATGTGTCACTCAAAATATCACTTTTCAATACCGCATTTAAAGATTTTAATTGCAATTAAGTTTTATGAAATTATTGGTTTTTTGAAATAAATAAATACGACACAGCAATAAAATACACCTACCTTCATATCGCTTCCACGTTGGCTACCGTTTGTAGCATTAAAAAAAATAATAATAAAAATGAAACCAAAAAAAATGTTTATTTGCATTAAATTTTGAGCAAGCCACTTTCATTCATTGAAATTAAAGGCAAAATTTCGTGGCAATAAATTATTTGAGTGGTTTATTTTATTTATAGTTACTGTATTTAAAATGTGTCACTCAAAATATCACTTTTCAATACCGCATTTAAAGATTTTAATTGCAATTAAGTTTTATGAAATTATTGGTTTGTGAAATAAATAAATACGACACAGCAATAAAATACACCTACCTTCATATCGCTTCCACGTTGGCTACCGTTTGTAGCATTAAAAAAAATAATAATAAAAATGAAACCAAAAAAAATAATAATAAAAATGAAACCAAAAAAAATGTTTATTTGCATTAAATTTTCAGCAAGCCACTTTCATTCATTGAAATTAAAGGCAAAATTTCGTGGCAATAAATTATTTGAGTGGTTTATTTTATTTATAGTTACTGTATTTAAAATGTGTCACTCAAAATATCACTTTTCAATTCCGCATTTAAAGATTTTAATTGCAATTAAGTTTTATGAAATTATTGGTTTGTGAAATAAATAAATACGACACAGCAATAAAATACACCTACCTTCATATCGCTTCCACGTTGGCTACCGTTTGTAGCATTAAAAAAAATAATAATAAAAATGAAACCAAAAAAAAATGTTTATTTGCATTAAATTTTCAGCAAGCCACTTTCATTCATTGAAATTAAAGGCAAAATTTCGTGGCAATAAATTATTTGAGTGGTTTATTTTATTTATAGTTACTGTATTTAAAATGTGTCACTCAAAATATCACTTTTCAATACCGCATTTAAAGATTTTAATTGCAATTAAGTTTTATGAAATTATTGGTTTTTTGAAATAAATAAATACGACACAGCAATAAAATACACCTACCTTCATATCGCTTCCACGTTGGCTACCGTTTGTAGCATTAAAAAAAATAATAATAAAAATGAAACCAAAAAAAAATAATAATAAAAATGAAACCAAAAAAAATGTTTATTTGCATTAAATTTTCAGCAAGCCACTTTCATTCATTGAAATTAAAGGCAAAATTTCGTGGCAATAAATTATTTGAGTGGTTTATTTTATTTATAGTTACTGTATTTAAAATGTGTCACTCAAAATATCACTTTTCAATTCCGCATTTAAAGATTTTAATTGCAATTAAGTTTTATGAAATTATTGGTTTGTGAAATAAATAAATACGACACAGCAATAAAATACACCTACCTTTATATCGCTTCCACGTTGGCTACCGTTTGTAGCATTAAAAAAAATAATAATAAAAATGAAACCAAAAAAAATAATAATAAAAATGAAACCAAAAAAAATGTTTATTTGCATTAAATTTTCAGCAAGCCACTTTCATTCATTGAAATTAAAGGCAAAATTTCGTGGCAATAAATTATTTGAGTGGTTTATTTTATTTATAGTTACTGTATTTAAAATGTGTCACTCAAAATATCACTTTTCAATTCCGCATTTAAAGATTTTAATTGCAATTAAGTTTTATGAAATTATTGGTTTGTGAAATAAATAAATACGACACAGCAATAAAATACACCTACCTTCATATCGCTTCCACGTTGGCTACCGTTTGTAGCATTAAAAAAAATAATAATAAAAATGAAACCAAAAAAAAATGTTTATTTGCATTAAATTTTCAGCAAGCCACTTTCATTCATTGAAATTAAAGGCAAAATTTCGTGGCAATAAATTATTTGAGTGGTTTATTTTATTTATAGTTACTGTATTTAAAATGTGTCACTCAAAATATCACTTTTCAATACCGCATTTAAAGATTTTAATTGCAATTAAGTTTTATGAAATTATTGGTTTTTTGAAATAAATAAATACGACACAGCAATAAAATACACCTACCTTCATATCGCTTCCACGTTGGCTACCGTTTGTAGCATTAAAAAAAATAATAATAAAAATGAAACCAAAAAAAAATAATAATAAAAATGAAACCAAAAAAAATGTTTATTTGCATTAAATTTTCAGCAAGCCACTTTCATTCATTGAAATTAAAGGCAAAATTTCGTGGCAATAAATTATTTGAGTGGTTTATTTTATTTATAGTTACTGTATTTAAAATGTGTCACTCAAAATATCACTTTTCAATACCGCATTTAAAGATTTTAATTGCAATTAAGTTTTATGAAATTATTGGTTTGTGAAATAAATAAATACGACACAGCAATAAAATACACCTACCTTCATATCGCTTCCACGTTGGCTACCGTTTGTAGCATTAAAAAAAAATAATAATAAAAATGAAACCAAAAAAAATGTTTATTTGCATTAAATTTTGAGCAAGCCACTTTCATTCATTGAAATTAAAGGCAAAATTTCGTGGCAATAAATTATTTGAGTGGTTTATTTTATTTATAGTTACTGTATTTAAAATGTGTCACTCAAAATATCACTTTTCAATACCGCATTTAAAGATTTTAATTGCAATTAAGTTTTATGAAATTATTGGTTTGTGAAATAAATAAATACGACACAGCAATAAAATACACCTACCTTCATATCGCTTCCACGTTGGCTACCGTTTGTAGCATTAAAAAAAATAATAATAAAAATGAAACCAAAAAAAATGTTTATTTGCATTAAATTTTGAGCAAGCCACTTTCATTCATTGAAATTAAAGGCAAAATTTCGTGGCAATAAATTATTTGAGTGGTTTATTTTATTTATAGTTACTGTATTTAAAATGTGTCACTCAAAATATCACTATTCAACACCGAATTTAAAGATTTTAATTGCATTTAAGTTTTATGAAATTATTGGTTTGTGAAATAAATAAATACGACACAGCAATAAAATACACCTACCTTCATATCGCTTCCACGTTGGCTACCGTTTGTAGCATTAAAAAAAATAATAATAAAAATGAAACCAAAAAAAATGTTTATTTGCATTAAATTTTGAGCAAGCCACTTTCATTCATTGAAATTAAAGGCAAAATTTCGTGGCAATAAATTATTTGAGTGGTTTATTTTATTTATAGTTACTGTATTTAAAATGTGTCACTCAAAATATCACTTTTCAATTCCGCATTTAAAGATTTTAATTGCATTTAAGTTTTATGAAATTATTGGTTTGTGAAATAAATAAATACGACACAGCAATAAAATACACCTACCTTCATATCGCTTCCACGTTGGCTACCGTTTGTAGCATTAAAAAAAAATAATAATAATAAAAATGAAACCAAAAAAAATGTTTATTTGCATTAAATTTTCAGCAAGCCACTTTCATTCATTGAAATTAAAGGCAAAATTTCGTGGCAATAAATTATTTGAGTGGTTTATTTTATTTATAGTTACTGTATTTAAAATGTGTCACTCAAAATATCACTTTTCAATACCGCATTTAAAGATTTTAATTGCAATTAAGTTTTATGAAATTATTGGTTTGTGAAATAAATAAATACGACACAGCAATAAAATACACCTACCTTCATATCGCTTCCACGTTGGCTACCGTTTGTAGCATTAAAAAAAATTAAAAACAACACCAATAAAAAATCTTTATTTGCATGAAAATTACAACAAGCGACATAATTTTACGGCTGTAAAAAACAGTCAACAATGTTATATTTAAGGATTGCTCTAATTGGTCAAATTAGTCAATAACTAATTTGTCCGGCAAGAACCACGTGGAGGTTTAGAGCATTCTTGCCAGGAAAAATGGATATAAGGATGAGGTAAACAATGATTATTTCAAATGAAGGGAATAAAGGAATTATTGGTTTGTGAAATGAAAAAATAGTACACAAAAATCAAAGCTTTTTCACTTGGCGTTAAATAAATGCTCTTACCTTTATACTGCATCTGCTACCATTTGTAGCAAAACCTAAAAAATAAATTAAAAACACAACCAACAAAAAATTAATTTGTAGGAAAGTTACAACAAGCGACTTTAATAAATATTATACAGAATAAAGAATACACAATACGGTATAATATATGGCACACAAGCTATTAAATCAACACATCACAAGATAAAACGCAAAAAAATGCACCTACCTTCATATGGCTTCTGCGTTGGCTACTGTTTGTAGCAAGACATTTAAAAAATTAAAACAACACCAATAAAAATCTTTATTTGCATGAAAGTTACA
The DNA here is from genome assembly GCF_031307605.1 of Tribolium castaneum. Classification (NCBI taxonomy): domain Eukaryota; kingdom Metazoa; phylum Arthropoda; class Insecta; order Coleoptera; family Tenebrionidae; genus Tribolium; species Tribolium castaneum. The sequence continues at coordinate 20,069,219 of NC_087395.1, read as the reverse complement.
ACAAGCAACGTTTGTCAATATTAAACAAAATAAAAAATACACAATACGTTTCAATTTGTGGCAATTAAAATTCAAATCAAATTCAATACCTCAGTAAATAAATGCACTTACCTTCATATCGCTTCCACGTTGGCTACCGTTTGTAGCATTAAAAAAAATAATAATAAAAATGAAACCAAAAAAAAATAATAATAAAAATGAAACCAAAAAAAATGTTTATTTGCATTAAATTTTGAGCAAGCCACTTTCATTCATTGAAATTAAAGGCAAAATTTCGTGGCAATAAATTATTTGAGTGGTTTATTTTATTTATAGTTACTGTATTTAAAATGTGTCACTCAAAATATCACTTTTCAATACCGCATTTAAAGATTTTAATTGCAATTAAGTTTTATGAAATTATTGGTTTGTGAAATAAATAAATACGACACAGCAATAAAATACACCTACCTTCATATCGCTTCCACGTTGGCTACCGTTTGTAGCATTAAAAAAAATAATAATAAAAATGAAACCAAAAAAAATAATAATAAAAATGAAACCAAAAAAAATGTTTATTTGCATTAAATTTTCAGCAAGCCACTTTCATTCATTGAAATTAAAGGCAAAATTTCGTGGCAATAAATTATTTGAGTGGTTTATTTTATTTATAGTTACTGTATTTAAAATGTGTCACTCAAAATATCACTTTTCAATTCCGCATTTAAAGATTTTAATTGCAATTAAGTTTTATGAAATTATTGGTTTGTGAAATAAATAAATACGACACAGCAATAAAAGCACCTACCTTCATATCGCTTCCACGTTGGCTACCGTTTGTAGCATTAAAAAAAAATAATAATAAAAATGAAACCAAAAAAAATGTTTATTTGCATTAAATTTTCAACAAGCCACTTTCATTCATTGAAATTAAAGGCAAAATTTCGTGGCAATAAATTATTTGAGTGGTTTATTTTATTTATAGTTACTGTATTTAAAATGTGTCACTCAAAATATCACTTTTCAATTCCGCATTTAAAGATTTTAATTGCAATTAAGTTTTATGAAATTATTTGTTTGTGAAATAAATAAATACGACACAGCAATAAAATACACCTACCTTCATATCGCTTCCACGTTGGCTACCGTTTGTAGCATTAAAAAAAATAATAATAATAAAAATGAAACCAAAAAAAATGTTTATTTGCATTAAATTTTGAGCAAGCCACTTTCATTCATTGAAATTAAAGGCAAAATTTCGTGGCAATAAATTATTTGAGTGGTTTATTTTATTTATAGTTACTGTATTTAAAATGTGTCACTCAAAATATCACTTTTCAATACCGCATTTAAAGATTTTAATTGCAATTAAGTTTTATGAAATTATAAAGATTTTAATTGCATTTAAGTTTTATGAATTTATTGGTTTGTGAAATAAATAAATACGACACAGCAATAAAATACACCTACCTTCATATCGCTTCCACGTTGGCTACCGTTTGTAGCATTAAAAAAAATAATAATAAAAATGAAACCAAAAAATAATAATAATAAAAATGAAACCAAAAAAAATGTTTATTTGCATTAAATTTTGAGCAAGCCACTTTCATTCATTGAAATTAAAGACAAAAGTATTACGTGGCAATTAATTATTTGAGTGTTTGATTATAATTTTATTTACTGTATTTAAAATGTGTCACTCAAACGCGATCACTAGTCACCGAATTGAAAATTTAAACCGAAAAATTTAGATTTAATTGAGCACACGTCCGTTCGCGACAACGGCAAGTAACAAACTGAATAAATTGAACGAAACGGCACAATACACAATAATTTAAATAAACCGCCTTACCTCGCTTCGCCTCGCCTCCTGCTTCCCGCTCACGATCTGACCCGTGCCGCTGCTCGCTGTCGACTGAAGCGCTCTCGCCGCCTGCGCCGCACACCTAACCTCGGGACACGTCACGGATGTGACGTCACTTAAGTCTAAAACAGCCATTACCAGAAATATTCACTGGAAAAATTCGTCAAATTTAGAAACATTCATACACAGAATTATTTAAAATAGAACAGCATTGATCTAAAAAAATTAATTATGACAAATGTATTTGCCTATAAACGTCTAAAATTATAAAAGTTTCGCATGCAGTCAATGGAAAAATAAAAATGCATGTTTTTATTTAAACAGAAACTGGCAATGTGAAATTTTGGTGCGAAAATTAGTGGTATCGCAATGCGTATAGCCACATTGTTTGTTTGTTTCGTTTTGTTGAAAATTCGGTAGGTTCCAAAAGTAGGGTTATGTTGTCACCCGAAAATGACAAAATTTACACTTTTATGAATTTTGTCTCCATCTCTGCCCTTTCAGAGCGTTATGATAGGATATTTAGGGTCGAAATCTCTACCTTTATTATTTGCTATTGCCAGATAAGGACAAAAGTTCAGAAAGTAGGGTTAGGGTGTATTATGCTCTCTTCTGAAGTGTTAAATTTTAACTTTAATGTTTTTTGTGTGCTTTCCTGCTCTTCTAGAGCGCTATTAATTATTATTGAACATGTTTAAGGACAGACAATTCTACCTTGAGTCAACGACATAAATTTCAGTGAGATTTATTGAAAAATGCACTTCTCGTGTCAACCTTTTCATGAAAAAGGGTGTTTAAACGTTTATAAAGGGTATGTTAACATGTGTTGTTAACTTTACCACGTAATAAAACATAAAGCATAACTTGGTAATTTTTTACTTTAACTACTTCTGGATTTTCGAGCTGAAACTTACACCAAACGATTCCTCTGAGTGCCCTGATGACCGTACACTATGAATTTTCTTGTGCAAATTGAAAATAACATTAGAAAAATAATTTTTATTTTCACTCACTTTTTACTTGAATCGCCATTTTTGTTGATTTTAATTTGAGTTTATTTTTTATAATATCACGTTAATTTTTATTATTATAGTGGATCAAAGTGTCGTCTTTAGGTTAGACTATTGCCTACTATCGGTTAGGAACAACATGATCTCCAAAAATATAACGTAGTAATGAGCTCCAGAAGGTTTACGTAGATAGGTGCGTTTTTCCCAAAAGTGAGTTTTTTGAGATCGAACCGCAAGTGAGTCACACTGCGAGGAGACTCCCATAGACAGAAGTTGCAAACATAAGGTGCCAGACCGGTGCCAGTTTGGCTGATTGCAAGTATGTCTTTATCATCGATTCGGTGACGACTATTAGTTTCGTAAACTTAATGGATTTAATAAATATCTTTAACATTAAATGTGATCGTGTCATGTTGGGTAAAATTCTTCCATCTGTGCTGTCTGTGCATCCACCTTTTCAAATACAATTAAGAAATTTTCATAATAATTGTATTTGATAAGGTATTGGCATCATTTTGACGTGAGCAAAAATTAAAAAAATATAAAGTAATCGGAATTATTTTAAATTCGCGCCATTTTTAGTACGTGATGATGCGGCTAGATGGCTTCAGCTAGGAATTCATTGCCAACCATTATGTTCCGCTTCTATAAAAGTGTTATTCTAGGGTGTCATCCTTTTAGGGATTCAAAATGTTTCTTGTGCTTTTTAATAAAAACTTGTTAAAAATTTAATAAATTCATTAAGGGGGTAACTCAGTTTTCGTAATTCGAACTAAAAGATTGCTATTCACAGCTTCCTAGATTAATGAATGAATGAATGAATTAATTGATTAGGTCCCAAGGGGTGTTAGTCCGAACATGATTTTTTTACAATCGGAGGCTTTATCGAAGGGCTTAATCTCCTGCAAAAATAAAGAAAACTGCAGGATATAAAGGGCGTGAAAAAAAATCAGTGCATTGCTTGAATGAGGAAAAAAATGCAGAAATTAAATACAGTTAAGTTTTAATTTTGTAATAGAAACACTTTAGAATGCTCAGAAGATGTTCTACAAATGTGATATGCAAGTCAGCGTAACAGCTTATTGATGTTTTTATAATGATTTACGATTATTTTGATAATTTTCCTAGTTTCCTAATTTTCCTACACAAAAAATGTGTAGTTTTGTGCTTTCCTTTTTTGTGCATTTTGTTTGATACAGATCCGTGAACTATTTTTTGAGACATGTAAAAAAGTATACATGTTTTTTTGATCAATTTGAAAGTTCTCAGTGAACGCCTTAAGAGTGCGTTCACAATTTAAATAGTTAACCCCATCGCTGTTAGAGGGTCCACAATCGGAAAAAATTGGCGGCAAAAATTCAAAAATATTTGCCAATTATGTAGTTTTGACATGTCATGCAATCACTACACCCGCCTGTCATGTTTGTCAACGTAATTTTGTCTTGTTATGGCCATTGGGGTATTTAAATTGACTAAAAACCAGCGACATTTCTTAAGTATAATATTCGTATGTTTAAATATGATTCAAGTACTAGCGGGTGTAGTTATGTTAAGTTTGTCAATCTACATCTACGTTTCAGTGGCACCAGTTTTGTATTCGGAACGTGCAGAAATCAGTTACGTATTCTTTGTAATAGGTCTGTGTGGCTTTAACAACATTTGCTGTTATTTATTCGCTATAAAAATCCAACGAAAGTGCCTCAAACAATCTTTTAAGTAAGTTTTTCCCAGTCTTGGAACCGAATTTCTAATCTTCCTTCCAGGAAAAGTACCCGGAGTCTCGTATTCGCATGGACGTGTGTCACTTTTTACATCACGATATATTTGTGTATCTTGGCCAAACTCACAGCCAAAGTGTACAAGCACATAATACGCGCGATGGGCCATTCGTTTTACATCGGGATGAGCAAATACTTGAAGCAAGAGGAGTGGAAGGTCACCATCGACCGAATCCAATACGACATGCAGTGCTGCGGTGCCCAGGGCTACAGAGAATGGCACCAAATCCCCTGGCTGGGCAGATACCAAGTCAATGTAAAATCCGATTCGGTTAAACAGTGAATAGCCCCCACATTAAAAAAATTCCATCATCAGTCGCCCCTTCCAGATTTCACGAAAACGGCTCTTGGCTGTTTCCGGTAACCCCATGGAGTTGCTGTCGACTAAGCTTCCCCATGCAGTGCCTTCATGACCCCCTGCAGCAAGTGGGGGCCAACCACCAGTCCCTCGTCGCCGACGCCCTCAACACTGAAGGGTGCATCACGAAATTAAAAATACCGATTCGGATGGCAATCACCACTTTTATTATCTTAGTGGTCCTGAATTGTCTCGTACAGGTAAACCGATTCTTTGATTTTGGGGTACTATAGATTAGGAAACGAAACGGGATACAATATCGTACCCAAAAAAATAGTACGGCAAAGTATAAATGAGGGCGCTTCGAGCGTTATACCGTTTTAAAAAATTAAATTAAATTCTAACAATTTAATAATTATTTGGGAAAAAATACTGAAATGTTGAGCTTTGCATCTTGACAGGCTGAGAAAAACTGACGGCTAAAATTATACGAGAAACATGATAAAAAAATATTTAAATTTTTAAATTTGGGCTTCGTCCCATATTTTTAAAAATCCTGCGAATGGGGTTCTTAGATACAAGAAAAATGTTAGGAAGGAACTTCTAAAGAATTAAATTTCCTTAAAAAAATTTGCAACACCATATCTCTGTTTTCAACCGTTTAGATCGCAAAGATATTTAAAGACGTTCAAGCGACGGATTCATTGCTGGTCAAGTATCGGAAAATTTATTTATACCTAAACCGTTAAAGATATAGGTATGGTGGCGGGGACTTTAGTATAGGAAATTTAATTTTCTACAAAAAAATTTTAAGTAAAAAATATAATTTTAAAATGTAGCTAATTTTACTTTCTATACAATGTAACTTTTTGAAGCATATTCAAGAAAGCCCGAGTGGGACGAATGTAGCCCTTTCAATAATTATAAAAACGACGAAAGATACAGATAATTATGACTGACTTTTTAAAAAGACGAGTGCAAAAAATTATATGCGATTATCAATTTGGGTTCAGCCATAAATTTTTAAGAACGCAAGTTATAGATGCAAAAAAGTGTTAAGAGTCAAAGTTGTAGATAATCAAATTTCCTACAAAAGGTCCGCAATACTAAATTTGTGTCTTCATTTAGTTTATGTTTAAATTAATTAATCGATTTTGGACCACCGGTAATTGGGTCTCGCGGACTTTTTTGTAAGAAATTGAATGTACAATTGTTTTCCTAACATTTTTCTTGTATCTGTAACGGAATTCGTGCCGTTTTGAAAAATATGGGGCAGAGTGCCCCATATTTGTGAGTTTGAAATTATTTTAAACATTTCACGATAAAATTTTGCATTATGTTTATATCTTACTATTGAGAATTTAATGCTCTATGTATTTTTTGTTTGCTTTGTGCCAACCGTATTTTAAATTACTGTTGCTAAAACTTTAATAGTAATGAACAACTGCGCTCTCTGGCGACATTAAGGGAACTATTGAGGACGGCAACGTATTATTTGTACGTCGTTTCGTATCCTAACCTATAGTAATCTGTATATTTGACAAAAATTTAATTATCCCATTTTGATTCAGTTGGTCCTATTTTTGGTCGTCAGGGTGTTGTATACATCTTGTCGCAACGCGGAAATCCTGGAAACGGATGGGGTGGCCCCTGGATGGATTTTTGGGAGGGGGGATTGCGGTTATAACCGAGGGAAAACCCTGCTTGACTATATGGTACGTAGTGTTTGTTTTGCCCCGAATCGTTTAATATTTTTTTCTAGAACCCCCCGAGACGGCGTCGCCGAAAGCAACAAAAACCAGCCATTGACGAGCAAGACTGCTGATAATGATTAGCGGTGCTTTCTATCCCAATTTATTTTTTATTTATATACATATATCATGTAAGGATGTATACATAAGCTGAAGAAACGAATACGAAACAAGATTAGGTTTTTGTGCTCCACTAAACGTCCGACTGTGTTTGAAATTGTTTATTCTTTAATTAATACAAAAGAAGAGTAAAACTAATCCGAAACCGGATCAGGGCCGAGTTTCCTTATCATGTAATACTAAAACAATTAACTAAAAAACGCTTCGAAAACAATTACAAAAAAAGTAAAGTATAAAAAGGATAAAGTGACGAAATAGTGAACAGGTTTTTATAGGTTTTTTTTCTAAAGACGCTATATTACACATTGTTTTAAATCATATGGAGCACAACAAATATATAATATTACAATCTACGAGATTAATTTATTATGTTGTATGTATATTTTCAGATCCTTTCACTTTTTTTCAGCTCTTGCGCAAACGCCTCTTCAACCTAACGCTGAAAGAAAAAACATAAAAAGGTTTCACTCTAAATTAGATGCTAACTCGGGTTATGAAACAATATTTAAAAACCGACAAATTTTGTAGTGTCTATAAAAGAACGTATATTAAATAAATCATTTTGACGTCAACTGCGTTACTTTAAATAAAAAGATATGTTTTTTGCTAACGACTCAGTATCTGAGTGGACTCAGTGGTTACACCAAAGCAAATCTTAGATGTAAGAAGCTGGAAAGGGATACTAATGAGCACTAAGAAATAGCATGCCATTAAAAAATATTTTTTATAAGGTCATACTTTTCTTGAGACACTCGGTATAATATTTTCCTGAAATACATCCTAGAGTATAAATAACATCTACGAAATATTAAAAGTCCAACTTTACTAACAACAGAGCTACAGAAAGCTGGAGCTGATCTGGGACAGTCTGTATAGAATAATATAGAATAATAGAATAAGGTTTAAATATTTCTAGTCCAGTAAAAAATGTATTGATAATCTAAACTAAGGTCTAAACCTGACCTTACTATCTTACTACCTACCTACCTTAGCATAAACGATAGAGAATTAATTACGCTACCATTTGATGTTTCGAGTTTCGATATTGTTCAAGATTTTTTAAGTATTGCTGTTGGACATAAAAAACCAATTTTGAGAAAACTTTTATTAAGTTATTAACGTATTTTCTTAAAATGCCCATAATTTTTAGAGCCATGAATAAAATTTTACAATTGGCAGCTTTTGAGTAATACTCATTTTTCTAATATTGAAGATCTAAACACTCTAATAATTTATGACAGACTCTGTACTAATTCGTGATCAAGTCAGAATTCCTTGACAACAGACCGCCTTAACCTGAAAAGGTTGCAGACATCACTGCGAACCTTTTTTTAATTATGAATAATATTGTTTTCAAACCAGTGTTTTTTTTTTAATAATTATTAGACGAATCAAATTACTCGAATAAAAACATCAATGGATACAACATCTTCTGCCAAATTCGGTAAATCGTCGTAATGAGCTCCAAACGCAACTCTGATAATTTATTACAAAAAAAAACACTGAGTTAAAAACAATATTATTGAATTAAAAGTAATTTTTTTAACATGTTTTGCCAAAAAAATCATAGTAGTAGGGTGACATTAAAAAAGTTTTTCTTGAACTAAAAGGAATTTAAAAAAAAATTCTGAAAAATGATTACGCACTTGATGATTACTAATTAATTTTTCCATAAGGTGGGTGATTTAGGCACAAAACGCTTGGTTCCATACTTTTGTTCAACTCTGTATGTACGAGTACTTCTTTTACAGACACTTGTTAAACAACGAAATTGTTGAGGTTTCACAAACCGGTCAAAAATCAGTCAGTCACCAGTTTAACTTAATCCACGGCTTACTAATTACTTACCAGCAATCCCAGCGATGGCTTCGGACGCCGAATACTTGACATCGATATCGCTATCCGCTGTTAATTTGTCTAAAACAGGCTTAACTTGGGGCTGGATGACCGCTTGGTCCAACTGCGGTGCGATTTTTTGTAACGTTTTAGCGACGTTAAACCTTACATTGGCGACTTTATCATTCGCCATACTCAGAACAGTTGGTAACAACAATCGCGTCGTAATATCGCTACCGCAGGCCTCTGCCAACACATTGATGCAAAACAGACAAGTCATCCTATACAAATAATTCTGGTCACGGGACATTGCCAAAACCTTCGGAATGATCGTGGTTTCGGCCCATTCAGCCCCAAACTGATCCACCAACTTCCTCAAATTCAAAGTTGCCGCTTCACGAATAGCGAACACATGATCCATCAACCAAGTCATGCACAGTGCGTTTAATTTCTCATCGAAAAACTCGCGTCCCAATTGGCCAGCCAACAATGGCATGTATTCGATGATGGCCGAACGGACGCGCCATTTTGAATCCTCGGCCAATTCGACGATGGCCGGCAATAAACTCTGAGACAATTGCTGGATTCCTATGACCTCATTCACGCAATCTAGATTCGAGATGATATTCAAGCGAACTTCAGGACATTCGTCTTTCAATTGAGTCAAAAACAAAGGAAGGAGATGTTCGATAGTATTGTGACGGCCGAGAATAGGGCTCAGGCCCATTATCACCGAAGCCAAGGCCGACTTGACATGTTGGTTAGGATCGGCGACGAGTTCTTTAACGCAGGGAAGGATATTGTTCATAATGATGCTCTCCTGATGAGCTTTGTCCAAGTTTTGACAGAAATCTTTGACTTTATTGGCGGCTGCGGCCCGAACTTCGGCTTCAGTGTCCTTGAGGAGGTTCTGAAAGGCGGGGACTAAATCGGTTCGGGTGATTTCTGGTCCTACGGCCTTTTGCAAATCGGTGAATTTGTCCGCAACCATGTAGCGCACACGCCATGATGTATCACCTGCTCAAAAACAATCTAAGTTTGATGAAATAGTTATTTACGAACCAAGTGCCAGAAGACTTTTTTCGCGCATGAGTGCTTCATTTGCGTGAATTCGCCGAATACGTCTTCGCGCACCGAGGTTCATAGAATATTTTTTAAATAGTACTTGATAATGTACTAATTAGTTCTTTCGTAAGGTACAAGGTAGACACAAATCGCTTGAAAAAACGGGTGACACATTTTCGAGAAAAACTCGTATCTTCCTTATTTTAAAAGAAACACATTTGAAACAAAAGCACATATTTACGGAGAATTTAATAATGTCAACATTATTAATTGTTAGACCTCGTACCCTATTTTTGAATATCTTAAAAAAGATATAGAAATATTCTGCTTTTTCTTTGTAGTTGGCCATGAAAAAATATTAGATCATTATGAAAATATACAATGTGTGCTGGAAAGATCTAGTCATCTAGTCTAATTAATTTCTCATGCAAAATTAGAAAATGCCGCTTTATAGAACTAATGATAGGTATTTAGACATCGAATATTACCATTCTCCCTTTATTAAGTTATTAAGTCTCCAAACAAATAAACTTCCATAATAAAAGTTTTTTCTTTCACAGTGTATCCATTTAGTTGCATTTTAACGAAATTAAAAAATAATAATTGAATTTCATAACTGACAGATTTGACATTTATTGACAGGGGATTTAATTGAGCAGAGCGGAACAAATTTTTTTACATATAAACCAATTTCAAAGTTAACTAGATGAGAATCATTTAAAAACACATTGTATTACAATGTGTTCAAAAATGGTTGTTCATCAAGTCAAATTTGAACGTAATGTGGCGCTTAACTTGAATTGTGAATGCGGTGAAAATGACAGATCCGTCAAAATATGCAAAAAGACTTCAAATCCAAAAACGTACAACATCAAAAATCACGGAAATATATAACACAAATGAAGACAAACCCTACAATTGAAACAACTTTGACGAAAAATGCAAATAAGTAAGTAAAAATCTAATTCAAAGATTTGAAAGAGATGACAATACTAAGACTACAATAGTCATTTGAACGAAGCGGCACATCGAATTTAAATTCCATAGTTGACTTGATGAACAACCATTTTTAAACACATTGTACCAAACAAGTATTTATAATTTAATCATCTTTTTAACACTAATTATTAAAATAAGTGCTAATAAATTTCCTGGTTCTAAAGCTAAATCTGGGTCGAGAAAAAAATAACATGAGTATAAAAACTTTTCATTAGCTCTTGTTTTCAAGTTTTCTGTATCTTGAAAACAAGAGCTGATCAAAACTTGTTATGGTGATTTTCGTGTTTAGTTATACAAAATTCTTGCGCCCCAAACATTTTCGTTGTTTCGTGTTATTAGACCAACTTCATTGCGATTAATAAAAATTAATTGTTTTCGGATTTGAAATAGCAAACTTACATTGTCATTCTCTTTTTTAGTTAAACATAAAATATAGGAAAGACAACAATCTTATAGCTCTGATATCCAGCCAATAAAATTGTATCTAAAAAAAAATTCAATCTAAACACCCCAAACTCAGATATGGTAAAAAATATTTTAACATTATCAATACCACCTCCATTGCAATTCCCTAATCCATAAGAAACAGTGTTATCTAGTGGTAGTGACATTTGGTATTGTTTCCACATTTTTTATGTAATGAAAATTACTTTTTAACGCACACACTTATTAATTTTTCTAGAAAGTAAAGAGTCTAAGCAAAAGGTTTCACAAGAGTAACATACAATTTTTTTTGCTGCTTTGTAAAGAAGTTACATTTCTTAAATTAATAAAACAAGTGTTAATTAAACTACAAATTTTGCTTGGTATGTATCAGCTGTTTCAAAACTATGTAAACGCCAAGGTCGCATTTTATTCAATTATTTTTTTTTAATAAGGTTGATAAAAATGTAAAATAGTTATTAACGATTAGATCTCTCATTGAAACTATAAATTACACTAGCTATTAATTTTTTGAAGTTCATAAAAAATTTATAACTAATTTTAAGAGAAAATGCGATGCCGGCGTTGATGAACCAAAACCAAAAGCCAGAATATTAAAAATAAATCTAAAATTAAAACGTTAAACGTACAGCGTGTAATTTTTGACTGGATTAAAATTTATAACTTAAAAATAAACCTTTTTTTTAAACTCCAAAAACAGGTCAATTTATATTTTTCGCTGAAAATAATAAATAAAAATTTGGCAAAATGTTATATAGAAAAGTCGTTGGACTTCATGAGTTTTATTATTACACATTTATAAAGCATGTTATGTTTTTAACGCTATCAGCAGCATGAAGTTTTTCTTTCTTTAGGTTAGATTTCTAGCATGAATTTTGCAACACTAGGGTTTTCTCATCACCACAATAAGTGTCAACGAAAAATTTGAATTTTGTGACAGAATAAAGAATTAAAAAATAGATATTCTCGACTATAACACAAATGTTAATATCCAGACTCCGTACTATTTACTCATCTTATACAAATATGATAAAAACTTTTGTTGTTTCATTATGTCAATATTTTATATTCAAAAATGTCACTTTTTGTTGTAGCCAAAAAATAATAAAATGGGTACTTGCAGTATTTATAAACAAACCAATTAAAAAAGACTAGCAAATAAAATTTTAGTATAAAAATGTGTATCACCAAACGTTGCCGATTCTGGGAATCCCCGCTTTAACGAAACAATACCAACTATCGACAAATGGCTCCACTTACCGGTGCAATTCCTAACAGTCGGCATCACAAACATCTCGATATCCTCTTGTTGAAAAAGTGAGGCAAAACTGACACAAGCCTCAACTGCCAAAAGCCTAACTGAATCTTGTTCATCTTGGGTCAGACTCAAAAACATCGGAATTAAATCGGTTTTTAAATACTCCAACTCGACGACTTGTGCCAATTCGCCTAATTTCGTGGCGGCAGCTCGCCTAACCATCGGCGTGTCGTCCTGACACAAAGCCCGAAAATGCGAGCGCAAATCCGCCTTCATTTGAGCCGACACGCGGGGGTAACAAACCTGTAAAACCCCAAATAAAACAACGAAATCCCTAAAATTATAACCGCGTACGGAGAATAGCCCACATGCCGAAGTCCGCGAAGTAAACCAATCCCCTGCTGACAGTCTCTGGACTAGGGGCACAAAGTGGTTTTCTAAATCAGCTGGGCTGTGTTGCTGCGCCACCGCCCTCAACGACTCCACTGCCTTGTCCCTGACGACTGTTTCCTCAACAGTGGCCAGGCTCTCAAGCGGCGGTAAAAGACAGTAGGCGTATTCAGGCCCGCCAACTAACGTGATGAAACTCCCCAGTTGCTCGGCAAGGGCTAGGAGCACCTCGTCCTCGTCGTAGATGGTCTCCGTGAGGAAGGGGATGAGCTCGGAGCGGGTGCGCTCCACCCCCAGGGCCAATGCGATCGTGGAGAGCTTCTTGATGGAGTTGAGTCGGAGCTGGGGATTAATCATAAGTGATGTCACATGGAGGCGTGTCGGGGGCTCACCTGGACATCCTCGTTTTTGAGCTCGTCGATTAGGACGGCGATGGGGTACAAGGAATCGTCGCCTGCTGAATCGCTGGCTGCCATTGTAGACCCTAGTCCGGTTGAGGTTGAAATCGCCGATACCGTCGTCTTTAGTGTTTGTAAATACAGTCACTGACACACACCTAGTAGAAGGATTCGATCAAAAGGGGGCTGCCGGACGGTTGCACACCTTTTACATAGCGTAAACAACTTACTAATTTCAAAATTCGTTGTCAAACGCCACTAAAAGTGCCTCTGACGAGTTGCCGTTCGTAGTTGCGATTGTGATACGAAGAGGGCGCGTCGATTCAGCGAGCGACATTCACTTCCCGCGCCAAATTTGAATTTAAGCCTGTTTGATATGCCTTAAGGGTTTTTAGGCAATAGCAATAGACTAACACTTTTTAAAGATATTACATCTGTAAATTATGTAATTTTTTATATTTTTAGTTATAGCTAATGGAATAAGAGAGTTAAGTAATCAGCTAATTATTCCAACCTTGTGTTATTGGTAATAATTATAATGCAGCTAAATGCAGTTAAAAAACTTGTTTAAATTTTTTTACGTTTAAGGATGTCAGCACAAACACTTTTCATGTATTTTTTGCTTTCTATCAGTAATATTCACACCTAAACAAAATATATCCTATGTAACTCTTTTAACGGGCTGTTAAAATTTAACACTGGATAAAATCGCAAATCTAGGAAATCTAAGAATTTTATTAGTAGTTGCTATAGCAACAACTATTAACGGGCTTTAAATTTTAACGGGTTCATTACAGAATACGCGCTTAAAAATTTGCTAAAAGTATCTTTCACTATATCATATCTCGAAAACTAATATCTAGTCGCACCGAATTTAGCGTACGCTATTAAATACTTAATGTTTTTCTCTATTATGTACCTATGTAAATTTTTTCAGAATTTTTCTACCCTTCCTTACAATTAGTAGCTGTGTTACTATTATTAAAGTTATTTCTTATTAGTTCTTTATTATACAAGACGAAAAAGTTATTGTTTATCTACGAGTGAAAAGATTGCGTTCAAGAGTGACCAAGTCACGAGTGGACGTATTTCACGAGTAGATAAACAGTCTATATCGTCGTGTAGATTATTGTATAATACAACTTTTTTTCCATAGCAGAACTTCAAATCTACGAGAAAAAAGTTATTATTATTGTTAATATGTTGGAATTTGTATATTTAATTAAATAAAATAACTTCAAAACATTTTATTTAAATTGCTTTTTTATCTACTCAAAGTGTTGATAAAAAATAGTGTTTGCTAGAAAAAAAAATAATAAAAAATTGCAAAAATTACGCTTACTTTTGCAGTTACTTACTAGTAACTAATTAAAGCAAAAACTAAAAAAAATCTAAAAAAATTCACAAGTATAGAGAAGAATAAGAATTAAAGAATAAGAATTATATTAATTTAATTAATTAATTTAATTGGTAATAAAAAATTAAACAAAAATTTTAAAACAAAAGCTATATTCTGTGCAGTTATTAGTTTTTGAGATATAGTGGTAACGATGCTTTAGAATCATTAGGCCCTGTCGTTTAACGTAAAATTTGTGTCTTAAATTAAAGATTCTATATCCCATTTCAGTTCATAGTAGAATTTTGCAACAGCGCATTTGAATTTCTTGGTGTAAAATCAAGGATAAATTGAGACTGTGTGTATAAGAAAAGAATTTTGTGTTAAACTAAATTCCATCGTAAAGTTTTTAGTCAAGAAAACCCACCAGGAACTCTCAATTTCTACTCCATTTCACTCCAAAAAATAGTGCAAAATTCTATTATGATATTATGAACTGAAAAGGGACATATGGATCTATCTATTTTTTAATTTCTTCAACTCTATTATTACTATTATTAGTCATTTCTAGTTTTATTAAATTATTATTAGCTGTTTCAAAACTATAAAAACGCTAACGATGCATTTTCACTATTCACATAAAAAACGTAAAAAGTGACAAAAGTGGCGATAAAAAGTCCAGAGATATCTCTGATTCGTCCAATCAGAGATCGCGAGTTTCATTATTCTCGGCATTTCATCCAATCAGGAAAATTTTTGACTCTATTTAGAATTCACTCGATTCGCTCTATTTTCTTTGTCATTTAATCTGAACATTCGATTTTTTACAAAGTTTTTCGATATTCTTGAGCTTTGAGGTTTTTCAAGAATATCAGTATATCACTCTAATGATTTGCATGTTTGCAACATTTGTATCAAGATTAGGGTAACATAATCGCTCATGTAATAAATAGTAATATACTGTTAGATATAAAACTCCTAAAATGCCAAAAAGCACTTTGTATTTTTACTTTTTTACCTACCTTTACCACTGTCTTGACTTTTCGAGTGAAGTATATCATCATGACTTCATGCGCTGCGAAATTTGCTGCTTTTTTGATGCTGTATTGAGTGTTGCATACATCAAGTTACAATTAGGGAAACAATATAGATTTTTCCACCTCCCAATATTTGAAAATGAGTAAGGAATCATTGCAATCCTAAAAAAATAATCGAAAACTAAATTTTCCGCCCATGGTTTGCTAATTTTTTTATTTTTTTATTACAAAATGCTGAATACCATTCGCCTGGGCACCTCCAGGCAGTGATCTTCGCACTCTTCAAATTTCACATAATTTTGTCATTTTATTTGGTTTATGAGAAGCGAAAACCCGTTGTGTGTCACACAGGCAAAAAGGCATTTGTTGGCTCACCGTTGGCCCTTAAATATTACAGACTTGGACAGCTGTAATTACTTAATTAGTACCCTGGGAAACCTTGGATCATTTAAATTTATAATTATCACAATTAATAAAGCTGAAAAGTTAAATAATAACATTTTAAACAATAATATTTAATTAAAATACATTTTTCCTTCCAGTTTGTACTGGTTTATCAATAACAAAGAAAAAAACCTCTCCTTTAATTATAAATTCAAATAATCGCATGGTGTTAAAGATTGCATATCTGAACAGTTGGAATGAGTATTATTAATTTGACTATAAGAAAATTTCAGAAATAACCCATAATTGCCATACTCACTCATATCTTTTGAACTCTGCTAAAGATATCGAATAGAACATATATACACTTAAAATTTTATAAAAAAAATTCTGGAACCTCGAAAATTTTAATACACAAATTTGTCTTATTACAAAAAAATGTAATTTTTTCGATATCACTTTTTCAAAACTCAGCCGTTGTGTACTTCAAAATCTGCATTCATTGAGGAAAAATCTGCAAAAAATAACGTTTCTAGCTTTATTTAGAACGAAAGATGCGAAGATGTACCTAAGTGCACTTTGTACGAATTTTTAGATTTTGATTTCAGTTTTTTATAAATAGTATCAGAAGAAGTAAAATTTTTCTTTATAGGAACTTAGTACCAGTCAAATTGTTTGAAACCTACAATTGGAGCCACATTTGTAAAATTTCTAAGACGAGCAGAAAAAAGAAATACAAATTGATGACGGACTAGACACACTTTTTGTTTACACGACATGACGGACGGGACAAAAATACCTTGTGTATGAAAATAACTCTAAAAAATGTATTCAGACAGGTTTTAATTATTAAAGACTTTAACAATATCAAAATTAAACAGTGATCGATGGACAGTAGAAACTAAAAATTATTGGTCTTGTCTACGACGTAAGAAATAAGAGCAACATTTATAGGTTTGCAATAACGGATGGGACGGCAAAAGTTACAAAGATAAAAAAATTATATTACTAATAAAATTTCTTACCGATTTCTATTTTCTAAACTATCAGAAACACTTTTCGAAAATGATTCAACAGTTGTAGTATGCCAAGTGTCAACAGTATTTTATGTTAGAACCCCATGAATTATATGAAACTAAATGATTATCCTCTCTCATTGTAAATCCACAACAAAAAACCCTTTTGTCGCAAAATACATTAAATATTTACATACTAAAATTATTTTGAAAATTTCGATATCAGGTTACAAGTTACAACCATTCCATTGCTGGAAGGGTTGTAAAACTTTTTTTATAATAAAGGCAATTCCATAGCAAAAAACGACCTTTAGATTCAAATTCATTAAAAAATTACATAGCAATCAAGTTTTTATAATAATTTTTTTAAAAATAGTACATATCCTCCCTTTAAATTTAACCACCTTAAATTTTGTTAATTTGAATAATATTAAAAAACGTCAAGAAAACATTTTTATGTATACAATTTGATACTAAACAATAATTTTTGTTAAAACTTTATTTTCTAGCTCTTACTAATTTTAAATAATCTTTAAAAAAAACTCTCTGAGATTGCAACAAAAAATTCTTTTGTAAAACGTATTGAAATACTTCACAGCAATTTATATCAAAAATGCAATAAGCATATCCTCACAACTTAAAAGCTTATTTGACTGGACTACAAGAATCACTAACAAAAAATATATTACCATTTTTTTAAAACAATGTAATGTTTTCATTTAAACTTTTTTAATCGAGTCCACAGTAATTTTTTTTTTCAAAAATTGACAGTCTACATTTTCAACTCAAAAAGTAGTATGTATGTAGTAATTTCCAGTTCCCATATCCATCCCAGTTTCATTAGAGACATATTCCTAAAAAATTTTATTCACTCTTGACCTATTGATTTCAAAGTATGATGTTCTTTTTTGTGACTGTAAAAAATATGTTTTGTTCTTAAGCCCCCGACGTAAATCGCCAATAAAAGTAAAAAACAATAACGTTTATTATTCCTTGTCCGATTCTGTAAATATCTGTAAAGTTTTCATCAAGTTGTAAACCTACAAAGAAAAGAATAAACAAAACTCGGTGAAAATCTCCGCTGCTGTTTAATCACAGTTCTCGAGATCAAAGCGAGCTAAACACACTTTTAAACGCGTCTTTATTTTTTTCTTCCGTACAAGAGAATCCTCTTGAAGGGTCCGCCGCAAGCGGCAATACATCTGCATAAAGCCCATTGTGCAAATGACAAAATCACATTTCTGTGGCTATTCAAAGCGTTTAATAAGAAAAGCAGCCGTTTCAAGCACAAAGCTCGGCGACAATGGACAAGACTGAGAGATTTCCTCTAAAATTATCGCGCTTTGATCGAGAGGATCTATTTTGAAAATAACCGATAGCCTATTATAAATTCATAGAAATGAAAAGCGTTGGCGTGTATACGAATTTAGACTAACCCAATTATGATTAGAGTGTAACAAAGGCGATGCCACTACACAGAGTCGGGACGAATCGAACTGGAAAACTGGAAAGCAGCTGGAAACATCGCATTAGAAACGGATTTTGCACTCACGGCGGCTCTCATCGACAAGGATTTTTATTGACAAGACAGGTGCAGCGAAACGAGAAAAACAACGCTTGTTTAGGGGATTTTTAAAGACGAAGTGCTGAAGTAAATTCAAACAAAACATAAATCCAAACACCTGTTCCTTGTTCACAAGTTCACATAAAATGTGAGTATGTGACTACAAATTTGATTTAATAAAGTTGAAAATTTGATTAACGCCGCAACGGCGGCAACTGCAACTTCAAAGATAATTTGGAATAAAAAAACTGCTTCAAAACTATGATATTATAATAGAAAATTAGAAAATGGAGATTTAAAACTTGAAAAGTTAAAAGTTATTGCTTTAGAAGAAATTAGAGAGGTTTTTTAAATATGTCCAAAGATTCATTTTCATATAATTATTTGGGATTGAATTGATTTTTACCAAAAAAAAAAACAACTTTTATTCTCAGAAACTCAGAACACTATACATAAATTTTGTACGATAGTTAGTAGTTAGTAGTTAGTTATAAATAGTACGATTAGTTAGTAGTTATTGCTAATGTTTTAAATAAAATGTTTATCCTCAAAACTTTCGAAAAATTTAACAAAAAAAACAAGACAACTTGTATGATACTGGCCATTAGATATTGAATTTGTCCTTGCAGAGTTAAATCAATCAAAACATTATTACTTCAGAACTGTAAAGTTTACCTAATTTAAGTTTGAAGTTTTTCGACAGAATTTAGCAAAATAATCTGTTTCTAGCTGAAAAATGAACAACGATGCATGTGAAAATCACACTAAAAATGTTGGAAATTTTTTTTACAAAACTTTTGTTTTTAACTCATGTTGAAAGAGTATTGAAACGTTTTGAAAATAGAACAAACATCTGTTTTTTGTTTTTAACGCAATTTGGTAATTTTTGCTTTTAATTTTCGTTAAATGAGTGAGTTTCTGACTGAAAAATACACTGAAATCTTATTAAGTTCAAAAATAATACAGTGGTAAGCTTAATTTAGTAGTATCAAAAATGCTTGAAAAACGGCGCAAATTTGACGACAGTTTGGGTATTTTTTATTACCTTTGACTAAAAAATATAAACAATACAGCAATTTGGTGTTTTTTTGTCATATTTACGATAAAATTCGGCACAAAACAATGTCATTTTCTTACTTACTTACTAATTCCAAAACATTGTCTTCTGTAAGTACCTTAATTTGGTGTTTTTTGAAGAAATTTGGAGAAAAATTCAAGTAAGTATCACATTGAAAAAGCTGCAAGAAAATGTTTTTTTGACTTAATTTGCCGACTTTTGAAATGATTTGTGCATGTTATTATAGTTATTATTATGTTATTATAGTTGATATAGTAAATCAAGTATATTTGTAATGTTGATTTAATCAAAAAAAATTGTTAAAATCAAGATGATCACAGTGGTAAAAATCCCACTTTTTCATATGTACTTCATTAAGAACAAGAACTGAAGAAAGAAAAACTTTTATTTTTTGAATAGCAATATAAAATATTAGTAAATACAAACTCAAATATGTAAAATATCATGTGATCATTTGAATTTATAATTAGTATAGGTTTTATCAGTTTTTTAACTTGTACGAAGACGCCACCGCCGACTGTGATAACTAATCAAACTACAGAGTCAAATAATAATGTTAATAATAAACGGTAATATTTAGTTAGAATCTTTTTTCTCCTGCAGTTTGCACTAGTTTATCAATCAATCACAAAAACCTAAAACCACCTACTCTAATAATTATAAATTCAAATGATCAGAATACCAGACATTGAATTTGACTTTGCAATCAAAAATTTGTTGCTTCTAGACTATAAAGTCTACTTTAAGTTTGAACTTTCTGAACGTTCGTTGACAAAATTTAAGAAAGGAAGTAACTTTATAGCTTAAAAATGAACAATGATTCATTAAATTTTGGTCGAAATTTTGCCAAAACATTTATTTCTGGCTGAAAATATGCTGAAACGGTTTGAAAAAGATGAAAAGTTACTTTTTCAACCCAATAACTTGGTATTGAATTTCACAAAGATTTAGATATTCTTTATTACTTTTGACAAAAATACACAAATTTGATGAGTTTTTCAGATTTATGATGACATTCGACAAAACTTTCGAGTTTTTGAGTCATTAAAATTGAGGTTTTTAGACTTAATTTTTTCAGAATTTCTCGAAATACGAGCATTTCGAACCGAAAAATCACCTTACACGCTTGGTAAAGTCCGGGACATTCTCTTCTTTACCTTAATTTGGTGCTGGAAAAAAATTAGAGTAGGTATCAAATTAAGTGGTAAAATGCTTGAAGAAATAATTATTTTTAAAAGCAACTGTTTTTTGAGGTGGAGAATGTTGGTTTTTTTATCAACACCTTTAGATTGAGAAAAAAAATACATTCCAAAGCTTAAACACCAGGTTTTTTCTACAATTGCAGCGTTTTAAACTCCAAATTAATTAATAAGTTATTCTGATGTTTAAAAATTTTGACAATACACTGCACAAAACACAATAATTTTAACATTACAGTGCACAGAAAACAGTAATTTTCACATTACAGTGCACCAAATACAGTAATTTTGACACTACATTGCGCAAAGCACATTAATTTTAACAATACAGTGCGCATATTAAAATAACAGTGTACAAAGCAAAACAATAAAAACCAAATGTTTTGTGCACTAAGAAAAGTGCGTAAACACGTGTTTTTTGGTCAACTGTAGAAAATAGTCATTCACCAAATGAGTCAATTGAGTGAGTTGTAAATGGAGAGTGAAAAATTTTCCTGATTGGATGAAATGCCGTGATAATGAAACTCTAGATCTCTGAATGGGCAAAGACCGTGAATTATTAATTCATAATTCACTATCTCCAGATATATCTCTGGACTTTTCATCGTCACTTTTGTCACATTTTATTTTTTTTATATGAAATAATCACGCTTTTTGGTAGAAATTTTGTGAATAGGCTTTTGTTGTAAAACATTCTTCTTCTACACACTTATTTTACCCATAATTTAAATAGCAGCGATTTTGCCAATGAGGCGATAGAATTGTTATTTACCTGACGAGTTTGGAAAGTGCAATTTTCCACCTGAAGACTTTGTTTGCTGCACCAATGTAGCGAGTGCTGCATGAAGTGCGAATAAACATTATTATTAATTATTATTATTATTATTATTATTATTATTATTATTATTATTATTATTATTATTATTATTATTATTATTATTATTATTATTAATTATTGTTACTTTCTTATAAAAAACACTTAAAAATAAATAAAATATGACGTAAACGCAAACAAAAGGTCGTAAAAACACGTAAACGTAAAGCAGACAGAAATAAAAAATAATGCAGCAAAAGGTAAGCACATAAAGATGCTAAATTGTAAACGCAAGGCCACAACTTAATAAAAGTATAAATACCCTTCAATCAACGTGATTATTGGGTAAAAAATAAGAAAAAAGACGAAAAGGTAAGAGCGTAACGTAACTTAAAACGTAAACGAGAACTGTAAGATAACTTTCTTGTTGACTTAAAAAATATTTGGAACCAAATGACTTGACTATTTCATTCCGAGAAAGAACTGATTTGAACTGAAAGTATAAAACTTTTGTTTTTTAAAGAGTAGCAATATACGATATTAGTAAATTTATGTCTTTTTAGAATATTTTACAAAATTTTTAAGAAAAACTTATAACCTATCAATTATCATGTAATATGTCTAACCACAAATTTATGTAGTTTGTTAATTTAATACTACATTATCAAATAAATCAATAATACTCTATACTTCAAAACAATAGGTACTTTAACGTATAAAGAGAGATTTACCTGTACCGTCTAATTTTTAATGATTACTGTAGTATAATCATTTGTATAAGTACATATCTATATATCTAAATTTATCTTGCATTTTTTTCGGTAGTTTCTAATATAGTGTATCGGTATTGTTAACCTGATTATTATGAATAGTATAAATTTTATGTATACTAATCAAAATAAAGTATAGATAAATAATTAACAATTAACCATGTCACTTATTTCTAAACGAGCAATACAAGGGCCGGAAGAAAAAGGTTTTTGCTTACAGTTCACAATTAGGTCATACCGTGTCAGCAGGTGTAATGTGAATGCATGTAATGTTGTATTACTATTTCATTTCTAATGGCTTCTCTCTATTTAAAAACATGAAATTTAAAAACTTTTGAATTCATAAAACTGTAAATTATTTTATTAAATGAATATTAATAGTATTTATTCATAAATATTTATTTAATAAAAAATTCTATTGACAGTTTGGCAATAATAAATATTTAAAAACTGTTGGTATGTCCACATGTAATAATAATAAAATTCGTGTTTAATTGTTTAAATGACCGCAATATTCATAATTTTACGTTTATTACAGAGAATCGCTAATATTGACAATCATAAAACAACCAATATATCACAAACTGCTGCAAACAGTAAAAAGTCCGAACCTCGTTCTCCTTTCGTGTCAATTCTTGCGACTTTGCAAGCTCATAAATTTTAATAAAGCTCCAATTCGAACAAAACCAATGATCCTGTTGAGCCTCGCATCGATACTTTCGAGTCACCCCAGTATAAATTTTTAAAAAACCGAAGACAAATCGATCGTCCAGCGCCCAATGGACATAAATATTTCCGATTAGAAAGGCAATCGGTGACGTCACCAGGACTCTCTTCCTTGAAAGCTCCGTGGAAGCTTTCGGCTTCGTCCTTTATCGCAATGGTGGCGTGTTTTGCCGAATGACAGGTGGTTTGCAAGTTCGAAACGCGAGCTAAACGAACGGTCCAAGCTAGTATCAGTGCCAGAATTCACCTGACGCAGTTTAGGTGCTCTTGGCGAAACTAAATCGATAAAGACGCGGCGGTCGTGCTTCACACTCGATGATTTGCTGCCGTGGGGTATAGATTTTCCGACTGCTTTTTAGCTCTTTTATTGATGGTGAAACGGGGAAATTTGGGGACAAAGAGGGCCGAAAAGACATAACCCGCTTGGGGAAGAAAATTCGACTTTGTTTGTGTTGGTGGTCGACGGTTCGGGACACGTGTCTCGGAATTTTTTCATTTTCAAAAATAATTCAGTTTAATCAAATTTGAGTTTTGATGAGCAAAAAATGACTTGCTGTCAGTCGCCCTATACGTAGGTAAGTCTGCATATGAAATACAATTTGTATTAAAAATTTAATTAAAACATTCATTCAGAAAATCTAACGGCAATTATTTAATTTTTTTTTTAATTTAAAATTCTATTGAGGCCCGGTTTTACTAATGAAAGTTAAATTTAATCGTAGAATAAATCCAGAGACACGATTGTTATTATAATCGTAGAAACAATATATTATTTTATATTTCTAAGTCCTTTAAAAGTATACTTTGTTTATAGGGTGATTCAAAAGTGTCGGATCAACTCTGATTAGAGTGACAAGAGACGTTCAGTAAAGCTTAAAAATGATAGTAATTTTTTTCCAAGCCACTTGAGTTTTTAAGTTTTAATATATTTCTTTATTTGTTTTCTTTTGCATTTTTTTAATTGTTTCTCATTTGTTTCCAATGATGTCAAATTTAATTTATTGTCGTATTTGCAAGATTCTTAAATATTAAATATTATAAATATCACCATTGGTGATTTGTTTTTAATTTACCTGTTTAATATTGTAAGATTTATAGTTTCTGCTAACTAATTAAAAAAATTGATCTGAGGTGCCAAACATTTGATCTAAAAATTTACTTTGAAGAGCTATATCTTGTAAAATAAGACTCAAACAAATTTCTCCTATAGGAACTTTTAACTCAATTATACAAGGTCGCTAAAAAGTATGGATACAGTTAAATATTATAAAAACTATTCATCAAAATTCATTGAAATTTGGTGTATGCTTAAGAGTATATAAATTCTATCGTTTTAGATGTTTATTAAATTTCTATTTCCATTTGTTCTTCAGACACATAAAGCTAAATTGATATTTTTAAATAGCAACAAGGGTCAAATTTAATCTTTTTGAGAAGAGCATTTTTTCTGAGTTCTGTGGTATAACACACGCATACCTTAATTTAATCGAAACTAAAAAAAATTTCGAAAATTTTGAAAAATGTAAAATTTTGTTAGCCTTGGAAATGTTGTCTTTATCTATCCTTAGCTCTTTGCCGTTTAAACATTGATCAAAAAATAAGTAAAAGTTAAAAATAATTGTTAAAATAACACTTTTAACTGAAAAAGAACACGTTTTAATTAAAAAAATTTAATCACAAAATACTGGATTTTTATGCTACAAAAGAAGTTCAATTTCCACTAACTTTTTGGCTTTCTGTCTTCATGATAAACCAACATGAGAATTCTTTTCGTTCAATTTTACTTAAACATACCGTTATTAAACTAATTATTACACCCAAATACAATTTTTGACTAATATACAAGTGACAGATAACTATAACAGCTAATAACAGTATTTTCGAAGCTAATTTAGTTCTACTATTCCAGAAAATTTTTGAATTTTTTTACCTTTTAATAAAAGTAAAGGTGGATATTATAT
The DNA here is from genome assembly GCF_031307605.1 of Tribolium castaneum. Lineage (NCBI taxonomy): Eukaryota > Metazoa > Arthropoda > Insecta > Coleoptera > Tenebrionidae > Tribolium > Tribolium castaneum. The sequence goes on along the minus strand of NC_087395.1, from coordinate 20,044,144 downwards.
GTTACATCACTGAATTCAGAAAAATATGCTCTGTTAAAAATTATTAAATTTGACCCTTCGTGCCATTAAAAATCAACTAAGCCTTGTATTTTCAAAAAAAATGACAATTAAAATTTGAAAAAGCTCTCAGATGATAGAATTTAAAAACATTTAACTGTTTCCCTTTCAAGGTTCCTGTTAAACTGTATCCATACTTTTTAGCGACACTATATCCTTTATCACTACTCATGAAATGGTTCGGGACTTTTAAAATCACTCAGCAAAATTTTGCGTTTGCTATCAAATACTTTATATTTTTCTTTATGCATATGAATTTTTTCAGAATTTTTCTGAAATTCCTTATACCTAAATCAAATTAATTACTTAATTATAATTCAATCGCTACAAAAATAATAAGGAGCCATGCTCAAATGTTGTTTTGTGTAAAAATATCGTAACACAATGTCAGTAGATACAAAAGATTAAGTAAAAAGTAAAATTCGAATATTCCTAATTAATAATTATAACTAAAAACAATTGTACTAAAAATGTTTGCCTGAAACATTATTTAAGTAAGCATAGTTTAAATTGATACTAGAAATCATTAAATTTCGATTAATTAATATTAATTATAAGGAAGAGTAGAAAAATTGTGAAAAAATTCAAATCTCTGATTTCTGTGCGATTGTTTTGCGATATACCTAGTAAAAAATACTTTTAGCAAACTCGGTCTGAAAGGTTTTCTCAGTTTTTTTGGCCGATATTTTGGAGTAAACACAAATAAATTTATTGTAAAAATTCTAACTATATACATGGTGAATGTGACCGTTTTATGTTTTAAATTTATGTGAATTTTATTCAATTTTTTTTTATTTTTACTTTTTATTCATTCTTGAAAAGCCCAAAAGTACCGTGCTTTTAGGAGAAGTTGAACTACCTATACTAGGAACAGGAAACTCTTCAAATGAATGTTCGAAAAGGAATTTTTTAATTCTATTAAAAAAAATAAACAAAATTGGATATTGTTCCTAAATTAAACCATTACCGGTTACTACTGTTAACACAATAAAACTAGACTGTGATTGTATTAATTTGTAAAACTGAGTTGGCAACACAGCCAATTTAGAAAAATTTAGAATTTAACTGAGGCTGGCGTACAGTCACGATCAAAAAGAATGACACGCCTACCAACCGGGTCGGATAGTAAAAGCCTGACTAAAATCTTTTAGGTCAAAATTTAAACAAACCAGTTACTTTACAAACTCTCCAGACAGCTTGTATAAATTAGCCAAATGTATACATTAATTATAACATATCGAAATGATTTGTGGATACGGTTTTAGCGGTGTCATTCCTTTTGATCGTGACGGTAACTGCATAAATATTGTTTTCAGTGATGTCCGTAACTTCGGCTATGTACAAGTAAACCGTGCCCGCGTGTTTTTAGTTTCATTAGCGCTTCTAATGGAGAAGTTTAATTTTTTCTCATATGTTTTTGAGAAATATAGGACCGAACGCAATTTTAGTTTTTTTATATTTTCTTCTCGTATTTTTCGTGTAAAATTTAGTGTCAATTTTTCTCACCTTCTTAAGAATTTGATGCCCAACGTTTCTGCCTTTTTTCCAAACAATTAGTGAACTTGAAGAATTTAAATTAACTTTTAAACCAATTGAGTCTTGACAGTTTAATGCTTGAAGCGTTCTCATTACATTTTTGAGGTACAGAAAATTGAGTAATTTTGTATCTCGATTCGCATCCTATTTAGGTCTCCGTAATTTCAACTCACTTTTTTTCAATTTTTTATTTGGATTACACCTACTACGTTTTTTATAGGTTGTGCAAGTGAAGTCATCCTAAATGAGTTATTAAGAAAAATGTGTCTTCTAATTAAATTATTTCTTTTGTTGGTTTTGGGTTTAGAAATTTATAATTTGCACATTTCTGTTTCGGTCGACTGTTCGGCTCTTTTAAATATTTATAAAAATGCACAATGCCACCTTAATATGTGCATATTTTAAGAACGTTTTTATGCAATTATTTTTTTATTATCAACCAAGTTTATAATTATTGGCTAAAAAATCAATACCAAGCTTAAAGAAAGTGTTGAATAGTAATATAACTGACCATTCGTTTTCTCGTTTCGTTTTCATTATACTTCAGTCAGTCACAAAAATCGTTAACACAATTTTTTTAATTTAATTTCTTTGAACCCTTTGACATATTTTTTGTTAAATTAAACTTGCCGTAATAATTGCCATAATTGCCGAGTGGTTTATCTTATCATCCACGAGTGAAATAAATAAACCGATTTACACGAAAACGGGTTGAATATAACATTTTATTCTTCGAATTTGACTCAACAAGGCTTAAAATTGCTTTAAATCTGTTAAAAATAATACGACGTTTTGTACTGCAAAATGTCAAACAGCTAGCAAAACTTGTCAAAACAGGAGAAAAACCGGAAATTTTGAGTGTCAAAAAATAAAAACCATTTAAATTTTCACTGAAGGAATTCGCGCTTTATCTGAAAATGATTTTCTTGACTGTTCCTAAGCATTTTTATTAAAAAAATTATAATTTTCTTTTTAGGAAAAATGCTAGAAGTAAGTGTTGCCTATTGATTCATTTAAATAGGAGTCCAGTTTCTTTCATCGCTTTTTTTGCGTAAATAATTTTATTCTTCAGCAACACTTTACAAAAATATTTCCATTTACTTGGGCTAATAATAAAAACACCAATAATATATTTCACTTTTATCAGTTAACAGTACCGAACTGACGCGTACCTAGTTCTAGTACTGCGTAAATTCCATCGCAGAATTATCTATTTGTCATCAGGTATACGAAAAAAACAGTTTTTCATTTACCAAAACAAATTTTCAATTTAAATATTTATATTCCAAAACAAATCTGAGCTCCTAACACTAATATAAATTACGTGGTTTGATTTTTCCTCGGAGATGAAGAGCACTTATTAGAATTCCAAGGAAATATGTAATTTGAAAAATGTTCATTATACGGGAATGAAAATCTGATAAAATGAAATGGATTTCACGTCTGGATTCTCCATAAAACAACAAATGTAAATCGCTCCTTTTTATTTTTTTTCTTATACAGAAGAGGAATATAAAGCCAAGAAAAAAACATTTTCAAAATTTCAAAAACAAATTTCTCAAAATATGTCCGATATAAACTGATTTCATCAATTCTGATTTAGCATATCAAAAACATAGTTGGATATAACCATAAAAAAAAATTGGCAGTCAAAATTAAACTCGACTATGAGTAACTCTAGTTAAAATTTTTAGACACATACGAGTACATGCCGAATATAGCTACAACTGATTCGTTCATTTCTATTGTCTTTTTTTATCTTGTAAAAATTACAATAAATTCTCGTTATTAGGTAATTGTTGTTATTATAGTTATTTATTTAACGAGTTTGAGTTTAAATCGGACGTTTTATTTCACGTGTGGTTTATCATCTACGAAATAAAATAAATGAACTGATTTACACGAAAACGAGTTAAATACAACTTTTTATTCTTTGAATTAGACTGAAAAAGGCTTAAAATTGCTCTAAATCTATTAAAAATAAACTGACGTGTCGTATTAAGAAATGCCTTACAGTTTTCAAAACATTCTTTACACAGAAGAAAAACGGAAATTTTGACAGTGTGGAGAAATAATAGTATTTTGTGTTTCAAATCTATAAAAACGCCAACGTCGTAATTTACCGAATTATTTTTTTAAATATTATTGATAAAATTGTAAAATAGTTATTAATTATTAGATCTCTCATTGAAACTATAAATTACATTAACAATAATTTTTTTGAAGCGTATAAATAATTTATAACAGCTAATTTTGAGAGAAAATGCAACGTTGGCGTTTTTATAGCTTTGAAACATCTAATAGTTTATTATATAAGTAAAGAAAAGTTGTTCGTTATCTGCGAGTGATGTGATTCTGAAAGGAGTGCGGAGCACGAGTTTCAGAAAGGAATCACGAGCAGATAATGCCAACTTTTCTTGACGTGTATAAAACAACATTTTCTCTTATAGGTACAGTGAGAAATTTTTGTTAAAGTTTTGCAACAATAAAATGAAAAATCACCAAATGGCCACTTTATTTTATTAGTAAGATAAAAAAATATCTAAATCAAGTAGTAACCACTTGTAGAATAAAGGTGTACTACTTATACTGGTACCTATAGAATAAGCAACAACATTATTAATATCTATTAACTGTTTCAAAACTATAAAAGCGCCAACCTCGCATTTTCTTTCAAAATCAGCTGTTATAAATTATTCATGCACTTCAAAAAAGTAATAGATAATGTAATTTATACAATCTGTCCATAAATGAATGGAAGATCGTAGTAGGTATTTAACCACTTCTTTCAACAAACAACGAAAAATGTTAGTTTATGAAAAAATTGGTTTTATTGGTTATTTGGATAGATAAAAATTGGTACTTTTCAGAAATTTCATAGAAATAAAAGAATTAAAAGGAACAAATTCCAATTCCAGAACCACCTGAGCTCCTCTACACTCTTTTATAAACAATCCGTACTTTCAATGAGAGATCTAATCATTAATAACCATTTTACAATTTTATCGGTTTTATTAAAAAAAATCGGTAAAATGCGACGTTGGCGTTTTAATAGTTTTGAAACAGCTAATATAAGAGAAAAATTATTTCGATGTTCGACAGAAGGGACTGAAATGGATAGCAAATATTGTCAACTGTTGATAATTTTTAATTATTTAATTTTATTTTTTGTGTATCTATTATGTAAAATATTTTTGCAGCTTCGGCCCCCATGACTTAACCCCCGTCCCCCGATGAATAAGTCACCCCCCACTGACTGTAATGGACCAATCCAAATGAGTGAAGTGTCTGTGATAGACAATAAAGCGTGGAAATGTTCGGAAGCGAACAACGGCTACCTAAAGCAAAAAAGCGTTCCTGAAGAGTCGCTCCTCGGCTCCACCGCCGTGACGACTGTCGTCCAAGTCTCCGGAGCCGGAACCAAAACCATGGTGGTTCCCCGGAATAAACAAGCCAAAGACAAATGCCTTGTTGCGGCCGTTTTCGCACTCATCATTTTCTCTCTAGTCTTACTCTTCATGGTGTTCAGCACTCGAAACCACCAATGTATCGGTATGTAGGGCTCTATATTTAATTGACATTTCGAAATGGAAACACTTCGGTGCCTTTAAAACACGTATGCCGGGCAAATGGAAGCCGTTAACGTAATTTCGTTAAAGTGTAGTACACGAGTTTGCATAATGGCAATCGATTATTCAGCAAGCGGCGAGTTTATTTACTTCGCATCTTGTTGACTGTAATTTCAATCATTCGCCTAAAATTAGTCGGTTATCACTGCGAAATGCCATCTTTTCACAACGTGGAAAGCGTAACATTTCTTTTGAAAATATGCTTCAAACTTGCAATTCTATTCCGTGATAATAAAACCGTGTCAGGTCCCCCGAGGAGTATTCTTTCGACATCCGTAGTCGAGTCTACGTTTTATTATTCCCTAGAACATCTCGAATTTTCTCTACAACTATAAAGCCTCTTTATATGGCAGTACCGAAATTCGAGCGGTAATAATTCAACAAGATTTCGACACTGACAACCAGACGGACGTTTTGCAATTGTCTCAGCTTCAGGGAGATTTTTTGTGATAGCCATGGCCCCAATTAATCATTTCGTTTTTTACAGATAGCAGAAGTAGCGTTTGTCTTACGGAGGAATGCGTGAGGACAGGTAAGAAAGTCTCTAAATATAAACAGTTATTCCCGTTATTAATTTTTTCGTTCTCATATCGGCAGTTTCAATATTTAATTGTTATTCGATAGTCATGTATCGATTTCCTTTAATTTCCTCTTCACTCCAACCCTGAATAATGTAATTGCTGAAGCTACTATTATAAAAACCTGATATTAATAAGTCGTTTGGGTGAGTATAGTCCTATATTCGGACAAGTTTCATTGAACCGACAACTTAAGGTAAATTGATTCGGCTATAAATATCATAAATCAGGTAAAAAATTCTATAAATAGTCCAAATAACGAAGAAGCTCTCAAAAACTCTTCAGTCGAGAGCATCTCGAAGACAGCTTTATCATAAATTGGGGCTATTTGAGCGAATTGGAGCAATTATTATTCCAATAACAGATTTACAAACGAATATAATAAAATGTGAATCAGAAATTACGATTGTGAAAATATGATATTTGGTTTGTCGTACAATGTGATTTCTCACAAATAAACATTTTACTACGTTCACTTTGAGTAATGAGTACATTTTAAGATTAAACTAATATAATTTAGTTGTAGTATATCGCCCTTAACAAGCAAATTGAAGTAAGAATAAATAAATACAGGCCAAAAATTGGCACACCAACTCAGTGGTATATTGTTAAGAAATGCTTAGGTACAAGATGACTCAAGCTATCAACTTATTTTGAAAGATAGATCCGACAATAATACAATACGGGATGTTCCAAAATAAAATACACAAATAAGTTCTGTTTTTTTTTTCATGAAAAACTCCCATTTATGTTACATTTTTGAAAAATTAACAATATTAATGTTTTTGTATAAAAAAAATGAATCGAATAGGCCGCTGTCGTCAAATTTAACACTCCTATTCCACAACATTCTGAAACAAATTGAACTATACCGCGTCCACGCGGTCGTGAGAATGCACTAATTTGAAACTGAATTTTTAAGAAAAATAATAAACAAAATCATTTTTTTAGAATTGGATGTTGTTCCTAGGTTAACTGATTATCATTATCACACAGACCAGTTCTGATCTCGATTTAAATATTATATAAGTAAGTTATAACGGGGTAAGCATCGTAATAATTTTAATGCTTTTATGGAAAAACCTAAAGTTCAAATGGCATGGAAAAAAATGGTATTACAAGTAAGTCATATACAACACCCATAAAAATAAATCAAAAAATTGAATTAAAATTGTTTTAAAAAAAGTTTTTTTCATTTTATTTTTAAATGCCACTATAATTTTTTTCAAATTTATGTATATTGTTGCTAAGTTTGCATGTTTTTTTCATGCAATTTTGTATTTTGTTTATCACTTTTCTTAAAAATCCAATTTCAAATTTTCACGCGTTTGCTAGAACAACTCTCTTCGGACGTTCTGAGTATAATTTAATCTTAAATAAAATGAGATTGTAATAGAAACAGAAGTACCTACCTACATCACAAAGAAAACAATTTTAGTAGTTTTTACAAAAACAGGAAAGTATGAGAAACAGAAAGCGATGTAAATATTTTGAGAAGAAGCTACTTATGAAAGAAGTTCAAATAGGTTACCATCATGTTCCATACAAGTTGCTAGTATTCTAGTAAATAAACTCCAAACTCTGGCATGCATTCAGTTGAATGGAAGGTTTCCGTGATCCTGTTACTGTGGAACACAATGTGACCTATTTAAGCATTTTTAATAAGTAGCCTTTTCTCAAAAGTTTTACATTGAAGACAACCCCTATACTAAAATTATTTCCTTTGCAATCTATTCCTCTTTCTATTACAATTTACCATTTGTTGAAAAATATTCTTTTCAGAATGGTATGGAAGTATTCAATTTTACGACAATTCTCGATTCTTTTTTTCCGGAAAAAACAGCAATATTTTTTATTTTGCAAAAGTTTTTTACAAAGTAGACCCCACAAACCCTATATCCATAAAAAGCTCAAAAAATGCGATGCGATGATGCAATAAAATAAAGGGTGTTGCATGTGAAAAAGTCGAGTTATTGCCGTTTGTCATTTGTCATTTCCAGATAATCGTAGTAGGCCATGGAATATCGACTCCAAGTTCGCCCTCATTACAAAATATGCGCTATGGAAAAAAAGTTTGTTAAGTTATCTTGAACAGTTCTGAAGTTATATATTTTTCTGTGGGTGTATGCGTGACGCTATTTTCATACATAAATTGACATAAAGGGCCGTATGAATAAAATTGAGTAAATGCTTTTTGCAAGTAAATGCTCTAAAATGTAAGTATAAGCTTTTACTAAAAGTATAACCATTTACTAAAAGTATAAGCATATTAAGTGAGTATTTGCTTCGACGTCGAGGTCAAAATGAACAAAATGAACAAAAAAAATTGCTTTTTTCATTGAGCATTTATATCAAAATTGTTGGTGGTAATCAGTACAACTATCACTTTTGAAAGTAACACCTCAAATTTGAACTAGTGAAGTGATTTTACACTCTGTACATGGAATTTATGGCAACATTGTTTAACAATCGTGATCGCAATAGAATTTGATCAACAATAAAAGTACAAAATTATTTTTGAAACGGTATCCTAGGAAATTATACCCAGTGTTGGCACATCTAGAAATTTTGATTTTTGATAATTTTTTTTTAGTTCAAAAAACTGCTAAGAACTGATAGATAATTCAAAAATAATAATTTATTATTGTGTTAGGCAACTGTTAGATTACTGTGAAACATGAAAACATTAAAAACTATATAAACCTGAAGAAGTTAAAAAAATAAGTGTGTACAATAACTACAGATTTTTTTAAAATATGACTTTGGTTTTTCCCGTAATCAGCACTTGCTTCTTAACAGTGTAACATACCATTGAATTGGTGCGTCAATTTTTGAACACTCGTACGATTTATTTGCTTGATATTGCCAACTTTATACAAAATTCTTCTAGTTGTTCAAATTCTTCAACTTCTTGAACCGATTACTATATTGCAAAATTGGTTTATAAAGAGAATTTTTAAAATACAAAGTAACCAACATTAAAAAATATAAACTGTACTTTTCGTTATTGACACTTTCTAGTGGTTGTCACCATAGCCAAACTTACAGGAAAAAAATTAAATTTGTTGTAGACAATGTTATTCTTTGAGCACTCAAATCAGTGTTTAATTAACCCACGATAATTTTAAATGTCAAATAAATTACTGAAACTGAAACATACTCAAAGAATATTTCTCTCGTTTATTTTCGAACCCTTTAGAATTCCCTCCTTTGTCCACTTCTAACCCACAAACCGCACAATTGCCGTCCCAGCCGCAACTCGCTTTGACCCTCCCGGAACTTCTTATCCGAAGTTTCATCTTTAATCAAGAGAACTCCATTTTGTGCAGATATGACAATATTGTTCCTGTCGTAAGGTTTGCACCCCTGAGAATGATGATTCCGCGTTCCAATTTACTTTTTTCATCTGCTTGCCGGCGCTAAATTGGTAAAGTTTTTTGCCTGGTGATGCCGCCGGCCCTCAACCTCGTCCCCAATTAGTCTAATCCCACTAATTAACCCTTGATTAACAAACCCTGACGAAATCCCATCGAGTTCTTTCGCATACCTACCTACGACGTCGCATGTTTTGCGTGACTTCCTACACACGAAATTAAATAAATTTCTTACGTCGAGGGGTAGGATAAAATTTCCCGTGGCGATATAAAAATCGTGGATTTTTCCCCGCTTCGTCTAATTTAAATCGACAGAATTTAATTTCCTACCCGTAAAATCGGATAATAGAATTACATTTGCGGCAATGTCATTTGCGTTTGCGCTAACGAGAAATTCTACCGCATCGAAACTATTTAGTGTCGGTTACGGAAACGCTAATGGACAGAAATAGAATTTTTATCAATCTAACAACTGATAGATAACGCGACAATTATTTCTGACGAAGCTCATTTCCGTCCGACCTCAATTGTAGAAATCTAATTACAGTAAAAAACCGCTTTTACAAAACTTACAGCGTTAAATGGCCAAAACGAATTTCACGTTTTGTCGATTCGTAAACGTTTCAAAAGGAGGTTCAATTTCAAAGCAGATCAATGAATCATTAATTACTGCTCTTCTGTTCATAGACTTAATTGGTGTTAAGGTATATCTCAACCATTCATTGTTTTTTTTTTGTTTATTTACACTTTGTTTCGTCCATCTATGTACGTCCTACAGCGATTATGAACAATTTACCGGTTTATTCAGTAATCTTAGATACTTAGATAATCTCTTGACAACATAGTCCTTATAATCGGAAACTTTAACATTTATACGATAGTCTAAAAGACAGATTTTCACTACTTTTCACTTCTCTTCACTAAGCAATTACATAAACTTCTTAAACTTTCCCCAATATAGTAATATTTTTATTCTGGATCTTGTATTGTCGAGGCCGACAACTATCTTCTATCTTTGGTACTTTTTCTTGAATTCATAATTATCCCATATGCAACTATTAATATGAAAATTAACTGCTTTCGCAGTTCGCTTCAACTTTAAAAGGGCTAATTTTCCAGAACTCTACAAAGCACTTTCTTAAGTTGATTGAGGTTTCTTAAACAACGTATCTGGTCTTATATGTACAAGTGAATACTTGCCTGTTATTTATTGAAAAAAAGTATATGAACTATTCCGGGTGTTTGTACTCAAGTACAAATTAGTGAATTTGTACTTGTAAAAAACTCGTATCCAAACTGGTTTAATAAAGAAATCATTTCATGTTTTAAGAAAAGTTAATCTTTTCCAAAAAAAAATTCTAACGTCGTTCTTTAGTCTACCATCACTTTTTTAGTTGATGTACAATGACTTCAAAAAACATTTGACCAAATTGATCATTTTATATTACTGGAAATCTACTTTCTTTTGTATTTTTTAAACTTTTAACTGTTTTATTGACATCATACTTATCCATGCAGGGTGTCCCAACTAAAATTTGCACCCCTTGAAATCTACAATCTCGTCCAAGTTTGGAAAAAATGCTGAAACAGGTCAATTTTGGTTAAAAAGGGACCAAATTTTATCTTGGTTTTAAAGTATTTTTCTGCATCCCTCTGGCGCCCAGAGCTATGCTAAGTTAAGCTTAGCTAGCTTAGCTAAGCTATTGTCTATTGTCTATACAATCATGTACTTTTTTAATTTTGACTGATTTATTGTCGAGAATCACGAAATTGATTTATGATTATTGATGTTTTCAAATTGTTAACCTTGAACCCTCTCGTTTAAATATTTTGCCATGAACGGATTTAGATATAATAGATCAAAAAGTCCTTCTATCAAGTAGGCATTTACTTGAAAACGTATGTCCTGTGTCGTGTATAGTTCAGCCTGTTGTCAAAATTTAAATTAAAATCACAGCAAACGTAAATTGTTAGATGCCGTGAATTCGTGACACAAATAATACCCGAACGCTAGACGACCTGTTAATGATGTCTATGGGGCAAAACTGGATTTCAACAATAATTTAATTTGCTTAATTTTTTTGCCATTTTTCCTTTGACATTAGGCTTGAGTTCCGCAGACATACGTCCTTAATTTCTAAACTTACTTGATAGAAGAACTTTTTGATCGCTTTGTATTTGCGCTAATGTTGTTAATTTAAAGTAACAAACCCACCCCTTTAAAAAATTTAAATGGCAAATACTATGTTTTTTTTTCAATTTTAAACGATTTCTTTTAGAGAACATTGACTAGATTGCTGTGAAGATTAAATAAAAGTAGTTATGAGAAATCAAATCATTTTAACTAATGTATTGGTAAAATGTCCACCCCCAATTTCTAAAAAATTCAGTTTCAGTGTTGCAAATTATGGCAAAAATACTTTCATATTTGTTGCCAACAAACTCAGTATTTCTGGATCAGTCTATAGTTTAAGTCTGAATAAAGATAAATATCATGGCATATTTTATTACAGTAAAGAAACAACTTAACAATTACAAATTAGGAGGTACATCATTGTCCACAATAATTAGTTATAAAAATTTAGAAGTATTATTCGAAAACAAATTACATTTTACTTTCATGCTTTCATCCTGTAAGATGCTATACATTTTATTTATAGAAATTGTAAATATTTCACCCGAAATGAATATACATACTAATTTTAATATTTAATGCGTTAATAAGGTCTAAATCAGAGTACGATGCTAGTTTGATTCAGCACCACATTTATCAAACTTGGCTAACCTTCATAGAATGTAAATTCTTAAAACTTTTGTTTTCTATCGGAAGGTGTGTACTCACCTAGAGGCTACAACTATGTTTCAATTTACACCAAAAAACGGTAAACACAATGTTTTTTACAAAATATCTTGCTCTTGAATGAAATTATTTATCTCATAGACTAGTTATTACAATTTAAGTCATTTTAATGAAATATTTGTAACGAATTAAAAAATTCATTAGTTTTAATTTTTTTATAAAAAAAACTTGAAGCTTAAATCACGTGAAAAAATACAGTAGCTTGAATTGTATCCAAAAAATTCATGAAAAATAAAATTGTCAAAATTGTTAAAATTTAATTGTTAAAACACTTGGTCATTTTTTTAATTTATTTTTTGTTGTCGCTAAGGCCATCAAGAGATTACGGTATTTTCTTCATTCAGTACAGTTCAACTTTAAGTCGGTTTAACTGTTTAACGCCGCCGGCGGCGTTCACTCTGCATCCTTAAATTCCTTTATAATATTCTTAATAATTAAACTAATTGCTCCTATTTAATGAACAAAATTCCCTTTCATGTCCATAGATTTAATTCTCGTAATAGCTTAACTTTTTCTTTATCCCCGTATAGAACAAATCTTTTATGTAAAGCTCCAGTAACTTTAATGTACAAAGCGATCAGAAAGTCCTTCTATCAAGTAGGCGTTATATACAAGCTATAATATTAAGGACCGGTTTATATAAGTGTCACTTATTTAATTCGCAATTAGATGCGTGATCACGTGACCAAATTGAACAAATGTAACTGGTCCATTTGCGTTGTTAATTTTTAACAACGAATTAAATTTTAACAAAGCCTTCTATAAACCGGCCCTTAGTTTTATAAATTCCTGACTTTTTTTACTACATTACTTATTCTCTTCATAATAAGAAAAAGCTGAATAAGATTAGTTTAGTTTCTAGATATGTTAATTTATTGTTCAGTTGAATAATTGTATAATTTTTAGGTTGAGTACACAATTCTTTATTGTAATTTTTTATTTTATTCCCTAGAAATTGAGTGTATCTTTTTTCACCTAATGGATTATCATTAGTATTATGATTACTATTATTTTTTGCCAGCGGCGTCCCTTTTGGGGGCCATGGACCACACGGCGGACCCCTGCGTGGACTTTTTCCAATACGCCTGTGGTACGTGGAACAAGAAGCACGTGATCCCCGAAGACCGCAGCTCAATCAGCACGTTCGAAGTAATGGCAGACCAGCTCCAAGTGATCCTGAAAGGCGTCCTCGAGGAGCCCATTAACCTCGAAGACAACGAGGCGACACGCAAAGCCAAAACCTTCTACAACACGTGCATGGATATTCGTAAGTGCCACACGCCTCCACTCGGGGGCCACTACTATTTCGTTGTCCAGTCCAGATTCGGAAAATTGGGGACGCCCCACTACGGGAGGTTCTGGAGGGGCTTGGGGGCTGGCCGGTGACCAAACCAGACTGGACTCCGCCCAGCTTCTCCATCGAGGTGCTTCTGGGGAAGATCAGAGGGGTGTACAACGAGGGGGTGCTCATCGAGCAGTGGGTGGGCCCGGACGACAAGAACAGCTCAGTTAACATCATCCAGGTGCGCACAAAGTAAGAAGTAGGAGACCTGGTGGCCTATCTGACCCGATTTCAACCCTATTGAGATTTCATAGTGACGAATTTTTCCCCCCAGATGGACCAAATGCAGTTGGCGTTGCCCAGTCGCGATTACTATCTTAAGGCGAGCAGTGAGGGAGACATGACTGCTTATCACAAGTATATGACGAACATTGCTGTCCTCCTTGGTGCCAATAAAACTACAGCCAAGGAAGAGCTACAAGAAGTGGTCGATTTTGAACGAAGACTGGCAAATGTGAGTCCGGTGACTACTCCCAGCTCCGGTTTATAGTAAGTTTCAGGCGTCCTTACCGGAAGCTGACCGCCATGACACTTCCGCCATTTACCGAAAACTAACTTTACAAGAATTACAAACAATCGTCCCTCAAATCAAATGGCTGGAATACCTCCGTTCTTTCCTCGACGTTGACATCGACGACCAAGAGCCCGTCGTTGCTTACGGACTTTCCTATTTCATCGAAATGGGAAAAATCCTCGCCGAGACAAACCAGAGGTGACTTTCACTCCCTCGAAGCCAAAATCAATCCACTTTTGCAGAGTTATTCACAATTATGTCCTGTGGCGTCTCATTATGTCCCTGTCGCCTCACATGATTGACGATTATCAGAAGGAACGCGTCGAGTTTCGAAAAATTCTCCAAGGAGTGCTCAGTGAGCGGCACCGATGGTCCCAATGCGTCGAGTGGACTAATAAAAAACTTGGAATGGCTGTTGGAGCACTTTTCATCAGGGATAACTTCAATCACGATAGCAAAGTACGAAAATTGCTTTATTTGAACCGAATCGACTTACTTACTTACAGGAAACTGCACTTACGATGATACATACGATCCGAGAGGCGTTTAATGAGCTCTTGGCTGAGAATGATTGGATGGATGACGAAACGAGAGCCGTGGCAAAGGAAAAGGCAGATGCTATGAATGAGAGGATTGGGTATCCGCAATTAATCACGAACAAGCAGGAGTTGGTCAAGGAGTACGCTGCTGTAAGTACCTAGGCCCAATCACGGTGCGCCGCGTAGAAGAGGCGGAGTCAAATTTGAGCGCCAAATTCAACGGTTAAGAAATTTTCATTATTTTCGCCTGACTTTTTTAATGCAGATTTTTGAAAAGCTCAGAAAACAATGAATAATAATAATTATCACTTGATTCACAATGTTTCAGCAATGCGTGCTATCCAATCGATCCAGTCGTATCCAGTCGTATCTTTTACCGTGTGTGTTATGGGAATGTTTCAAAAAATCTTCAACAGACAACTCTGCAAAAAGAGGGGCGTCTCTACTTTTTTTTAAATGTTAAAATAGAAACCGATATGTTGTTTTATTACAAAAATAAAGCTCACTGATGCGTGCCATCCAATCAAGCCAGCCGCATATTTTACCATGTATTTTATTTGAATTTTTCAACAAATAATAAATCTTCCACAAACAATAACAAGAAACCAATTTTTAACATACTAAATGAGAAGACCTACTGATACTCTGTTATCAAAATGAAGCTTATTGCTCCTTATTATTACATATTGTCAAAACAATGGCAGTTTTTTTAAAGCTCTAAAAAAATTCAACTTATTTTTCCTTCTTAGAAAATATCGTATCGTAAGACCATTAATTTGGAGTAAGTTGAAAAAAAACATTGGCACATATACATAAAATATAAGTTTACTTTGAGTAAAAATATTCAGTAAAAGCATGCTCTTGGGAGTAAATACCTGACTGTAAGTGCCAGTAGGTATTTACTTAATTTTGTATGCACAATGTATTATATTTACTATCAAGTATACAGGTTGTTCCGCCCAAAGCTCACATTACAAGTATTAGGAATTTTATTAATGAGAGTCATCTGAAAATATGTACATACAAATATAATCCGTTGAGTTCTAAACAATGAAAATATTTTCATTTAATATGGCGTTACTTCCGGTTATACAGGAAGTCATTTTCTATGGTCATTATCAAATTTCTTATGTATATATAAAGCTTTTTTTACTGCATTTTTTGAATACTCGAGATATTTTAAGGGTAAATTCACCAGTTTTCCTTATATCTAAATTTTGTAGTTTTCGAAATATTCAAATTTTCTTGAAATTTTTTATATTTGCATCTTTAACTTTAAAAACCAATAACTCGGCCGTTTTTAAAAATCATAAAAATCTTTTTCGGCTCACTTGAAAGAGAAGGTTTAGATCTTCGTTTTTTGGTGTTTCAAATTTCTAAAAAAAATAGGAAACCCAAAATTTTTAGGATTAAGTTTGCAGAACTTCAAACACCCATACCTAACTCAAATTTTTCGAATGAATGAGCACTATTTTTAATGCACTAACTGGTAGAGAATTTAATTCTGCATCGATCTGTATTAATAATCTCTATAATATACTATGTTTAACAGTTTTAAAGTTATACGAACTTTTTGTTGACATTGAGAAATTGATTAGCCATAAACTGATTGCTTCGGAAATGTAAATATGTGAGAAATCAAAGTTTCTCAAACCAAAAGTCAATGAATTTATTTATCCTAACTGACCCGGCGCCTCCACCATATGTCACAGAATGGGATTAAAAGGCATGTGGGTGTTTTGTATAAAACGGTTTATTTACAAGAAATGACTAGATTGGCAAAATGTACTTACATTTCAGGGACGATGATCTTAAGGACACTGTACCACAACCAACGTATTCACAAAATTACCGTAACAGGACTAAGCAGGACTAATTAGGACTAATCAGGACTAAGCCCCCCCCCACTATTCTCCATTTTTATTATGTTTCGAGAAACTGAGTCGACAGTATTGATGACGTTTCAGTGTTATACTGAAAGACCAAGACCTTTGCAAAACATAATTTTTGTTACGGAATTTTAGGTAATAATAAACTGATCCGATTTCTGTGTATGTGACATTTTGTTTTAACGGAAAGGAATAGGAAAGCAAAATTCTTAACAGACCTTATCGTTTATTCAATAAGAAATTTTTTTGGCAAACTGTGCAAAAATATTTGTGGCTAGTAAGGAATTTCCGGCAATGTTAATGAAAACCAGCATAACTTGAAAATTATCACAGACTAATACAATACTAATACTAATACTAACACAAATCGTCGAAGAATTAAAAATTCTTCCACTTGAAATGAAATGAAAAAAAATTGCGACATTTCATTTAAAAACAATTATTTATAGCTTGTAGAAGTTGGGGTTTGTAAACTTTTTTTTCACTTTTGAACACACTGAGGAAAAGATGTAAGCTTCCTATTTTGATTGTCCAAATAAAATATCTAAAACTCTAAGGGCCGGTTTACAGAAAGGGAAATTAAGATTTTATTCAAAATTAAACTAATTCGAATTAAGTTGCCATTTAAAATGCATTGACAAATGTCAAGTTAATTGCGATTAAAATTTAATTGCAATTAAAATCTTGTGTAAACCGGCTCTAAAGTTCGGTTTATACAAGCGTCATTATTTTAGTTTTCGATTAATAGCGTGATTAAGTGGTCACGTGATCAAATTGAACCAATTCGATTGGTCCATTCGCGTTGTTAACTTTTAATGAAGCTTTTTGTAAACCGGCCCTTAGAACCGGATTATAAAAGCGTCATTAATTTAATTCGCAATCAAAAGCGTGACTAACTGATCACGTGACCAACTTGAATAAAGTGATTAGTCCATTCGCGTTGTTAACTTTTAACAACAAATTAAAATTTAACAATGCTTGCTATAAACCGTTCCTTAGAGCTTTAGAGCCGGTTTACAGAAAATTTAAATTGCAATTAAATTTTAATCGCGATTAACTTGACATTTGTCAATGCATTTTAAATGGCAACTTAATTCTAATTAGTTTAATTCTGAATTAAATCTTAATTTTGCTTTCTGTAAACGGACTCTAAAAATGATAGAATTACCGATTTCTGAAATAATCCATTTTTTTAAATCCTTAGGACCGGTTTATAGAAAGCGAAATTAAGATTTAATTTCAGAATTAAACTAATTCAAGTTAAGTTGTCATTTAAAATGCATTAACAAATGTCAAATTAATCTCGAATTAAAATTTGATTGCAATTAAAATGTTCTGTAAACCGCTTCTAAATATTTCGAAAATGAAATAACTCAACCAATCGAAACAGTAAAAAACATATCTTTCTATTAAGATAAGAAAGTTGATAGCGACTTCCGGTATTACCAGAAGAGTCGTCATGTTGAAAATCTTTTCATTCAACGAGGCACAAGTTATGGCTGTACACCAGTTTTCTGGTAAATATCAGTATCAAAACTTTCTTTGTTTTTAATGTGGGTATTATACGGAACAGACAGTATACTGTCCTCATAAGAATAGGATTTATTATTGTATCGCAATGAACCACCTAATTCAAACCAATGAATGGAAAAATACTAAACTGTCGTCTTTATAGAATCATTCTTTTCTTGCCTGTTTTTTTTTTAATTCAACTGGTTGCTTTAAACGCTTCAATTTGGGCAAATTTTTTAGCAGATCTAGTTTTTGAGGGTGACGTGATTAACTTAAAAATCTCAACTCTCCCTTGTGTATCTTGTTTTATTGTACACTTCCTTTCCAGTTTGTGTTAATTGCGTTTTTATTCATTAACAAATTAATTACCAGTGTAGCAACTCCCGTTGCTAACGAATACTTGGAATAACATATGATATGTCCAGGCGGTGCTTAATTATAATAAAAAAATAAATCTGAAACGGTCAAGATTTCGTTTCATAATGTGTAACTCCTGTAATTAGCAAATTACAGAATAACGCGAATCAAAGACCAAGTGCATTTGTTTTAGTTGAATATTACCAAAACCGAGTTCATTACGAACGTTTTAAACATTCTAAAATACGACGCCGAGCAGAATCTGCAAAAATTGAGACAGCCAGTCGATAAAGACAAATGGTCGACGGAACCGGCGGTCGTTAACGCCTTCTACAACCCGAACAAGAACGATATCGGTAAGAATGCTCTTCCTTGCGTGAAATTCCTTTATTTTCGGTTTTTTTCATTAGTGTTTCCCGCCGGGATCCTGCAACCGCTCTTCTACAGTCAGCATTTTCCCAAATCTCTGAATTACGGCGGAATTGGAGTGGTCATAGGTCACGAAATAACGCACGGTTTCGACGATAAAGGTAAGTTTCATCAGCTTGTCGTCTATTATTCAGAAAATTTCCGCAGGCCGGCAGTTTGATAAGGATGGGAATATGATGCAATGGTGGAATAACGCGACGATCCGGGCTTTCCGGGAGCGAACCCAATGCATAATTGACCAGTACTCGCGATACAAAATTGATGAAGTGGGGCTCTACGTCAACGGGCGCATGACCCAAGGCGAGAACATCGCCGACAACGGCGGACTGAAGCAGTCATTCCGGGTAACTTTTTCACATTTTTTTTAATTACAAACTAAGATTATTATTAAACGGTTCTCTATCAAATGTGAAGAATGTATTATATTCTTTGTCAAAAATTTGGAATAATAGCTATTCATTGCCTAAGTGAGTAAAGATGAGTTTTATTCACGAATAAATAGTTTAATATTTTTGCTAGATAAAATTTCTTTATTCACGTGTATCATACAGCATTTTTTTCAATTACTTTTAAGGAAAATACTTATTTATGCTATTATATTGCGAACAATTTGATGTTTCTAAATACAAACTACATGACAACTTAATTTAAATTAGTTTAATCCTGACTTAAATTTTGATTTACTTTCTGTAAACCGACCATAAATCTTATACCAGAAGTTTCTTATTTTAAATGGGGGGCTATGTTTTTCACTGCGTTTGAATTACTCAAATTATTTCAAATGAGTTTTTATCAGTTTTTCGTATATCTAAATGTATATGTTTTCGAAATATATATTTATATTATTTTAAAAAAAATTGTATTTGCGTCCTTTACTTCAAAAGTCGGTAACTCTGCAATTTTTAAAGATATTGAAATTTTTTATGGTCATTTAACAAGCAAGCTTAGATCTTTCTTTTGGTATTTTTGAATTTGAAAAAAAAATAGCAAACCCCAAATTTTTAGGGTTGACTTTGCAGAAAGTTAAACATCCATGATTTATAAATGGTAGAAAATTGAATTCTAGATCGATCAACATTACTTAACTTCAATAGTTTTTAAGTTAAATTAACATTTTGTTGTTATTGAAAAATGTATTAACCACAGCTTGCCACAAGGAGTTTTTCAAACCTAAGCCCAATAATAGTTATTTATCCACAGCCAGTCAATTATTAGGGCATAATATTGCTAAATAACTAATTTATCAATTAATTTATTTATTTATTAATGTATTAATATTTACAGTTTGAAAATGAATAAAAATTTTCAAAAAACCCAACAATTTCGAAAATGGCTGAAGTCCCTTCAAATAACTCGAGAAAACTAAGCTTTTCATTTAAAATAAGAAAATTGATTGCTACTTTAGGTTTAAGCGAAAATGGCAGCATCTTGAAAATACAAGGTGTATTAAAATGTTTTTCATCAAGTTACCTTTGAAAATGATTTACATGTAAAAAAAAAATTGTGCCGCTCTACTCAAATTGTCAGTTAATTACATTTAAAAATTCCCTTAAAAAACAATTGAAATATACTCTGTACAAGATCTGTACAAGAAAATATTTTATGGTCGAAGCTTATTTTCGAATTGGAGTCTTAATAAATAGGAAAAAGTAATATTTGATGTCTGTATGCCTGTCGTAATTATTTCTATAGAGGGGCATTTCTGACTTTACATCAGAAACTCACAGGCGACTAGGTGAATATCATTATTTATTCATCTGTATTTTCATTGAGCAGATTCTAACGGATTATACCTGTGTATCAATTTTCACATAATGCGAGGATTAGACTGAACAGCCTGTATAAAATAAGCGATTTATTATTAGGAAGTAAAAATATCTTATTTTAGTGGCGGGACTTGAATCAGCTGATTTTGTCCTTTAAATTTTATTTGCTTTATATTATGCAGCAGATTATGCAGAGTCGCCAAAACGCCGCTAAATACAGTTTACTTATTTTTTGTTCGAAGTTCAGGCGGCAAAGAGCTTAGGTATGTACAACAGATACAGACAACATTCCCAATGCTTAATTTAATTAGTTAATTTTTTTTTAATAAAGTAGGTAGGTTTCAAAACTACAGAAGGTTAATAAAAATGTAAAATAGTTATTAATGATGATTAGATCTCTTATTTAAACTATAAATTAGATTAGCTATTAATGTTTTAAAGTGCATGAATATTTCATAACTACTATAACAGGGTAAAGTCGCATAATCCTAATTTAATAATAAATACAGTTTTTCTTTTAAAGTCCTTATAAAACAAGTCAGGACTGTGAATTCGCTTCGCTCAAAGGACCCTGTCGCCTGTCCGAATTTGTTTAATCGGAACCGTATTCATTTTTGTGCTCAATTAGGCCAGTAGAAAAACGGCAAAAAGGCGAACATTTAGCAAAGATACTTTAAAAACGAGTAAACAGTAAATAAAGTAATATCTTTGAAAAATGCTACTTTTAAAAAGGCTGTTAAAAACAGGGGTAAGAAATGTTTAAAAACAAGTGTTCTGGAGGGGCCCTATTAGTTGTATTCACCAAAATTCAATAAGCTTTGATGAATAGTTTTTATAATATATAACTGTATCTATACGTTTTAGCGACCCTATACTTTTTTAATCTACTAAATTTCATCAAATTTATTAGACAGACTGATCTAAAAATACTGTGTCTGTTGTCAATACTGAATTTAATTTTGCAAGGACAACAATAGAGTGTGTTAACAACAATTCTATAATTTTGTGGGGTTGTATATACGTTAAATTAATGTCGAAGAAAACCAAATCCGATTGCAGTGTTGCAAATTACGAACAAAAATACTTAATCTGTTGCCAACAGATTGAGTTTTTCAGACTGTAAATATTACGAGTATTTTCTGGAAACCTGCTGGTATAATGAATTTAATGATAAATGGGTTCAATAGGCGTACCGTAAATGGGTGTCCCAGCACGGGGAAGAGCCGGACTTGCCCGGTTTGAACCTAACCCATGACCAGCTGTTTTTCCTCAACTACGCCCAGATCTGGTGCGGGTCTATGCGGCCAGAGGATGCACTGACCAAAGTCCGCTCCAGCGTGCACTCGCCCGGACCCATCCGGGTGTTGGGTCCTCTCTCCAACTCGTGGGATTTCGCCAAAGCTTACGATTGCCCGCTCGGATCGCCGATGAACCCGACTAATAAATGTAGCGTTTGGTAAAATGGGACTTTCACGCGCTCTATGTCAAGTGTCTCGTTGTATTTGCAAAAATTTAACACTTTCATCTATATTATCGCCGGGCCTTTGTAGCGGGGCCCACACCTAACTTGTGCAATGTAAATATTATTGTTTTATATAAAACTGTACGCAATTTTACATGTAATAAACCTACTTTTCCTATTCTAAACATGGTCTGTACTAATATACAAAGTATGTATTTTCACATTATTACTGGGTGTACTGTTTATTATTAAATATAATTTTTAAGATACTAACAAGAATTTTCTTCACCCGAAAGTAGGTAGAATCCAACGAAAAAATTAGTATATCTAAAAATAACACACATTTTTTACGAAAAATCTTCCGTAGATATTTAATTCGACACATAATCAAAATGCGGTTAATATTAACATAAACAAAAATTGACTGCTACTGAAGACACTAACATGAGATCGAAAATATACTCAATTAGAGCAAGCTGTGCCTGTAGAACTTTGGCCATATTTTAGCCGTTTATTTACGGCGGCACTTTTGAAGTTTTACACAGCATATGATCTGGCTAAAGCTTTCAAGGCTAGCTCTAATTGAGTATATTTTCGATCTCATGTTATTTAAGTCATAGAATTTTCACAACGCTCTTGACTAAACTTGCATTTAAACTCAAAATACAAAAAGCAAATGACAAAACAATTTTATAATAAACTTGTTACAACAGATTGGAAATACGTGGCAAAGTCATATGAAGATAAAAATGACCTAAAAACTGTTTCATACGAAGCCCTGCAAGTTGTAAAAATTTTTTTTTTGAGATTTACTAAGCCTTTTTAGTAAACACAAATCACCAAAATAACTCAAAATGTCAACACACTTCCACATTAGAAATAGAAGCTCAAAGCATTGTAGAGGGAGGATCAGCGTTCTGTTATCATTTTTTGCAAAAAGGTTTATCGAAGATGGAATAAAGTTACTGTATAGAAATTCATGTTAGTCACTCCAGAAAGCGAATAAATGCAGTCACACGGTATAATATTATCGTACTATTAGTCTGATTCATTTTCAACAAAAAAAGTAAATTTATACCAAATTTTCGCATTGAGGTTTGTGTTGTTTGCGTTTTCGCTATTAACACATTTCATAATTATTTTTTTCTTTTAATGGGTAGACAGGTTTTATCATTAGCATCATGTAGTATAAACCAAAATTCGTTTCTTATACCAAGAATCCTAATTCGCGTCTTATTTGACCTCAAAACTACCTATCATCCGCTGTTCAGGTTTTTGTACAGATTTGAAATGAAATTTAAGTTATGACTGTGATTAATGAATGACTAAGATTGTGTTATTTTGAAAGCCTTATTAATTTATCTGATGCTTCGAAAGATAATGGGTTCGTTGTTTCACCTTCCTTTATGTAAGTAGTTAGAGTGTGCAACCAAATTTTTACCATTTTTTTTATCTTTACTTTAATATTTATTGATTAATCTAAAAATTAACCCTCGGATAATAATAATAATATTATGTTGTAAAGAATTAGAAAGAACGTCTCTGAACTCTGAATGATTGTATTCCTGGCCTGTGCCGTTGCGAACCACCAAAACTTTGTCTAAATCTTACTGGACCCAAATGGTTCCCTATTTACTATCCTGAAAAAGCCCCAAAAAGCTGGCGAAACGTTGACAATAAACAATTTACCAAATTAAAGTGTGTCTGCATTCCCTAAATACCGAATTAGTTATCAGTTATCAATCAATCAAACAGACGATAAAAAACAACTTTAACTAAATCTTAAATATTGATATTTCCAAAACCATTGAATGAATAGACCTGATGTTTTCACTAAAAAATTATTATCTATAGACTTCTAAAGGCAATAAGTACAAGAACGTGGTGAAATTTTTAATATTACCACTCTGGTTTTCTACATTTCGAAATTCTAACAAGAGTAGTTAATTTTCGACAGCGATATGTTTAGAGAAACACGATTTTTTGAAACGTAATATTTTTACACAAAAAATCAACAATTCGAAAAACTCGGCACTACTAATAAACGAAGTTGTAAACTGTAGATAGCCAATTCGGATGGACACAGTGGTGTTCTATTGGACTGTAAAGGTCCCATTTGGGTGAGAACTCTGTTTTCCAGCTGTCTGTTTTGGTGGGATTAAAATAAAAAATGCGGAAATCGTTTATATTATATTTTTTCTAACACTGTGACTGTACATCTCTAAGCACACATTAATAGTATAATCATTTGTGTACTTAACAGTAATAGTAAGTGCTTGGGAAAAAACTAGCAAATTAATATTAAATTAAAATTAAAACGTTGCATAATACAAAATATCTCTTCCATGTTAATTCCTCCTTTGAATCAAGCTTAATAAAAAATGAGCAGTCTTGGCAAAAACAAAACGAAAACCGAACTTTTTCACATGACAAAAATGTAACTAGTAACTAAACAACTCATCCTGAGCACCTCTCGTTCAAGAGCGTCATCAATTCCTATCTCTAGCTAACCTAAACTGCAATGATGTAAAAACCTCCTCGATTCTTACATCATCATAACATCTTATTAAAAATTAAGATACTACAAAAATTCTGAAAACAGAATCATAATATTTTATTGTACAACTGAATAAAAAAAACTTGAAACCAGTTGCAAGAAGTCTTTAATACACACACTGACAATTTGGCAACACTGCGTGGCCAGAAATCGATCAACATCAAGATCACATAAATTGTAGATTCTTCTAATTTTGTAAGTAGCAGTGTGTTTAACTGTACGTCAGACTCTGAGGAACCCCATTCACAGTCTTCGATTTGAGGATATCGTTCTCGTACGTCATCACCGTCTCTCTCCCGTTCTCGTACACCCTGAAACCGCAAAATCACCTTCAAAATACCACCAAAAATCCACTACTCACTTCTTCGTGGTGATTTTCTTCCCGTTGGCGAAGCGCGTCGACGTTGACGTCCTCTTGACGTTGGCCGTGCCCCCCGCCCCGTTTGTAAACGTACTATTTATGGTGCTGAAGGAGGTGAATCCCCCATGGCCCGTATTGAAAAACTCGTCCATGAAACTACCCCCCAGACTCACCCCGAACGGGCTGAACAGACTCGAACTGAGAGCATTCTGTGGATGTGAATGTCTGTTCCGTCGCCGGTCTCTATGCCCGTGATCGTGAAAATCTACGACTCAAACTTAACAAAAAATACAAAACAATCTTAGGACGTACCTCCAAACAAGTCGGCAAGAGTAGAACCCCCGAAAAACTCCCTGAAAACGTCCTCCGGATCTCTGAAAGTGAAGAAACCGAAACCGCCAAAGTCGAATTCGTCATCGTGGCGGCTGCGACTACGACTACCGCCGTTGATGAGCCCTTCTTTACCGTACTGGTCGTACATACGACGTTTCTTATCTAGAAAAAAATGCCACAATGAATGGGGGCTACAACAAGGAGAAAAAGCTAACAGACGAGTCCTCAGAATCGTTGTGGACCTGCTCTAAGAGGGTAAAAAAGAGGCTAGAGTTAGAAAAACCGCAGATTTTAGTCGGAAAATGCCAAAATTAGTCATTTTAGTAGTACAGGCCGGAATTTTAAAGCAAATGTGCAAATTCATTACAAATTATACACTCTCTAAGAAAATCGAGGGGAGCTTAAACATTGATGTAATTAACTGAGTACGATATGAAAAAAAAAACGCAAAAAAAGGGCAAGAGAGAAGTAAATGTATACAGATTTGGGAAAAGCACGGACCCAAGCGGCCTACTTATCAAGGTATCTTACCAAAAAAATCGCGGTAGTAGGGTGCCATTTAAAATTGTTTTTTAATAACTCGAAAACTAAAAATAATTTCGAAAAATTTTATTCTTGAAAAATGATCACATTTTTAAAGTAGTTGATGAAGGACTAAGAAGTTGTTTTTTCCATAAGGTACGTACATAGTTAAGGCACAAAACGCTCGGTTCAAGTCTGTATTTTTGTAATTAGTTATTATACTGAATTTCGTAAAGTGTCAAATTTATTTAAAAGCTAAGGCTCATGAAAAGTCAACTTATTTAAATTTAATAATTTCTTTCCTATATTTTTCTTGTATCTTTCACCATATTCGCAACGTTTTGAAAAGTTTGAGACAGAAGCAACTTTAATTTTTTTTCTCATGTTTTTTATGAAAATTTTGGTCAACTTACTCGTATTAAGAATTTGATGCCCAATGTTCCTGCCTTTTTTTCCAAGTAATTAGTGAACTAGTTGAATTTAAACCAATTTAACACAAGCTTTCGCGGCTAGTACCAAATAAAGAATTGGGTTAGACCGCGTTAATTTGAAACCCAGCGTCGACGTTTCACCCGCTCTTCAGGAGGGGCATCTTCAGGACAATGTCGACACTGATTTCCAAATTAAAACAGGTCTAACCCAAAAAAACCTAGATCTTTAAAACAATTTAAATTCGAAACCCGAAGCTTTTGAGCACAGAAAATTGACTTATTTTTGATCTTGTTTCTCCTCCAATTATTATCCAGCTGTCTATTAGTTTAAAAGCATTGGCAACTTAAGTAACAGTTTTGTCTCAAATTATAGTGCTAGAACTGCTTATTACCTTTACTTATACAATAACGAAAACCGATTTTCTATATCCGCGCTTTAAGTTAAATTATTTCAATTTCAATTATGTCGTCATAACCGCCTCACGAGTATTTAGTCCAATTTTAAGATCAAATAATTTTGAGTAGGATTTTGGATTGGCTAAATGACACTAACCATTCATCAAATGTGTGCCAATGGTTTTTGTGCAACTTTTTTGAACTCAAGATAGGAAAAAGAGTCAATTTTTGCTTTTACAATATGTGAAAAAATGTTACATGTTTTAGGAGCGAGTTCTGTGAAGAGAGACAATTTTTGTGTACTTTTAATCTGTACCATCCTAAAAAAACTCGGTCAGTTTCAATAATTCGCACAATTTGAATCTTTTCAAGAAACAAATAAATACGAAATCGTAAGTTTTTACGGATTAACTAAAATAACATTTATTGTTTTTACACAAACAATTATTATTATCTTTATCAGTTCTACCTGCATACAGGTCTCTCAATTTTATTGTTCTAGAACTTCTAGAAGCAATCATAATCTACGAGTAAAATTACACATAACCAAATATGGTTACAGATACTAAAAACAAATATAAAAAAGTAACTCATATGTCTCGTGATTATTGGCTTTGTCGTTATCAATTTTGAAATTGTAAAATGATGAAAAACCAACACATTTATCGTGTACGATCACACTTTTAAGGAGAAATTTAAAAACAATTACCTAACGAGGAAAAAAGCAATTTCCCACAAGAGCACTCTGTTTGCTGCACGAGCGCAACGAGTGCTGCATGAAGTGCGAATGTGAAAAATTACTTTCCAAACAAGTTAAGTACAATATTTTTTGTAACAAATCTCTCAAAAAAATAAAATAAAAATTAAGATTTTTTATAATTTAGTTCTTTTACTAATGGGTTGGGAACAGGTTAAACAATCAAAAAATTGACATGAACTGTCACTTACTGTAAAAAAATAATCTTTTCCATCTCAAAGGTAGCGATACCAACCTAATAAATGTCCCTAGCCATAAATAATAAAAAAATGAAAATTCGGTTTCTAGCAAGTGTTTTTCTTTTTGGAAATTAATTTTCAAATAGTTAACCCTGGTGAGTTAACATCTTACCAAAATTGCGAGGTATTATTTATTAACACCGAGGACCGTCAGAACAGTTCCAGAGACTGTAACACTACCACACTATTTTATCAAAAACTGTGCCAGAAAGTCATAACAGAAGCGAAATAGAAAAACACGAGTACCTACATATACGATGCGTTCAAAACAAAAACAAAAGAGTTGCGATATACTCTTTTGATTCTGACTGAGTTACAATTGTTAAGTTAAAAAATATCACTGAAAATGTAGATAGTCGACTTTTATTTACTCGCGTCTCGCCTTTTTTTGTAAATTTCGTCTTGGTGAATAGTATCATTATACCCCCATTGATTAATTAGAATGTTGTAATGAACTTTGCACATTTTGTTATTGTTGGAGATGAGAAAAGGGCCCGTTTAGCACACTTTTTTGTATCTACCGAAATAACGATGAAAGGGGGTATGAGTGTCAAAGTGACTCCTGTAGGACCTCGTTCTTGTACTAGTGGACCTATTCGAGCGGTTGTCGTAAATTTTTCGTTTCGAATCTAAATTACCCGAAAAAAATCAAAATCAAAAGTGGAACCTAAACACATCCAACTGTATGTCTACAACTTCAAGCGGACTTACCATCAGAAAGAACTTCGTACGCTTCGGAGATCTCTTTGAACTTCTTTGTGGCGTCCTCGATGTTGTCTTGGTTCTTGTCGGGATGCCATTTCAAAGCCAATTTGCGGTAACTGCAATTGAAAGTTAAGGACGTTTTGGCACTCACGAGTTTAGAACTTACGCTTTCTTAATTTCAGCAGTCGTTGCGTTTTTTGACACCTCGAGGACTTTGTAATAGTCCACCATTTTGGTGCCACTGGCGTCCTTATGCCCCAGCTTTAAGGAAGGTTACTGAAACAGCAACAAAACTCTTATCTCTCTCATTTGAATCATCTGATATGATTAGATTACCGTCCAAACAATACACATCACAAAAGCAGCAATGAGAAATTTTATGACAGTCGTATCGAAACGACAAGCAATTTTGAATTTTGTCACATAGCACTCTCGACCGAAATTACAAATTCAAATCGAAATGGGAGCGTTCCGAATCAATCACCGACCGCTTTTTCACCGTAATAATAGAGATTTCATAACGCCGTTCCACTAGAGTGGACACGTTTCACGATTATTATCGAAATTGTTTTGTTTATTTCGCACAGATGAAGGTTCTTGTTCAAAATCGTCTAATTACTTTTATGTAACAGTACGGACACGCAACACGACCCTGAAGACACTCTGACGCGAAACAGCAAGAATTCGCTTGTTTGATTATTTAGAATATCATAATCACCAACCTAATGACTCACTGCTTTGCATGCACATTGCAGACTTTCTCTTTCAAATTTAGCGCCCAAAGGGCGCCACCTACCGGTCAATGACTCGCAATTCAAGGCAATTTACACGATTCCGCATTTTTGGTGGGAACAGACCACTAAATTGGCAACAATGTACCGTTTTTTGGGCACACAACTGCCAACCTTCAACCGAACCAAACAAACTTGCAAATTACTAACGTCATAATCTGACTACTTGTAAATTAATTCCCAAAAATGATAAGTCACTTTGCGAGTTGATAAGTCACGACTGGAGAATAATACAATTATTTTTAGAAATTGTTGTAGAAGGCCGGTTGGTATGACTGCATGATGCGTTTTTAATAAGTTGGTGTAAAAGTACCGTCTAGAAGGCGAATTATGTAACGTTTGTCATGTTTCATGACCTTCTCGGATGTAAATGATAACAAGTCGTGCCATGGTGCCAATCTGGCGCCTAAAGCCCCCTAAAACTCTGTATGGTAGTCACGTCTACAAACATAAAATCTTTGTCGGCTCGCCCATCACGACTTGCCCATTGTCCGGCAAAACAATGGTCGTGGTAGAAGCAAAGAAATTGCAAAATAACGCTATTAGAACATTCTTTGCACCTATTGCATAAGTTCGTGGGTGTCTCGACGTCCTTCGTCACGTTTTATTAAAACTTTGTCCCATCATCGATTCGAAATCGAGAGCTGGACTACCCACGACGTCCATTCGACCTTGACAGATGGACCAGTGACTTAACGAGGTCATCGATCGCCAATTCCATTGTCTACAACGGCTAATTAACACGGGAACATTGCTAAACAGCGCTGATGAGTCTTTAAAACCACGTCATTTACGGTTATCTCAATTCCCGGGTTTTGGCCTAGGTTTCGTCAAATTTCGCAACAGACTTATTCATTAAGCTCCGTTATTCTATGATTTCTGCATTATTCATAATACCCACGGTTATCTATCGAATGGCGGCAGGTTTCCAAAAACTACACCTTCTTAACATGACTCAACCGTGGGTTCGCGCAACCAAAATGTGATTTTTCGAAAATTCCAGCCTTCACCTCGATCAGGTTTACTTCACTCGACAGCCCGTGAGATCATGCAACGATTTTAGTTAATCTAAACAAAAAGCTCCAAGCACTATAACTGGCTAAAAATATTTTATTCAGACAATTACAAGAGTCTGACCGCAATTCTATCGCCGAAAATAGATGCGAATTCCTGCAAGTGCAAGCCAATTTTTTTCATTTTCAACACCAGACCTGTTAACGAACCGAATTAGAGGAATTGAGAGAAGCGGACCTTGAAATTCATTACATTAATAAGATTAGATTCAACGGCTTGATGTTTCGAATTTCAGGAATATCGTATGCTGTAGGCCAGCTTGTTGAAAGTTCAAACTATAAAATTAATCAAAAGTTCTTCCATTTCTACCACAGCAAAACCAAAGTATCACGTAGTTGGTATAACGGTTGCCATAGTTTCCATACATGCTGGTGATATGTCATTCTGACATAGGGATTTTTTGGTCATAGGCCAAATGACCAATGGTCATCGGCCAATTTTTGGTTCAGGGTTGCCAGTAAGTCACGGGTTTCGCTCATTATCTGGCATAACTTATTAAAAATCATAAGTGACTGTTACCGGATGTTGCAATCTAATATATGCATGTCGTCGAAACAATGCCTGCATAACATTTCCGGATAAGGTCTGACAACCTACAAACATTTGGTAACATAATCTGGTACTATTTCTTGAAAAAATGAACGGTTTGTTGGAAATCTGTATTACTTTCGCTCTAAGGCCAATTTGCCTGAGACTTTCCAATTTGTTCAATGCAGCATTTCTGAGCCCATTGTTGAATGTCACCAGTCTGAATCACTTGATTACTAAACCGGACATGCCTAGTGATAATCTGACTCGAAAGCACTTCTGTTTTTCTGTTTTTTCTCCATTAAATGAATGAGAGGCAGGCACATTCTCACATTATGCAACTGTTTGTAAATAACTGCGTTTTTTCACCCGATTCACCTTCCCTCTCCTCGAAAGTGAAACTAAAATAGTCGGAAAATGTAATTGGACAACCGTTGCAAAACGATATTTAATCTCGATAATTCACACTTGAAGGAAGAAAGTGTTTTTGTGGTAAAACGAGGAAAAAGTTAATTGGACGCTATTATCGGTGTATTAAGTTGGTTTCTTTGTCCCGGAGAACAATAGAATGCAACCACCCAACGGTTGGAAAACAGCAAAATCAGGTATTTCGTCAAGGCCAGGGCATGAACTCCACACTTGGGCCCCCGGCGAGTTTCTCTTCAGATCATCGGTAGCTGCGTCTGCATTCAAGCATGAAGATTGAAGATAGACACGATTTGGTGACAAATATTGCGTGTTGGGACATCAAGGAGTTGCAGGGTTGAACATCCTCGGAACGAGTTTTCTTGCAAAAAGTGTGAAAAATAAAAGACACGTCGTGGTTTGAGTCAATTTATTCGTCAGAAAATGAAACAGAAACTTAAAATAAGTCAAAATTGCTGCCAGCATTACAAAAGTCAATGTTAGTTGTACAAGTTTGGAGGACCTAAATAAACTTCAAACAAGACTGAAAAAATCGCCTTGACTCCGGTTTGTTTTACAAACATTGGGCATTTTTCGATCATAATTAACGGTTGCATCAAATGTTTGTGTGTGAAGACCCCGACTTTCAACAGTGTTGCAAACCACATAAAAATCAGATTCGAATCAATTATTCAAATTAGAAATGAAGTGTAGGCTCTTCCTCTAATTGCATGTTTCACAATGGAAAAAACCACCCACACTGTCTCGTCTTCTTTAGGAAGTTGGCTTTGGTGTCACTTGTCAATTTTGACACTTCAGGGAATCTTTTGTTAATTAATAATTCAGGTGATGAACTCGTGCACGTCTCTGATTTCCTCGAGTTGAAAATAACTTTATGTTCTTATGACATGGTATGGCCACTTGCCATTAAACAAAAACGCATCGGGTGGCAGATGCAGACGTTGGTGACGTCACAGGGTATAACCGGCAGTAAACACAAACAGTACAATTAATTTATTATTGTATCTTGATTCCCGTGCGTCCTTCTCTTGTTAAAAACGAACATTTGTGAAGAGACGGTAACCTTGAAGCAAGATCAGGGTGGTCTTGCCTGGCATAGGCGAATTTCCCGTTCGTTTTCCGAACGACCTTGACCGTAACGTCCGTGGAAATTTTCGAGAAATGTCCGAAAAAATCAATGCTTGCGTCGAAAAAACGTCTTTTCGGTAAATATAGCCGCGAAAACATAAATGAGTTATGATTCTAAAATAAATACGAGCGTAAATACACCAACCTGGCCGTTTTTTCCTTAAAATAAACCACGGCCTCCTGGAGCGAAATTTCGAAAGAACGGTTACGTCAAGGTTGCCAACAATTTAAATAAAACGATCGATTTGTGACAAACGATTTTTCTACAGGGTGTAGCACGTACCTTAGCAGGACGGGAAAAAATGTTTTCCTAACGATAGATAAATCACAGATCACTTAACACGATCATCCATCACTGTAACGCACACTTTTACGCACAAGTTGATTAATATCACATGCACATTTATCAGTTGTCTATGACCAAACAATCGCACACACACGAGCCGACTTCAATGCTTGTGGACAAAAGCCGATATTTGATGCAGTGAGAGAGAGGAGGAAGGCAAAAAGGAGGGAGAGATAACAAGCGAACGGCGCGCATGCGCTTTTGCATCACATACGAGACCAGCTGTTCGATATTTTGCTATCGGATCGAGTGGTTTGGGACATTTTTGACAATTTATCGAGAGATACTTGGCTCCGATTCGATAATTCCAGAATTTTGTTAAGAAAACAATTGAATTATTTTAAGGGTGACCCCGACAAGGTCATGGGTGATTCCCAAAGAAATTCCACTTATTAAAATTAATAATCAATAAATTACAGTAATATACAAGGTGGCTATGTCATTGAAAATTTTGTCTTTAGTCTGCGGCCCGAACCGATTTATTGCCAACCTAAATTTAAATAACAAAATACATATTGGGGGTATTACAGCTGTCACAACCAATGTCACAAATATTTTTTTTTCTCTCAGTAACACATATTTCTTTGTGTTGAGAATTTCTTTGTTCATTCGCATTACTTAACATCCATACTCTACATACCATTTGGTTCATGCTGCGATTGTTATTACGACTTATAATTGAGATACTTTCCAGCTTATTAGCGGAAATATCAACAAGTGTCTTTTTGTAGGCTTGATTATGTCATAAATGCCAAAATTTGGCAAAAGCTACAAATAATTTGATTTTAATGACCGAACTACACTGTGGGCGATTTGGATACCTTTACTCTTTTTCATGTTAATGTGCTCCAAGTAGGTTGTGGAAGTCTAAATGCACCTTCAATGGCCGATTCACACAAAAAATTATCATATTCAGACCAAATTTAATGACATTAATAATGACAAAAATCTTTACTCTTGACACCATGTAGGTTTTAACCAGGTTGATGATTTTAATTAGTTCTTTGCTACCTCAGAAACTGGGGTTTACAAATTTATTTGAGAAAATAATTTTTAAGGACAATTGGAAATAGGATCACCGAATTTTCGCATTAGGTTACTACCTTAAGATAATCTTATTCAACGTGAGAAAATAATTTTTAAGGACAATTGGAAATAGGATCACCGAATTTTCGCATTAGGTTACTACCTTAAGATAATCTTATTCAACGTCTACTCTAATGCACACTGCACATTATTCTTAATACAGGATGACCTAGGGGCGTGTAATCGGTCTATAACATCTTTGATGTTTCAAATATTGCCATGCCGTTTTCATTTTCCGATAAATATACTTAAAGTCCACAAATTTAAAATATTTCTATTATTTCACAGAGTGTTGTCTACAGGGTGGTAAAACAAAGTTCTATTTTTTTTAATAGAACACCCGATATACTTTTGAATAATTAGATTCTACGTAAAAATATTTTTAGTTTGTGAACTTTAACTAGATCTATTGGACAATAAAAACGGCACGATAATATTTCAAATAGCAAAAAAGTTATAGAATGATTTCAGACCCCTGGGTTACTCTGTATGAAAAAGAGCATGATAATTAATAAACATTTGGGTCCAATGAAAAAGCAAGTTAGAATTAATGACAACTAATCAGAACTTGCAAATTTAACGCAGACATCAAATTATGTGAGCCAGTAGCTTTAAGATAACAATCGTCTTCCATCCTTCTTATCCAGTACATCCAGGAGTTCAGCTGTAGCATTGCAGTAAAAATTGTTTGAATGTGACAGATGGCAAATTGAGTAAAATCTGTTCCAGTGTGAAGAAAATTCAATTTTCTGTTTTTCGCCCAAGTGTTGTTAACTTTATTTTTGTAGGCATTATTGCATTTATCTAATTTTGATTTCTGTTTGTGTTATCTCTCTCTAGGAGATAAGTGTTTTAATGACTAATAATAGTAATAATCTAATAATACTAATAAACAATAAATAGAGCAACCGATTTATCTTTACTTTTTACGTCTTTACCGATAATAAACCAACTTAAAATGCAAAAAATAACATAATGTGTTTAATCGATAATTCGACAATCGCATGATAACGATCTAATTAAAAAATCATAACAATCTAATAAGAAACAAAATCGATAAATACGTAAATAGCGATATACCTAAAAAGTGATTCTTATAGGGCCTACCGAGAAGCATATCACTAGAAACTTCTGACCTTCTGTGTTTCTAATATAGTAGGTAGAGTTCAACTGTTCAACTAAATTGTTTTCAAAATGACATAATTTTATTGCATTTTTAAATTTGCTTTTTAAAACTGAGTAAAATGTACCCAATTGTTGGTTCTTATCTGTCATAGTTTTTGACGTATGCCAACTTTTTTATGCAAATACCGGGTGACTTTTAATGATTGAGGCTAAAAAATCTATTGGCCTCCCTGCTAGCTTGTTGTATGGAGCTGTTTTATCTGACGGCCAGGTCAGCGATCGTAGGTCGGAAGCGAATGACAATTGAGCATAAAATTTTGACAAATAAATTTGATAGTCAAGTTTGACAAATTTAATTGTCAACTGTGTCACCAACTTGACCACAAAAATTATAATTATTAATAATCACCCGGTATTTACTTGCAGGGGTTTATCTAATATAAAAAAAATATCACTGCTCTTGAACCCTTTACCATAAGTAAATACCTAATTCTTTTTGCATTTGATAATCAAAGATTCGAAGAACTGGTTAATTGCAAAGCTAATATGATTTTTTGCAAATGATTTCTCAAAAAATGATTATAACACAGGTATTCCAAATGGAATGACCCTGTTTTTTTAATTGCAATCAAAAGAACATCGCTTGTTATGCAGGCTTTTGCCAATATCTTGAATATCTACCTCTTCAGTTTTTGAAATAATCGCAAAAAACTTACTTTTAGCTCATTATTTTCATTTTCAATCGAGTCAACTTTCGAAAAAGACAATAAAGTTGTGCTAATAACCACAAAAAATCTTAGATTTGTCCACTCTTCATTGGAAAAGTTTAAAACTCGATGGCACTGACGATCTAGATGTTTTTAACTAGGACATTTTTCAGACACTTTTTACAAGGAACCTAATTCCGACATCATATTTTCCAAAGCGTTCTTAATGTCAGAGTTGAATTTAAATCTGGAAGGTTCACATTTCCGCCAAGCTTACTTATTTAAAAACTAAACGACTTGATAAGCTGGAAGTTTATTTTTCGCAAAACAAAACAAGACAAAGTTATAAAAATTCTGCTCGCATATTTAAAAAAACGGCAAAATTTAGTTCGTTAAACAAAATTTTTGACGATTTTTTCTAAATCTTTTTTTGAAAAAAACGCTTTTTCCTTAATTTTATTCAGCAAGTAAGATTTGACCACATCATGTGACACTTGGTTGTAATCAGGAACAAAAGACTATAAAAATACAAGAAAAATTTGAATTTTTTCGTTAACTTAACCAACTTAACCCAGAAACAGTGTTAAAAAAGCTGAAGATCAGATAAGAGAAATATCTTTGTAACCCATAAAACCATCCATAAACGCCGAAATGTTCCTCAAAACCAGAAAAAGAAACGATTTATGCATGACTGAACATAAAGAAGCAGTTGTAACCACCGGTCGCGGAAGCCATACGATATTGCGCACCGAAAAGCGTCGGCGGAGACAAAGCAAAACATTATTACAATATTTCGTCATCGTCACCATACAATAAAAGAACAGTTAATTTCCCAACGGCACACGTGTGCACAAAAAACGCTCAACTTAACCGATTCATTAAATCGCATAGGTGTGTTATTACTCGCTTCGCCATTAAAACCGTCTTTTTAAGGAAATAATTAAGATTCAGACACTCTTCCTAGTTCCTGAGGCACGCTTCAGTGGCAACGATTTGTTTTCTTCAGGGATCGTCTAATGCGATTTCCTTTTTTACCTCTCCTCAGTCACGAACCGATAATTAAAGCGATTGGAATTAATTCATAAATCACAAGTGACTGATGAGTGAAAGCCGGTGAAGAGGTTGGTTTTTATAATTATAAAAGTGCCATCGTGACAGGTGCACTTTCAGACGCAAAACGCCGACACAATAATACAAGACAAAAAATAAATTCGTCACCTCGGGCTATTTTCGCGCGGCCGGGGGTAATGATTCAAATATTGTCCGAATTTTTGGCCGCGGAAGGTCAATGGCGAGCTAAATTCGAATCAAGCGGGCGAAAATCTCCCCTACTGCGGCCATGGTGCCTCCCCTATCGCGGCCATTGGCATTAAACGGGGTTAACAACCCTGCGTTGCCCCGGTAATGAGCCATATTTGGGCGTGTCTTTGGAAAAATAGCGCCGAATCAGTTACGGCAACTTTCTAAGATGTTCTTTGACACGAGATGGTAATTAATGTCTATTGCGACACCCAGCATTTCTCTATTTTATGTTCGTCCTAAAATTCACCGTTTGTCGTTAATTTACTGCTGGGTTAGTGACCCTTTTTGTCTCGTCTTTTCGCTAATTCATTGCAACTTTCGTATTCGTGGGTTTTTGACAAGTTAAGGTTAATTCCCCGTTGACTAAGCACCTGCAAATAGTTCAATAAAGCCGTAATTGTGACTAATTTAGTCGATTGTTGGAAACTAAGTATCGCTTCTATGATGTAAAACGAGTTGACCTTAGCCAACTTCAGGTAATGACTGTCGTTTCCGGAATCTCTGTATAAGTCCGATTTGCGTCAAAATATGCAAAAATTTGGCAAGCAATGGTCAGATGGACTTTTTCCTCTTGAATTCGTGTAGAATGACTTTTGGCTCCAGGCCATGATAAAAATAGTACGTCTTGCCGAATATAGCATCAGGCCGGCCTTTCGAAGTCTAAACTTAACAAAGTTGCGTAATGAAGTGTTCTTCACCTCGGAATTGTCACACAGGAAGAGACTATTCCAACCAATTGAACGAATTGAAGACACGGGGGACCAGACCAAGTGGAATCCTTCGCTGTTTTAGGAGGAAAGTAACTGTAGTCTTACTTATGTCCCACTTGGCACAATTACAGACGTACCTAAGCTCGACAAGATAACAAGCATATTTACCGTATTTGTTATTATTTAATTTTATGCCCAAGGTTGTTTGGTGATACCTTATCGTGCCCTAGTTAGCTTCTAAACACTTGAAAACAATCAAACCTCTCATCGGGTCATTGCTGCAGATCGATACATCTGCAGCATTTCCGCAATAATCAGATCAACTTTTCGCACGTTTGCCGATTTAACGGTAAGTATCATTGTCAATTAAGGCAAATAAACAATGCTCCTAATCAGGTCCGGCCGATGTAGGCCACACAGTTCAGTGCATACTGCCCGATAATAAACTAGAAAAGCAAAAACGAAAAGTTTGCTTTCCAAACAATCATGTTAAACATTCGTGCGGGAAAAGTCAAACTGTCACACGATAGTGCACTAAATCCATTATTTTACACATTTATAGCGACGTCAAGTGCCAAGCTGTAATTTTAACACTTTATTTCGAGCACATATCACTTTTTGGCGCCCGAGACCGGCAATTTTGGCGCCCACCACTTTTTTTGACAATATAGATCTAATCTCGTGACGAAAGTTCAAATAAAACCTAATTTAAATACAAATTGGGCTTTCTACAACGCCCCTTATTGTCTCTAATAGAGATAGGTAATCATAATTACACTTTCATTGCGAATTTTTGTGGGTCAAAGACGAATTAACTTCAGTTTAAAATAAATCGCGGCAGGCAGTGAAAACTGCTGCCTCCCCTGAAGCGGCTATGTCACGTGATTATTTTATAATTAAAAAGTGGTATATTTCTCATCATCTTTCATCAAAATCGCGGCAAGCTATGAAGACAAACTTTTTGAGTCTTCACATTATCATGGTCAGGGGCGGATCCAGAAGATCCAGAAATTAATTTGCGGGGCGGATTTCCAAAATTTTTTAGACTGGTGAAGTTTAAGCTATTGAGTGTAACTTTATTGTCGGTATATTAAAATGTTTCAATAAATTTTTACAAAAAACTTTTTAACGAAAAAATGTTTCACTGCAAATTTATACATTTTTTAAATTAAACACCCTACATTTTGTGCATTTTTTGATATTTCATATTCTTGTTATTGTAATTTTTCAAAATATGCAAAAAACAATTACCCCTTATAAAATAAGTTAAAAACAGAAAGATAATAAAGTCTTTAATGTGTACACGTAATTTATCAATTCTTTTACCTTTTTAACTTAATTTTCTTTTTTTTGCGAAAATTCTTAATTTATTATTTCAATTTTTTGTTCATGCCATAAAGATAAAAGAGTATCTATATCTACTATAAAAAACACTAACCGAAAATGTTGGCATTATTCAGAAACTAGTGATGTCACAAATGTTACCATGTAGCATAAAAATAAAATCGACCCTATACGTCATAATAATAATCATAATGTTTTTTTACTACAAGGTGTTTTTAAATGATTCTCATCTAGTTAACTTCGAAACTGGTTTACGTGTAACAAAATTGTCCCACTCTGCTCAATTGAATTCTCTGTCAATAAATGTCAAAACTGTCACTTGTGAAATTTACAAATTGTTATTAATTAATTTTAACAATTTGTTAAAATGCAACTAAATTAATACACTGTGCAAGAAAACTCTTTTATTGTCGAAGCTTATTTCTGAACTGGAGACTTAATAATTGGAGAATGGTAATATTCGGTGTCTAAATACTTGTCATTAATTCCATAAAGTGGCATTTCTGATTTTACATGGGAAATTCACAGACGACTAGATGAGAATCATTTTAAAACATATTGTAGTAGATTTTTTAAAAATAAAAAAACTAGATCATAAAATACAATTTTCTTGTATTTCTTTTCGATAATCTTCCGACAATAGTATGTCTTTTATTAAATAATTATAATTTATTAATTAATTTATAAGTAAATGTGCATTAAAAAGATTTATTAAAAAAACATTTGGCGTTAATAATATTTATTAAAATTGAAGTTTTGGGGCCTTGGACTCCTGATCCCCCTGGATCCGCCCTTGGCCATGTCTGTATGTACGTATCGCATACTACTTCCCCTACTGTCGCCATTATTGCTTTTTCCCCCCTCTTTTGACCACTGTGACAGTGACTGCGATATTTAGATATTTGAAAATAATAATGCATTTTCGTGGGTCAGTGGCGAATTGGTGTAAAATCGATTTTATCGCTTATTACGCGCCATTAAAGGCGGAAAAACGTCATAAAATGCCGCCGCTTAATCGAGTTAAAGTCAAAGTCACGAAGTACTCGTTGGTATTGACCTTAGCAAGTACCGGCGTAGCTTCCAGGCACGACTTGCGAAAATCGAGTGGATTAATTAGCTAAAATTTAGATTCTCAGCATTTGAAAACTGATGACTTGGAAGAAAATGGCTAGAAGTGTGAATTATGCTATTGTGCATTAGCACGTGTTGAACACTTTAATTGAACTTCTCTCTAATGCAGTTTCATCGTTCTATTGGCTAGAAACTAGTGCAGAAAAAACGAAATGACAGGTAACGGGTCGGTGTGTTATCTTATCGCTTGTGTAAATCTTAGTTAATTAACTTTTTCTCTTATTGGAAAAGAAAATAATGCGCGAGTGAAAAAAACCACTGAACGTTAAAGAGGTAATAAGGAATTCCTGTTAATTGTGATAATGACAATAATCTAGTTAACTTAGATGCGTAATTGACAAGTTTTTAATGGCCGCCGGAGGGGAAGCAATTTCGCGCCAAAAAAGTGTCATCAATTTACTTTTTACGTGATTCACAACAGAAAACGTAATCACTTGAATCACTGTTCATTGAGGAATTTATTTATCAATTAAATAAATAAAACCGATTCTTCATCATAACATTTGCCTGACTCATTTCCATGTTTACAAATTCCATAAAATCTTCCTGAAATCTAGAAAGCCATGAGTGATGGCCGCCGGAGGGGAAGCAAATTTCTCGAGAATTTTGATGAAGGCAATGTTTTTGTAAAATAATTGAGAAGCGTGTAATGGTCGCCGGAGGGGAAGTGAATCGTGAACTCAAATTACAGACCATCGCAGACAATCAATTTTTACCCAAATCTGGATCATGTTAAGAGGTCACTGGACGTTTAAACTTTTAATTAATGGAGTGGAATTTAATAAATAGCTTGAGGACAATAAATGGTCAAAATATCAATTTAATTATCGTTATTACAGTACGCTTTCTCAATTAAAAACCGGACTTTCACCGAAATTCACACGATTGCCAATCAGACTTTTATTAGTAATGACAGGTGATTATTTTGAGGTGGAGTTTGTCAGTAAACAAATTGTTATGGGAATAGTGGTGGTTAATAATGGTTATTTTCCCATACGAGTAGCGCTGCTACTTGTAAATAATAGAGCTGCACTTTTAACTCCTCGAGATATCTATGGACTTGTACAATTGAAACTGATAACTGCGTACGCAGCGGCTAATTGCTTTTTTAAGTTTCTCGCCCTTATTCTTACGAATAAAGAACACAAATTGGTGTGATTTTTATGTTAAGTGTTTTCTGGTCCATTTTAACAGTTATGAATGTATTATTATTATCAACAATAATCATCTTATTTAATAATATTTACAATTTTCGGTTAGCCCCTGGTTCTGTAATGAAAATAATGATCGTTGCGTACATCGGCCCAAATTTCTCCCTCTTCCTATATTTTTTTTGTGCGAAACGTGATCTTTTCCAACAGGTGAAACCACCGAGACAGGTGACAGGTGTACCAAACGTACAAAAATGGCCTAGAGATTCAGGTCGGACGTTAACGTTACAGTTGAGTTAGGTCGTGGCTTTTAATAATAAGATTTTTCTATTAAAAACAACTCGTTATTGCTCTATGGGTCAGCGACGAGCCACTATGTATTAAACATGAGGTTAGAAAACGGTTGTAAGGTTGTTGACGCCACAGATTGAAATAATACGTTTTTGATAAAAACGAGCGCTGAGTCAGAAATTACCGGAAAACAGTAAAAAATCACATTTTTGAAAATATGAGGTCGAATTTAAAATAGACAATTTTTCTTGGATAATTATTACCAAGAAAGGACAAATAAACTGGTTTACATGTAATAATCAGTGGCCCACTTATTGGAAGCAAGTATAAAGTATCCATACAGAAAAGAAGAGCGTATTGAAGTGACAGCCGCCAACAAACCTGTCTTCGTAACTAATTCCAACAGCTGCAGGGAGTCGTGTGTTTATTAAAACACTCATAAAACATGGATAGGAAGCAGGTCTGAAGCGTAATCGGCACGTTAATTAATCTAAGTTTGCTCGGCTTCATTAAGAAACAGAAGGCGGCGCGATTTATCACCATAATATAGATATATTTCTTCTATTTAAGCGAATACATTAAAGCAGTCTGGGAAAACTATGTTATAATAGCGTTACCTCCCCTACAGCGGCCATAATAGGGCGCGACAAACCAGCGTGATTAGAATTAGGTAATTCTCCTACAATCGCCATATTTGTGTGATTTTTGTGCAGGACAGGATGTTTAATCATTTGGTAATTAACTTTGCTTTGCTTAGACATGTTAGAAAACAGAAGACGGTTCTCACTAACAGTGTAATGAAGATTTATTTCACACAATTTGCATTAATTGACAGTTTTCAGATTTATAGCACGCTGGAAAATGCTTCCCCTACAACGACCATGGTAGGGCGTGGCATAAGCCCGTGTTACCGTAGCAACTACGTGCTTCCCCTACGTCTGCCATCTTTATATTGTTTTTCCAGCCAACTATGTTATTATAGGTTTTCTTATTACATTGTCAGTCGCATCATGATTTTTGATTTTATGCATGAATTCACCGAAGTGTCATGAATCGGCGTGACGTCCGTTCGTATATCGTGTCTTGAACATTTTATTAACCATTCGCATGTCTTGTGTATTTCTTTGAAGCATCAATTTCGTGAAAAATGTGGGTTAACAACTTGTTGAAAGCAAAACTACTTTATTTTACGAGCACAAAACATAATCTAAAAAGCGTATTCTAATGAAAGGCTCGTCATCTCTTTAATATCCAGCTTGATGCGCAAAAGTGGGTTTAATTAGCACTCGCTCAGAGCACTCTCATGAGGCTTTGTGTCAATTGCGGTTTTCGAAATGTTGGTCACGACTTAGACCCAAATATAGAAGTGTTGAAGAGGCTATAAATAAGCAAATGGCAATTTCTAAAGGAATTTTTTTTCCGATTAAAATCGTCGGTAATTATTTGGCGAAACTTTCCTCGCCCATCAAATCAAGATTTGACATGAGAAGAAATGATTTTCGTGTTTTTTTTACGATCGAATCTGCTGAAAGGTGATTGATTGATCCATTAGATACTTTAAAGAGCGCAAAGTGTGTCACGAATTGGGACTAGACCCTATATGGTAGACAGTGTCTCCATTCTTCGACAAGCGGAAAAACTTGCTGTAACCCCATTGTCTTTATTAAAAGAGAGTCGACAAAAAGTGCGTTAGAAAATTGAATTTTTAATCAAAGCCATTCGACCGTTACTTAAATTGACCTCTCGATTATAATCAAGGAATGTTCCCACGATGATGGTGTCAAAAAAGAATAATAATAACAACTGTCCCTTTTAAATTGCCTCACACAAAGGATGACCGGTTTAGCAAATTGATTGAGTAATGGAAATGATGAATATTCTACACCTACGAGAAAGGAGAACGCTTTTAATGTATGCAAATTGTCCAGGTAAACTCACTCAGATTCGGTTTCAATAAAATTCACCTACTTGTGGCGCAATTTATGCAAATAAAACACTTCATAATTTATTGTCTACTTTCATTATTGTTTGACTGCTTCAAATTTCGCGCCCAAATGTTTCAAAAACAATTATAAAATAATAAATTATGAGATTATGACTTAAGCGTGCATTGATCATTATTGTAATTAATTACGTGTTAAAGTCAATGTAAAAATTATTATTTTTATTAATTCTAAAATTAAACAATTAAAACACACAGCAGTAGAAAATATTTCCAGTTATGTAACCAACAATACATTGCGTCATAACAGCAACCTGTTCAGGCATCCCGAACTGATATAGCCAAATCGAGCCCTCACTGAATTAGGTTTTACTGATGATGCGGATAGATGGCCTTAGTGTTTTACGGGAAAAAGAAATCCTATTGGCGGATTTAAAATTTCAGATTATTGAAGAAAAACGTGGTGCCGATGCGCGGCTGACAAGTAAAAATTTCACAAACGTCACAAATTTCACAAATTTGAGTTTTATGAAATTATTAGTTTGTGAAATAAATAAATACGACACAGCAATAAAATACACCTACCTTCATATCGCTTCCACGTTGGCTACCGTTTGTAGCATTAAAAAAAATAATAATAAAAATGAAATAAAAAAAAATGTTTATTTGCATTAAATTTTGAGCAAGCCACTTTCATTCATTGAAATTAAAGGTAAAATTGCGTGTCAATAAATTATTTGAGTGTTTTATTTTATTTATAGTTACTGTATTTAAAATGTGTCACTCAAAATATCACTTTTCAACACCGCATTTAAAGATTTTAATTGCAATTAAGTTTTATGAAATTATTGGTTTGTGAAATAAATAAATACGACACAGCAATAAAATACACCCATCTTCATATCGCTTCCACGTTGACTACCGTTTGTAGCATTAAAAAAAATTAAAAACAACACCAATAAAAAATCTTTATTTGCATGAAAATTACAACAAGCGACATAATTTTACGGCTGTAAAAAACAATCAACAATGTTATATTTAAGGATTGTTCTAATTGGTCAAATTAGTCAATAACTAATTTGTCCGGCAAAAACCACGTGGAAGTTTAGAGCATTCTTGCCAAGAAAAATGGATATAAGGATGTGGTAAACAATGATTATTTCAAATGAAGGGAATAAAGGAATTATTGGTTTGTGAAATGAAAAAATAGTACACAAAAATCAAAGCTTTTTCACTTGGTGTTAAATAAATGCTCTTACCTTTATACTGCATCTGCTACCATTTGTAGCAAAACCTAAAAAATAAATTAAAAACACAACCAACAAAAAAATTAATTTGTAGGAAAG
Organism: Tribolium castaneum; assembly: GCF_031307605.1. NCBI lineage: Eukaryota > Metazoa > Arthropoda > Insecta > Coleoptera > Tenebrionidae > Tribolium > Tribolium castaneum. The sequence goes on along the minus strand of NC_087395.1, from coordinate 19,999,571 downwards.
TTACAACAAGCGACTTTAATAAATATTATACAGAATAAAGAATACACAATACGGTATAATATATGGCACACAAGCTATTAAATCAACACATCACAAGATAAAACGCAAAAAAATGCACCTACCTTCATATGGCTTCTGCGTTGGCTACTGTTTGTAGCATTAAAAAAAATAATAATAAAAATGAAACCAAAATAAAATGTTTATTTGCATTAAATTTTGAGCAAGCCACTTTCATTCATTGAAATTAAAGGCAAAATTTCGTGGCAATAAATTATTTGAGTGGTTTATTTTATTTATAGTTACTGTATTTAAAATGTGTCACTCAAAATATCACTTTTCAATACCGCATTTAAAGATTTTAATTGCAATTAAGTTTTATGAAATTATTGGTTTGTGAAATAAATAAATACGACACAGAAATAAAATACACCTACCTTCATATCGCTTCCACGTTGGCTACCGTTTGTAGCTTTAAAAAAAATAATAAAAATGAAACCAAAAAAAAAAAATGAAACCAAAGAAAATGTTTATTTGCATTAAATTTTGAGCAAGCCACTTTCATTCATTGAAATTAAAGGCAAAATTTCGTGGCAATAAATTATTTGAGTGGTTTATTTTATTTATAGTTACTGTATTTTAAATGTGTCACTCAAAATATCACTTTTCAATACCGCATTTAAACATTTTAATTGCAATTAAGTTTTATGAAATTATTGGTTTGTGAAATAAATAAATACGACACAGCAATAAAATACACCTACCTTCATATCGCTTTCACGTTGGCTACCGTTTGTAGCATTAAAAAAAATAATAAAAATGAAACCAAAAAAAAAAATGAAACCAAAAAAAAATGAAACCAAAAAAAAAATGAAACCAAAAAAAATGTTTATTTGCATTAAATTTTGAGCAAGCCACTTTCATTCATTGAAATTAAAGGCAAAATTTCGTGGCAATAAATTATTTGAGTGGTTTATTTTATTTATAGTTACTGTATTTTAAATGTGTCACTCAAAATATCACTTTTCAATACCGCATTTAAAGATTTTAATTGCAATTAAGTTTTATGAAATTATTGGTTTGTGAAATAAATAAATACGACACAGCAATAAAATACACCTACCTTCATATCGCTTCCACGTTGGCTACCGTTTGTACCATTAAAAAAAATAATAAAAATGAAACCAAAAAAAAAATAATAATAAAAATGAAACCAAAAAAAAAATGTTTATTTGCATTAAATTTTGAGCAAGCCACTTTCATTCATTGAAATTAAAGGCAAAATTTCGTGGCAATAAATTATTTGAGTGGTTTATTTTATTTATAGTTACTGTATTTAAAATGTGTCACTCAAAATATCACTTTTCAATTACGCATTTATAGATTTTAATTGCAATTAAGTTTTATGAAATTATTGGTTTGTGAAATAAATAAATACGACACAGCAATAAAATACACCTTACCTTCATATCGCTTCCACGTTGGCTACCGTTTGTAGCATTAAAAAAAATTAAAAACAACACCAATAAAAAATCTTTATTTGCATGAAAATTACAACAAGCGACATAATTTTACGGCTGTAAAAAACAATCAACAATGTAATATTTAAGGATTGCTCTAATTGGTCAAATTAGTCAATAACTAATTTGTCCGGCAAGAACCACGTGGAGGTTTAGAGCATTCTTGCCAGGAAAAATGGATATAAGGATGAGGTAAACAATGATTATTTCAAATGAAGGGAATAAAGGAATTATTGGTTTGTGAAATGAAAAAATTGTACACAAAAATCAAAGCTTTTTCACTTGGCGTTAAATAAATGCTCTTACCTTTATACTGCATCTGCTACCATTTGTAGCAAAACCTAAAAAATAAATTAAAAACACAACCAACAAAAAATTAATTTGTAGGAAAGTTACAACAAGCGACTTTAATAAATATTATACAGAATAAAGAATACACAATACGATATAATATATGGCACACAAGCTATTAAATCAACACATCACAAGATAAAACGCAAAAAAATGCACCTACCTTCATATGGCTTCTGCGTTGGCTACTGTTTGTAGCAAGACATTTAAAAAATTAAAACAACACCAATAAAAATCTTTATTTGCATGAAAGTTACAACAAGCAACGTTTGTCAATATTAAACAAAATAAAAAATACACAATACGTTTCAATTTGTGGCAATTAAAATTCAAATCAAATTCAATACCTCAGTAAATAAATGCACTTACCTTCATATCGCTTCCACGTTGGCTACCGTTTGTAGCATTAAAAAAAATAATAATAAAAATGAAACCAAAAAAAATGTTTATTTGCATTAAATTTTGAGCAAGCCACTTTCATTCATTGAAATTAAAGGCAAAACTACGTGGCAATAAATTATTTGAATTTTTATTTTATCTATAGTTACTGTATTTAAAATGTGTCACTCAAAATATCACTATTCAACACCGAATTTAAAGATTTTAATTGCATTTAAGTTTTATGAAATTATTGGTTTGTGAAATAAATAAATACGACACAGCAATAAAATACACCTACCTTCATATCGCTTCCACGTTGGCTACCGTTTGTAGCATTAAAAAAAATAATAAAAATGAAACCAAAAAAAAAATAAAAATGAAACCAAAAAAAATGTTTATTTGCATTAAATTTTGAGCAAGCCACTTTCATTCATTGAAATTAAAGGCAAAATTTCGTGGCAATAAATTATTTGAGTGGTTTATTTTATTTATAGTTACTGTATTTAAAATGTGTCACTCAAAATATCACTTTTCAATACCGCATTTAAAGATTTTAATTGCAATTAAGTTTTATGAAATTATTGGTTTGTGAAATAAATAAATACGACACAGCAATAAAATACACCTACCTTCATATCGCTTCCACGTTGGCTACCGTTTGTAGCATTAAAAAAAATAATAATAAAAATGAAACCAAAAAAAAAATAATAATAAAAATGAAAACAAAAAAAATGTTTATTTGCATTAAATTTTCAGCAAGCCACTTTCATTCATTGAAATTAAAGGCAAAATTTCGTGGCAATAAATTATTTGAGTGGTTTATTTTATTTATAGTTACTGTATTTAAAATGTGTCACTCAAAATATCACTTTTCAATACCGCATTTAAAGATTTTAATTGCAATTAAGTTTTATAAAATTATTGGTTTTTTGAAATAAATAAATACGACACAGCAATAAAATACACCTACCTTCATATCGCTTCCACGTTGGTTACCGTTTGTAGCATTAAAAAAAATAATAATAAAAATGAAACCAAAAAAAAATGTTTATTTGCATTAAATTTTGAGCAAGCCACTTTCATTCATTGAAATTAAAGGCAAAACTACGTGGCAATAAATTATTTGAGTTTTTATTTTATCTATAGTTACTGTATTTAAAATGTGTCACTCAAAATATCACTATTCAACACCGAATTTAAAGATTTTAATTGCATTTAAGTTTTATGAAATTATTGGTTTGTGAAATAAATAAATACGACACAGCAATAAAATACACCTACCTTCATATCGCTTCCACGTTGGCTACCGTTTGTAGCATTAAAAAAAATAATAAAAATGAAACCAAAAAAAAAATAAAAATGAAACCAAAAAAAATGTTTATTTGCATTAAATTTTGAGCAAGCCACTTTCATTCATTGAAATTAAAGGCAAAACTACGTGGCAATAAATTATTTGAGTTTTTATTTTATCTATAGTTACTGTATTTAAAATGTGTCACTCAAAATATCACTATTCAACACCGAATTTAAAGATTTTAATTGCAATTAAGTTTTATGAAATTATTGGTTTGTGAAATAAATAAATACGACATAGCAATAAAATACACCTACCTTCATATCGCTTCCACGTTGGCTACCGTTTGTAGCATTAAAAAAAATAATAATAAAAATGAAACCAAAAAAAAATAATAATAAAAATGAAACCAAAAAAAATGTTTATTTGCATTAAATTTTGAGCAAGCCACTTTCATTCATTGAAATTAATGGCAAAATTTCGTGGCAATAAATTATTTGAGTGGTTTATTTTATTTATAGTTACTGTATTTAAAATGTGTCACTCAAAATATCACTATTCAACACCGAATTTAAAGATTTTAATTGCAATTAAGTTTTATGAAATTATTGGTTTGTGAAATAAATAAATACGACACAGCAATAAAATACACCTTACCTTCATATCGCTTCCACGTTGGCTACCGTTTGTAGCATTAAAAAAAATTAAAAACAACACCAATAAAAAATCTTTATTTGCATGAAAATTACAACAAGCGACATAATTTTACGGCTGTAAAAAACAGTCAACAATGTTATATTTAAGGATTGCTCTAATTGGTCAAATTAGTCAATAACTAATTTGTCCGGCAAGAACCACGTGGAGGTTTAGAGCATTCTTGCCAGGAAAAATGGATATAAGGATGAGGTAAACAATGATTATTTCAAATGAAGGAAATAAAGGAATTATTGGTTTGTGAAATGAAAAAATAGTACACAAAAATCAAAGCTTTTTCACTTGGCGTTAAATAAATGCTCTTACCTTTATACTGCATCTGCTACCATTTGTAGCAAAACCTAAAAAATAAATTAAAAACACAACCAACAAAAAATTAATTTGTAGGAAAGTTACAACAAACGACTTTAATAAATATTATACAGAATAAAGAATACACAATACGGTATAATATATGGCACACAAGCTATTAAATCAACACATCACAAGATAAAACGCAAAAAAATGCACCTACCTTCATATGGCTTCTGCGTTGGCTACTGTTTGTAGCAAGACATTTAAAAAATTAAAACAACACCAATAAAAATCTTTATTTGCATGAAAGTTACAACAAGCAACGTTTGTCAATATTAAACAAAATAAAAAATACACAATACGTTTCAATTTGTGGCAATTAAAATTCAAATCAAATTCAATACCTCAGTAAATAAATGCACTTACCTTCATATCGCTTCCACGTTGGCTACCGTTTGTAGCATTAAAAAAAATAATAATAAAAATGAAACCAAAAAAAATGTTTATTTGCATTAAATTTTGAGCAAGCCACTTTCATTCATTGAAATTAAAGGCAAAATTTCGTGGCAATAAATTATTTGAGTGGTTTATTTTATTTATAGTTACTGTATTTAAAATGTGTCACTCAAAATATCACTTTTCAATACCGCATTTAAAGATTTTAATTGCAATTAAGTTTTATGAAATTATTGGTTTTTTGAAATAAATAAATACGACACAGCAATAAAATACACCTACCTTCATATCGCTTCCACGTTGGCTACCGTTTGTAGCATTAAAAAAAATAATAATAATATAAATGAAATAAAAAAAATGTTTATTTGCATTAAATTTTGAGCAAGCCACTTTCATTCATTGAAATTAAAGGCAAAATTACGTGGCAATAAATTATTTTAGTGTTTTATTTTATTTATAGTTACTGTATTTAAAATGTGTCACTCAAAATATCACTTTTCAATACCGCATTTAAAGATTTTAATTGCAATTAAGTTTTATAAAATTATTGGTTTTTTGAAATAAATAAATACGACACAGCAATAAAATACACCTACCTTCATATCGCTTCCACGTTGGCTACCGTTTGTAGCATTAAAAAAAATAATAATAATATAAATGAAATAAAAAAAATGTTTATTTGCATTAAATTTTGAGCAAGCCACTTTCATTCATTGAAATTAAAGGCAAAATTACGTGGCAATAAATTATTTTAGTGTTTTATTTTATTTATAGTTACTGTATTTAAAATGTGTCACTCAAAATATCACTTTTCAATACCGCATTTAAAGATTTTAATTGCAATTAAGTTTTATAAAATTATTGGTTTTTTGAAATAAATAAATACGACACAGCAATAAAATACACCTACCTTCATATCGCTTCCACGTTGGCTACCGTTTGTAGCATTAAAAAAAATAATAATAATATAAATGAAATAAAAAAAAATGTTTATTTGCATTAAATTTTGAGCAAGCCACTTTCATTCATTGAAATTAAAGGCAAAATTTCGTGGCAATAAATTATTTGAGTGGTTTATTTTATTTATAGTTACTGTATTTTAAATGTGTCACTCAAAATATCACTTTTCAACACCGCATTTAAAGATTTTAATTGCAATTAAGTTTTATGAAATTATTGGTTTGTGAAATAAATAAATACGACACAGCAATAAAATACACCTACCTTCATATCGCTTCCACGTTGGCTACCGTTTGTAGCATTAAAAAAAATAATAATAAAAATGAAACCAAAAAAAAATAATAATAAAAATGAAACCAAAAAAAATGTTTATTTGCATTAAATTTTGAGCAAGCCACTTTCATTCATTGAAATTAAAGGCAAAATTTCGTGGCAATAAATTATTTGAGTGGTTTATTTTATTTATAGTTACTGTATTTAAAATGTGTCACTCAAAATATCACTTTTCAATACCGCATTTAAAGATTTTAATTGCAATTAAGTTTTATGAAATTATTGGTTTGTGAAATAAATAAATACGACACAGCAATAAAATACACCTACCTTCATATCGCTTCCACGTTGGCTACCGTTTGTAGCATTAAAAAAAATTAAAAACAACACCAATAAAAAATCTTTATTTGCATGAAAATTACAACAAGCGACATAATTTTACGGCTGTAAAAAACAGTCAACAATGTTATATTTAAGGATTGCTCTAATTGGTCAAATTAGTCAATAACTAATTTGTCCGGCAAGAACCACGTGGAGGTTTAGAGCATTCTTGCCAGGAAAAATGGATATAAGGATGAGGTAAACAATGATTATTTCAAATGAAGGGAATAAAGGTATTATTGGTTTGTGAAATGAAAAAATAGTACACAAAAATCAAAGCTTTTTCACTTGGCGTTAAATAAATGCTCTTACCTTTATACTGCATCTGCTACCATTTGTAGCAAAACCTAAAAAATAAATTAAAAACACAACCAACAAAAAATTAATTTGTAGGAAAGTTACAACAAGCGACTTTAATAAATATTATACAGAATAAAGAATACACAATACGGTATAATATATGGCACACAAGCTATTAAATCAACACATCACAAGATAAAACGCAAAAAAATGCACCTACCTTCATATGGCTTCTGCGTTGGCTACTGTTTGTAGCAAGACATTTAAAAAATTAAAACAACACCAATAAAAATCTTTATTTGCATGAAAGTTACAACAAGCAACGTTTGTCAATATTAAACAAAATAAAAAATACACAATACGTTTCAATTTGTGGCAATTAAAATTCAAATCAAATTCAATACCTCAGTAAATAAATGCACTTACCTTCATATCGCTTCCACGTTGGCTACCGTTTGTAGCATTAAAAAAAATAATAATAAAAATGAAACCAAAAAAAATGTTTATTTGCATTAAATTTTGAGCAAGCCACTTTCATTCATTGAAATTAAAGGCAAAACTACGTGGCAATAAATTATTTGAGTTTTTATTTTATCTATAGTTACTGTATTTAAAATGTGTCACTCAAAATATCACTTTTCAATACCGCATTTAAAGATTTTAATTGCAATTAAGTTTTATGAAATTATTGGTTTGTGAAATAAATAAATACGACACAGAAATAAAATACACCTACCTTCATATCGCTTCCACGTTGGCTACCGTTTGTAGCTTTAAAAAAAATAATAAAAATGAAACCAAAAAAAAAAAAATGAAACCAAAAAAAATGTTTATTTGCATTAAATTTTGAGCAAGCCACTTTCATTCATTGAAATTAAAGGCAAAATTTCGTGGCAATAAATTATTTGAGTGGTTTATTTTATTTATAGTTTCTGTATTTAAAATGTGTCACTCAAAATATCACTTTTCAACACCGCATTTAAAGATTTTAATTGCATTTAAGTTTTATGAAATTATTGGTTTGTGAAATAAATAAATACGACACAGCAATAAAATACACCTACCTTCATATCGCTTCCACGTTGGCTACCGTTTGTAGCATTAAAAAAAATAATAATAAAAATGAAACCAAAAAAAAATAATAATAAAAATGAAACCAAAAAAAATGTTTATTTGCATTAAATTTTCAGCAAGCCACTTTCATTCATTGAAATTAAAGGCAAAATTTCGTGGCAATAAATTATTTGAGTGGTTTATTTTATTTATAGTTTCTGTATTTAAAATGTGTCACTCAAAATATCACTTTTCAACACCGCATTTAAAGATTTTAATTGCATTTAAGTTTTATGAAATTATTGGTTTGTGAAATAAATAAATACGACACAGCAATAAAATACACCTACCTTCATATCGCTTCCACGTTGGCTACCGTTTGTAGCATTAAAAAAAATAATAATAATATAAATGAAATAAAAAAAAATGTTTATTTGCATTAAATTTTGAGCAAGCCACTTTCATTCATTGAAATTAAAGGCAAAATTAGGTGGCAATAAATTATTTTAGTGTTTTATTTTATTTATAGTTACTGTATTTAAAATGTGTCACTCAAAATATCACTTTTCAATACCGCATTTAAAGATTTTAATTGCAATTAAGTTTTATAAAATTATTGGTTTTTTGAAATAAATAAATACGACACAGCAATAAAATACACCTACCTTCATATCGCTTCCACGTTGGCTACCGTTTGTAGCATTAAAAAAAATAATAATAATATAAATGAAATAAAAAAAAATGTTTATTTGCATTAAATTTTGAGCAAGCCACTTTCATTCATTGAAATTAAAGGCAAAATTACGTGGCAATAAATTATTTTAGTGTTTTATTTTATTTATAGTTACTGTATTTAAAATGTGTCACTCAAAATATCACTTTTCAATACCGCATTTAAAGATTTTAATTGCAATTAAGTTTTATGAAATTATTGGTTTGTGAAATAAATAAATACGACACAGCAATAAAATACACCTACCTTCATATCGCTTCCACGTTGGCTACCGTTTGTAGCATTAAAAAAAATAATAATAAAAATGAAACCAAAAAAAAATAATAATAAAAATGAAACCAAAAAAAATGTTTATTTGCATTAAATTTTGAGCAAGCCACTTTCATTCATTGAAATTAAAGGCAAAATTTCGTGGCAATAAATTATTTGAGTGGTTTATTTTATTTATAGTTACTGTATTTAAAATGTGTCACTCAAAATATCACTTTTCAATACCGCATTTAAAGATTTTAATTGCAATTAAGTTTTATGAAATTATTGGTTTTTTGAAATAAATAAATACGACACAGCAATAAAATACACCTACCTTCATATCGCTTCCACGTTGGCTACCGTTTGTAGCATTAAAAAAATAATAATAAAAATGAAACAAAAAAATGACACCAAAAAAAATGCTTATTTGCATTAAATTTTGAGCAAGCCACTTTCATTCATTGAAATTAAAGGCAAAATTTCGTGGCAATAAATTATTTGAGTGGTTTATTTTATTTATAGTTACTGTATTTAAAATGTGTCACTCAAAATATCACTATTTAACACCGCATTTAAAGATTTTAATTGCAATTAAGTTTTATGAAATTATTGGTTTGTGAAATAAATAAATACGACATAGCAATAAAATACACCTACCTTCATATCGCTTCCACGTTGGCTACCGTTTGTAGCATTAAAAAAAATAATAATAATAAAAATGAAATAAAAAAAAATGTTTATTTGCATTAAATTTTGAGCAAGCCACTTTCATTCATTGAAATTAAAGGCAAAATTACGTGGCAATAAATTATTTTAGTGTTTTATTTTATTTATAGTTACTGTATTTAAAATGTGTCACTCAAAATATCACTATTTAACACCGCATTTAAAGATTTTAATTGCAATTAAGTTTTATGAAATTATTGGTTTGTGAAATAAATAAATACGACATAGCAATAAAATACACCTACCTTCATATCGCTTCCACGTTGGCTACTGTTTGTAGCATTAAAAAAAATAATAATAAAAATGAAACCAAAAAAAATGTTTATTTACATTAAATTTTGAGCAAGCCACTTTCATTCATTGAAATTAAAGACAAAATTATTACGTGGCAATTAATTATTTGAGTGTTTGATTATAATTTTATTTACTGTATTTAAAATGTGTCACTCAAACGCGATCACTAGTCACAGAATTGAAAATTTAAACCGGAAAATTTAGATTTGCTTGAGCACACGTCCGTTCGCGACAACGGCAAGTAACAAACTGAATAAATTGAACGAAACGGCACAATACACAATAATTTAAATAAACCGCCTTACCTTGCTTCGCCTCGCCTCCCGCTCCCGCTTCCGATCTGACCCGTGCCGCTGCTCGCTGTCGACTGAAGCGCTCTCGCCGCCTGCGCCGCACACCTAACCTCGGCATACGTCACGGATGTGACGTCACTTAAGTCTAAAACAGGTCATTACCAGAAATATTCACTGGAAAAATTCGTCAAATTTAAAAACATTCATACACAGAATTATTTAAAATAGAACAGCATTGATCTAAAAAAATTAATTATGACAAATGTATTTGCCTATAAACGTCTAAAATTATAAAAGTTTCGCATGCAGTCAATGGAAAAATAAAAATGCATGTTTTTATTTAATCAGAAACTGGCAATGTGAAATTTTGGTGCGAAAATTAGTGGTATCGCAATGCGTATAGCCACATTGTTTGTTTGTTTCGTTTTGTTGAAAATTCGGTAGGTTCCAAAAGTAGGGTTATGTTGTCACCCGAAAATGACAAAATTTACACTTTTATGAATTTTGTCTCCATCTCTGCCCTTTCAGAGCGTTATGATAGGATATTTAGGGTCGAAATCTCTACCTTTATTATGTGCTATTGCCAGATAAGGACAAAAGTTCAGAAAGTAGGGTTAGGGTGTATTATGCTCTCTTCTGAAGTGTTAAATTTTAACTTTAATGTTTTTTGTGTGCTTTCCTGCTCTTCTAGAGCGCTATTAATTATTATTGAACATGTTTAAGGACAGACAATTCTACCTTGAGTCAACGACATAAATTTCAGTGAGATTTATTGAAAAATGCACTTCTCGTGTCAACCTTTTCATGAAAAAGGGTGTTTAAACGTTTATAAAGGGTATGTTAACGTGTGTTGTTAACTTTACCACGTAATAAAACATAAAGTATAACTTGGTAATTTTTTACTTTAACTACTTCTGGATTTTCAAGCTGAAACTTACACCAAACGATTCCTCTGAGTGCCCTGATGACCGTACACTATGAATTTTCTTGTGCAAATTGAAAATAACATTAGAAAAATAATTTTTATTTTCACTCACTTTTTACTTGAATCGCCATTTTTGTTGATTTTAATTTGAGTTTATTTTTTATAATATCACGTTAATTTTTATTATTATAGTGGATCAAAGTGTCGTCTTTAGGTTAGACTATTGCCTACTATCGGTTAGGAACAACATGATCTCCAAAAATATAACGTAGTAATGAGCTCCAGAAGGTTTACGTAGATAGGTGCGTTTTTCCCAAAAGTGAGTTTTTTGAGATCGAACCGCAAGTGAGTCACACTGCGAGGAGACTCCCATAGACAGAAGTTGCAAACATAAGGTGCCAGACCGGTGCCAGTTTGGCTGATTGCAAGTATGTCTTTATCATCGATTCGGTGACGACTATTAGTTTCCTAAACTTAATGGATTTAATAAATATCTTTAACATTAAATGTGATCGTGTCATGTTGGGTAAAATTCTTCCATCTGTGCTGTCTGTGCATCCACCTTTTCAAATACAATTAAGAAATTTTCATAATAATTGTATTTGATAAGGTATTGACATCATTTTGACGTGGGCAAAAATTAAAAAAATATAAAGTAATCGGAATTATTTTAAATTCGCGCCATTTTTAGTACGTGATGATGCGGCTAGATGGCTTCAGCTAGGAATTCATTGCCAACCATTATGTTCCGCTTCTATAAAAGTGTTATTCTAGGAACCTGTTTTGCCGACATGTCGCAAGTAACCAAAATCCAAATTTTAAAATTATACAAAGATTTATTAAGATACGGCCAAAATTTGAAATTTACCGACAAAGACTACTTCCACAAACGAATTCGGCGTGAGTTCCGCAAAAACCGCGACCTCACAGACGAATCAGCGATCAGTTTCAACTTTGAGGTTAGCTCACTCCTTACATTTACAAAATCACTTTTTGTGTATTTCAGAGAGGAATAGTACTTCTTGTACGACGTGCCGTCCAATGATTAACCGAACTCGTCTCATTTTTAGCATAGTTAGATTCAAACATATCGATTATTCAAGAGTGCCCCAACTTGTTGAGAGTGAATTGGAGGAGCAACATGTAAGGGGCTCTGGCCCTGGGGGACAAGCCACCAATAAGACATCGAATTGTGTCGTGCTCAAGCATGTTCCCACAGGTACTTATGATAAATATTTAGTTAGTGGGGTTATAATGGGGGGCCGTAGGGCTTGTGGTCAAATGTCACGAAACGAGGTCTTTGGATCAAAATCGGAAAAAGGCACGGCAGTATTTAGTAACGAAACTTGATAATTTGCTAAACGGGGATCAAAGTGTTGAGGCACAAATGAGGGAAATTGAGAAAAAGAACACTTTAAACAAGGAGAGAAAAAGGGAGAGGTTGAATAAATTGAAAGCCGAGTGGAAAAAACGAGAAAATATCGAGTAGTTATTGTTTTATAAGAACAGAATAAACTGAAAATGGGAGGAGCATCTACTTACTTAAGCCCCGCCCAGTTGCCCCCTCCCCAATGCACGTGGTTACTGATTATTCATATAGAGTGTAGATATATCTTTATTTGTGTTACATTCATAACAAAATAGGCCACTATTGGACGATTGTACGGGACTCGTTATTATCACTCTAAATTTAAATCAGACATAAATATTTGGACACTAGTTACTTAAAATTTACGGTATCTAAATTCATGGCCATGGCGGCCCCTTTAGCCGCATCACCCCCCGTAGTAAAGACCAAAGGCAACTTGTAAAGATTCAACACTTCGTTTTGCAAGACTTTGTTCCTGGACAGACCTGACCCATTCCCAACAATCCTTGTTATCTTCGCATTTTGGAGAATATCCCTAGGCATCATACTATGCAAATTAACAAGTAGGCCATTGCATAAAGCTCGAAAGACTTTTCCCAATTCGAGATTCCCGATATTAATGTTAGTGACAGAGGCGGTGACATTAGGGGCGTGTCTTTCACCAAGACAAGTGGGGGAAATTTTCAAGTCTGAAACACTGTTCTCCTCCAAACCCAAACTAATGACTTTCTCCCAAACCTTAGCTGAAACAAATGACAATTAACCGATTATAACCACTTTGATTAAAAGCTATACATTGTGGCACCGAGAACCCCAAAGTCATAGTCCACTGTTGGACCATTTTGACAAAAGTCGCCAAGGAGTTGCCCCCATTTAGGGACGCGGCAACAGCCAGATACTTGTTTTTGAAGTAAGGGACGTACTCTACGGTTGATACAGACGGAGGTCCTGTACTTGGTTTGTAGTCTTCGGCGACGAAGGCGATTTGTGCCGAAGTCGATATGTTTAAAACTGCATCCTTATTTGTCTCAATGGTGGATAAAACTGAACATTGCAAGTCTGCAAGGGCGATTCCAATGGGAGTTCCCTTGGGAATACTGTGCCAGTTGTCCGCCAGGTATCCCGCTATCTCTCCGCTTGTTTTGATTTCCGGAAGGAGGGATATCGGGAAACCTGCCTGTTTCAGTATTTCCTCATTCCAGCGGTGATGCACGCAATCAAAGTATCCCCAACTCGCCGCATTCTGGTCCGACATTATAGGTCGGGATAAGTTGCAAAGCATAGCAACGGCGAAATCCTGGATAGTTCCGCATCGGTTATACCGTTTTAGCTTTTCAGGTCTGGAATTTACGATCGCGTGATGTGGTTATAAAAAGTGTTTACTTACTTATTTTTGGCCATCCAGAAGATTGTGGCGTTGCCGAAACCAGTGTAGACCTTCAAGTGAGATTGGGGGACGGGTAGGGATGACAGGAAGGAAGGGTCACAACGGCTGTCCTGCCAAGTGTAGAGAGCTGACACTTGATCTTGGACAACGTCGAAGCGCACTAAGTTGTTGTCTTTCTCTACCCGTTCCCAGGATTTATCCTGGTTCCAGAACATGACTCCGTGCATTTGCCCACATATCCCGATTTTGGTTATCTAAAGAGAGGGATTATAGTGATTAAACACTTGAAAGAGCTATATCCACCGGTAGACATCAAATGAAAAAAGCTCATTTCGGACCCACCAACAACAAACACCGTTACTTTAATTATCAGAACTGGATTTTTTTGTAAACAAGAAGGGTCCGAGTACTGAGCCGCACACTGAAGCAACATAGCCCATTGTGTGCCTCCTCTCAACTATAACAACAGGCCGGTGCCTCAGATGAAGAGGAGTTTCTTTGTTTTCTGCACAATCTCTGTACAGATCATTTCATGTGCAGGCATTTTCTTAGTAGGCCTTTCTATATTAAAAGTATTATCGGTAATGGAGTGATAGGCTAATGATTTTAGCAATTGATATAATGCAATGAATAATACTACTTCTTGACAAGTATCACACAAAACAAGGAAGAAACCTTAGAAAAAGTCAAAAAGTGATTTACGAAGTGATGGTGGTAGTTTACCAAGATTCTGCATCTTTGATATGTACGATTCAAAATTGGTCAAGTGACTTAAAAAGAAATAAACATTAGTCAAGGTCTTGAAAAAGAACCCAAATCGGTTACTATAAAAAAAAAATACAAATCTTGTATAGTAAGATGTATACGGATAAAAATGTTACCACAAATGAATATATGAAGGTCAGTGAAAGAACCGGCAGTTGTATGAAATTATGGATCGAAGAAATTAACCATTTAGTCTACAGTACGTACTTAACCCCCAATTAACTCCCATGTCCTAATTTAAAAAAGATGTTCGTAGAAGTCGATCTTGTGACAATAAAAAGCTCAATACAGCAATAAGGGCAAATTTTTTAAGCAAAGAAAAAAATTGTTAAAGGGAGTTGAAATGTTAATTTCGAGAAGCAATATGTGCACTGATGTTACGGAGGATTGTACTAAACAACAAAAATATTTGAAGCTGTTATTCTTTTTCCTTCCTGCTGATATCGATAATACTTTGAACTTCCGTCGTACTTACAAGAGGCTGGAAGTTTATTCTGTTGAGAATCAACAGATTTTCGCTAGTGCTTTAATCGAGCTGTTAATAAAAGACCTCGATTGCCACATGCCTTCAAATAGGAAGTTGCTCGTTTAGTTATAGTTCTACTCACCTCGTCCGAGTAAATTTCTACTACAAATAGTCACTCAAAAAAATATATATCTATTTGAATTATCTATTGTAGTTGTGCGATTTTCGCACAAGCAAAGTTTTTTGGTCGAAACTGAAGGTGAATGCGGCCTTCCGGCTAATGATAATATTTACGTGGAATTGCCGGCGATAAGGCAAGGTCAGCTCACCTGCTGCAGCAGATTTTTCTGTAATTTGGCCACGCACGTGTTGAGGGCGGAAATGATTTTCGGGACGTCTTGTTTGTTTCCGTCGATGCCTTGGTCACTGGGGACGTTCGATTGTGTCTCCTTGCCGATTTGAGCGACGATTTCGTTGTTTTCGGGGTTGAAAACGCACACTTTGACCGAAGTGGTGCCGATGTCGACGCCTAGGACGTACCCCGGGCCGGCCATGGCGCTCACTGTATAATTAAATTTTATCAGATGCGAAATAGTAGATTAAGATAAAGTTAAGTTCGCGGTTTAATATATACCCGAGCGTATGTAAACACATACTGATTGAGTGAATTGAACTATGTTAAACATAACACGATATAATGTTTGTGTTGTACTCAAAATATTATTTTATCAGTTTATTAAATTCACGAAATAGCTACAAACGGACGATCTACAGATAGAAAACTTGACCTCTAGAGAAATTTTAATTAGGATACGTACTTACCAGTCTTCAGCCGGCGTCCCCACGACTATTATTAAAACAAACGCCCATTCATAATTGTACCATATTATTCTATTGTACTAAGTGCCAAATATTATTTTTATCGTTGGAGAAATGGTCACGAAGAGATTTTGATTCGTCGGCTGGATAAAACGGCAGTCGACTGCTATTGATTGCCGACACAACTTGCGTCATTTTCGGCGTGACCCTGTTCACGTACGAAATAGAACCACACTCAGTCATAATGTGGTCATAATAAAGTAACATTAACTTAAGTACACTAATTGATACGAGACATCTATTGTTCCTCAAACGAACTAATCCTGAAACGACTTTTCAATAAATTTCTGCCATGTAAACGTGCAGATGATAAATGAGCATAAACAAACCCACGCTCACTTGATCCGATTAATTTTCGAATTTTATGAGTGGACATTGTTTTTGACCTGTACTCTACTCGATATTTTTAGGAGCGGCGTAAAATAATATTTGTTATTAGAAAAAATTCCAAACTGCAAGATTAAACAGTTTCCAATTTTTTTTTATCTAGATTCATCTATCAGAGCGTAAATATAACAATTTTTATTAACTGGTGCATTGTGATAAACTCACCCAGTCATGACATTGACACGTATCAGTGGCCCTCGAGTATACCTACTTACAATAACGGCGATAACAGACTTCCAATTTGATAATGATGATAAATGAAGAAGACAGTTTGTGCACCTGTTTAAAATTAACACGAGTAAAATTAAAAAAACCTCTCAGGATTCAACCGATCCTTTAAATTATTATGCTGAGATCTTTAATCTCAGTGAATGTATTTTTGTATATAACCCAATAAAACTATAAAATCAAAAATATGTTAGGATCATCTGGTGCTTTACAGTTTTCTCTGTGCATGTGATTTTTTTCAGGATTATTCTACAATTCCTTACAATAAATATTAATTAATTAAAAAAATCAATATAATAATTAATTAACTAAATTTATAGTCTTAGGGACTAGTTACTGTACAAAGCCAAATAAAATTTAATTCAGGATTAAACTTCAGTGGTGGAGAACTTACGGATAAAACGAACTAGTTTTCCGTTCATAACGAACTTTTCACAGAATTTTGAGAAATATGTCGGGGTTGATAGTAAGTATTTAATATAATAGAGAAGTGTTAACTGATGAACAAATTATTAACTAACTAAAAATAAATATTTTTTGTGTTTTGACATCTAATTACTGTGTAATTAACTACTTAATCCAAACTTTTATTATTTTTTGGGATATTAGAGGTTGAAACTTTCACTTCAGCGTCTAAAAATTAATCAGAAACGCAATATCAACTAGGAAATTGGGATTGCGTCTTTTGAGTACTTTTCCCAAAGTTTATATGACTAACAGACGGTGATTTGAGCAAACGAGCGTATGCGAGTTACATAATATACACCCGAGAACTTTAAACGTTTTCGCGTGAGTGTTTGTTTTGTTGGAATTTTTAAATTAAATTAATATTTTTTTATTACATTTTTTAAATTTCTTTTAAATTTAAACGTGTTCACATTTGATTTTTTTTACTTTTAATGGATCAAATAAAGAAAGTCTAACATTACACAATATTTCAATTCTGCCAAAGATTCTTCAAACACTAAAATGTGTTAATGAGTCAATATAAATAAACATCTGTTTTGTATTGACAATATTTTAACATACATTAGGTAGAAGAACAAAATTTCATTTACAAATACCTACCTACATAAACTGGTAGAACAAAGTTTGAAAAAAATTGAATGTATAGGGAACCAATAATACAGCGGTGTTTTTACATTGGTGTAAATAGGTTACCTATTTCATAAACATAAAAATAAGTTTTTATTCTTTGTTTCTGTATTATGCTGAAAATGCAAAAAATTGCCTAATACATGCGGTCGTATTTTTTTTTGGTAAAATCCGGGCAGGTTCCTGTGTTGCCGACAGCGCAGTGACGTGGCGCATGCGCACAGCGTCTGTCGTTCATTTTGTACGCCATTTTGTCGTTGGTTGTGTGCGTTGCCGCCGGGTGTAGAAAAAGTGAATTTCTCAGTCAAATCAGCGTACAAAATCAGTAAAAATGGTCGACACAATTGAAATGAGTTTAGATGAGATAATAAAATCCAAGCCCCGGCGCGGCGGCCGTCGCGGAGGTCGCGGCGGAACCCGCGGGGGTGGCGCGCCAAGACGCGGCACGTTCCGAAGAGCCGGCGGCGTCCAAAGGGGCCGAGGACGCGGAGGAATAACGCGCCAGTACACCCGGGTAATTGTTTCTAACTATGTTTATACTTAAGCTGCCCCGCGATGGAAGCGGCTAGCGTGCATCCAGCCGGAGAGCCGGAATTTACCCCCATCCATGTTTGTTTAGGGAGATGTGAACAGTGCTTGGAAGCACGATCTGTTCGAGGGCTACGGCCCGCGTAAAGTGGCCGCGGCTCGGGCCGTTGTGCAGTCCAATGTGGGCCCCACTAAGCTCATGGTGGGCAATTTAGACTTTGCGGTCTCCGACTCGGATATTCAGGAATTGTTCGCCGAGTTTGGGCCGCTAAAGAGCGCCTCGGTGCACTATGACCGCTCGGGGCGGTCGCTCGGCACCGCTGATGTGATTTTCGAAAGGCGCACCGACGCTATTAAGGCCATGAAGCAGTACAACGGAGTGCCTCTCGACGGACGCGCCATGAACATTCAAATCATCACGTCGGAGATTCCGTCGCCGGTCAGGAGGCCCACGGGAGAGAGGAAGTTCCAAAGCAGAAGAGGGGCTGCACCTGCCAAGGGACGACCTAACAGAGGTACAATTACTTGACCAGCGGCGGCGACGCCTCCAACAGCCGGATTTTTCAACTAAACAAATGTTTGTTTGCCAGGTCGTGGAGGAGGACGAAGTTTCAGAAATCAAAAGAAACAACCGACAGCTGAAGAACTCGACGCTGAATTAGACGCCTACACCAAGGAGATGAAATAAAATAAGTGCTATTAATATCAGAGACGCTCAACGCGCCACTTTTTGTGACTTGTGTTTAGTTCTTTCGTATTTTTATTTTGTATTTTGATTGTAACATCGAGCCTTACATTTTATAAAAAATAACCACTAAAGTACGAGGATTACGTATGCGGTTCGTTTTTTCCACAACTAAATCTAGTGTTAGGCTGTTTTCTCTTGTTAATGTAAATTGTATTGATAGGAATAAATAAGAATTAAGTGTGACTTGTCGTTTCATTAGAAATTTTTTTTATTTATACATAAAACTGCATCAGCCAAATGTATCACATGACGTTAAGACCGAGTTGTATAAAAAATTAATCGCCTTCAATCTTGATTTAAAACCATAATAAATCTTGTAACAGTTGTCGCTAAAGGCACGTTGACACGGATCGATTTTAGTCGTTTATTTCAAGTTGAACAATAAAACTTCAACAAAAATCATCGTCAGAATCTTTGTTGTGTCTTAAGTGGATCAAGTTTTTTACGATGATTTCCATTAAAAATTTTCATCTTTAATTGAACAACTAAAGTGGGTCCGTGAGAACTTGCGTTTAGGGTTTATATTACTAAATATACGACAAAACAAATTACAAAAAGTACATCCAATCGAAGCGAGTGCACTCAACGTAATTTTCATCAATAAAGAATACTAAAAGAAAATAATAATTTATTAAGCAACAGTGTAAGATTAATAATTATAGTAACTGAGCTGTCTTGTGGCTGCTTGTAATGTTCACAATTTTGTATCAAAATTAAATTACATTAAGTTTTCTTAGTTCCTATAATTCAACTTTTTTAAATTCGCCTAGTATTTTGTGTGAATATCCTTGTTCCGCATAGTTACCGAATTTAATCTAGTGTAGATATTTATAAACAAAATCTACATGTTCTTAGGGCATTAATCTGATTATAATAAAATGGAAACCACGACACCACTATATATTCCAAACGTGGCCTACAATATGTCCAAAGACTTAATATTTTTGAAACCTTTATTGTTTATTCGTGTAAAATAAATGAGTTCTAACATCTTACGTGCTTGAGCACAAATTGTTTCTATATGTGGAACAAAAAACAATAATAAAATAACGTTGGTGCAAAACTCTTTTTATATTCCTGTATTTTCCGTGTCGCCGGAAGGCTTTGGCTTGAACATATCGAACCACCAATTGACGGAATAAAATAATTAAAAATGGTTTGCTAAAAGTATAAGTGTGGAACTTAAAAACAATAAAAAATAATGAAAATAGTGTTTTGCATTTAGTTGCAACAAGCATAACATTTTATAAGAAATATCACTAAAAAACGAGGATTACATACAGTTGTTTTTTTACAACTACAACTAGTGTTAGGCTTTTTCCTCTTGTATTGATGGGAATAAATAAGGCTCCAAGTGTGACTTGTCATTTCATTAGAAAATTATTTATTTATGTATAAAACTACATTTTAAATTACATCAGTCAAAAGTATCACACAACAATAAAAGAACAAATTTTATTGAGCAAATTAATCGTCCTTTTCTTGGCTACCTTTTGACTTAGTTTGTCGCATCAATTCCATCAGAAAAGTACCGACGTATTCACTCCATTTTGTAATTATCCCATTATGTTCCATTCCTGGGAAGAGGAGTAGAAAAGTTACGAAAACGTACGACAAAAACAAGTTATTAAAAGTACATCCAATCCAAGCGAGTGCACTCAACGTAATCATAGTCAATAAAAAGTACTAAAAGAAAATAATCAAACATTGCGACACGACCACAATAAAATACCATTTTTCGATTGGTGCTCTTCATTTTATAAAACCGAGCCCAAGACAACTCTAATCTAGCTTTATACAAAATAACGTTAGTGCAAAACTCCTCATACTCCTGTTCTTTCCGTGCCGTCCACATCTCCGGTTTAAACATAGAGCTACCAATTGACGGAATCAAATAATCAAAAATGGTCAAAACTAAACCAAAAACTGAAAATACTGTCAAAATACTCGGATCCAACAACCATAAAAACGTGAAAAGGATTGTGCTTCCTGAAACATCAGTTACAGCCTCTGCCACTTAATGGGGGCCCACTTTACCGCCAACAATGGCAGTGGGGTGCCATTGCTTCTCCCAAACTAACACCCTCTTAGCCCCCAGGATGATCTCCCTCCAGTTCTCTAACCCATGCCTCAACTTCCGGATTTGTGCCTCCTGTAATAACACAAAGCGTTACATAAGCCCCCAATCCCGGATTTGATACCATAATCGAGGGATAAGTGAACTTGTACTCGCGCGTTTCGTAAGGGGGCTCTGTCTCGAAGCTGTGCGTGTATTTGCTCTCGCTGGGAGAATCGCCAGCCTTTAATAGGAGGGGCATTGGGGGGCCATAATTAACCTAGATTGGGTTACCTGATCTGCCATTTCGGTTAATTTTGTCGATTCATCAAAATAATACAACGGAATTTGACTGACGTTTCAATTTCGCAACTCTTTTGTTTTTTATCAGGCCCCTGAAAGTGTATACAAATTATGTGTTCACTGGGAGGGGTGGGGCAAAGGGGGGAAACGGCTAAAATAGTTCGTGTGCTCCAGCTTAGAGGTCGCGTCAGTTGCAAAGAAATCTGTAAATTTAAAGGAATCTGTCACACATTTTGCTAAAAGTAAAGAAGGTTCACTTAAAAATAATCGACGTGCGCACACTTCTCTTTTTAATTCTTTGATTTATCAACAGCCGATTATTTTGCTGTCGTTGCGGTTTTTGGCGACATTTTGTTTTAATGTGTTTTAAAGACTTCAGAAAACGATTTAACGTGATTTTTTGGATGTTTTTGTGATCAAACATCTCTACTTTTATATGGATCTTTTATTTGAATCTAGTGTATAGTGTGAATGACAGTGTTTTAATGAAGCATGAATCAACTTAAGGCAAATTAAGGTAAACGTTATTGAAAGGTGTCTATACAACAATTAATTGCGATTTCTAGATATTAATATAATCATATTACACCAAGAAGGATCACACAAACTTCTCTAATAAAGGAATTTCTTGATGTTTAGGAGGTGAAGACTGTCCTTGGAGATGATAACGGTTCTTGGGATGTAATTGAAAATCCCATGAAGACGAGTTAAATATAATGTGCAGTAATTAATAGGTATATCATAATAATAAATAAATTTATTGTAGTTGCGAAGCTAGTATTTTGTGAAAGCAGGGGGTTTAGGACTTGCTATGGTTCAAGGTTTTCAAATTCGCCATGTCCCTCTATGTCTTAATCTTTTATGTTGTTTTACACAATGTTATAACGCCTATGCCTGTTAAAAAAACAAGGTTTGTCCTTTTTGTGATTGCCTAATTTAGAAACTAAGCGAAAAAACGTATTCTACAAGTATCATACAAGTTAATCAATATTAAAGCCTACTATTATTATAAATTTAAATGATTACATGGTAGTTTTAATCAGTTAACTTCCAGTTATAGTTATGTATATCAGATATGTGGCTTTTTATTTAAAATAATTTTAGCACACTTGTAATTCTCTTGTGTTTGAGTAATTTACTAATAACTATGATGCAATCGAGATTACTTTTAAAAAATTTCAAAACTTATCAAGAACTTTGACATCAAACTGTTAAAGTACGTGTTAGGGCCGCTTTTACAAACGTCCGTAAACCACGAATAAATTTCGAAAAATAGTTGTTTAAATTTAGCCTTAAGGGACTTAAAAATTGGACTATTGTCAAAGGTTACAAGCAAAATTTTGATATTTTTTTGCTTTTCTGAACAGTCTGTAGACAAGTAATCAAACCAACAAAACTGATGTATTTATACAGACTGATCCCGAAATACTGTGTCTGTTAGCAATCTGAATTTAAATTTTAAAGGATACCAATAGTGTACACTTTCAGGTAGCAATTCAATAATTTAATCTGATGCCAACATACTCAGTTTCTCTGGATCATTGTGTATATTTAGACAATGTATTTACACATATTATTACATCTGAGTATGTTTATGAAGAACAATTCGAGTTAAATTAATTTTGCCTATACATTCCAGCACGTTATTATTTTTTCAATAAATTTTTATTGGAAAGACTTTGTTTCATTTTATTAAGGGATGTTAAATGTTTTTGTGCTATTGCAACTGTTACAGATGCTTTTTTATTAAAATGTTTCGTAACAGTGCATGAGTACAGAAACATTTAACATTTATAATTCTTTAAATTTGGAAAATAAATAAAATGTCCTGTTTGAATTTCCCGCTATTATCGAATTAGTTCGTTCTCCCCGGGTTAGGTGGCGCTTTCGCGAAAAAACGAGGGGTAGACAGAGAGATTCGCTTCTTCCTCTCTCTTATTCTATGGTTTTTTATTGTTCTGACGCGATCACTGGATCACACAGCCACATTTGGGACCAAAATAAACCTCTGATTGGTGCGTCGGTCATGACGTCACATCATGGCCGAAATTTGTTTTGATTTTCAAAAATTTTACGAATTTAATCCACCGAAGCGAAAGCGAGGGAGTAATTAAAAAACTTTGCATTTGACGAATTAAGCAAATTGTTAAACATGACGGTGCCAAGAAATCGAAATTAATTTGGTAAATTGTACCCTCTCTCTCTTATTCTATGATTGTACCGAAAAAAGTGCGAAAACCAAGGTTAGTATAGACATGGTTGCGTTGTGACTCTGTGAGGAGTGGGAGAACCGCCATATTGCTTCGTCAGCCAGATGGCTAACGTATTATTGCATTGTTTACATGCGATTTATATCGTGTTTTGGGAAAATTTACATTGTAAAACAATGTTGGTGACTTTTATGAAGATTTCAGTTGTAAAACCATTTAAAAACATGAGCGACAAAAAAGAAAGGTGATAGGGATTCTAAAAATAATTGAAAAGTGGCCAAAAAATCGGAAAACTGCATGATAGTTTACAGTAACGAATTGTTTTTTAAAAATATTATTTTTTATTTAAACACTCACCTCCATTATATGACACCTATGGTATGTAAACTAGAAATCCGGCTGTGTGCTTTTTGAGTTTTCATATTTTTTTAAGGTTAAATGTTGTTTATTTACTTGATAATATAGACTGTAAATCTGGTTGCCCATCAGTCATCCATAAAAATCGACAATGTTATTTAGGTTACAATAAATTCATCGCTTCGTTCAAATGTTAAAAATGTTTCTGTATACTTATTCTTATCTCTCTCAGATCTTTTGATAACAGCAGTTTCATTTTCTTTGCATCCACTTCCTATAGTGTAATTCACTAGTGTAAATTGTTCTTTGAACAATTGTGCTATTTTAAACAGCGACCTAAAGTCCCTTTGAATTTGGATCAAACTGACTTCAAGGAAGAAACGGATTACTTTTGATTAGAGGTTGAGAGGCAAATAGTTTTTACCGCAATAAAAGTGTGGCCACATATCTTTGGAATGGCGTATATTAAAATTTTCATTGTCCTGCAATTATAATTTTCTCCAAGTCACACAAAGTAGCAAAAAATTACGTATGAAATTCAAAAGTGCCATCTCAGTGACGTTTTCGCGCGCCGTCTATTGATTAGTTTTAGGAGTTACGGCACAACTATGTCTTTAAACCATTGGCGAGAACCGATTTTTTAACCGTCTAGTCCGTTTGTTAACTCGCCAGAGGGCGCTTTTGAAACAAAATATGTTCTTTAAGTGCAATCTTACCTTTTGTTGGGCGTTTTTTTCACTTTTTTTACCCCCTGTAGAATGTGGTTAATGCAAAGTTTTAATTTTTTCCTAAGATTAGGCGGTTTAGTGGCTAAAATCAACTTTTAAATGTTCTAACTAAACTGTCGCCAGGTGTCGCTTCAAAAAATTTCTAACCGCTTTTTGCGCTAATTTTAACGATTTTTTGGTTCATCCGTCGCTTTTTTCGTCGCTGAATGTGTGTATGCGTGGTGCAGGGCGAAAGAAATTTTTTTTTGAGTTTCATTTGGCGTTTTTTCGGTGTGCCGTCCCCGGGTCCGAGATTAAACGCATGTGATTGGTGGCAAAATTCAAATTTCGTTGTTCATCTGTTTTCTCTAGAACGCCAAGTTTGATGTTTGTTATCACGATTGTCAGGTTGTTTTAGCGTCGTGAAATCGCCAATTTAGTCGATTTCTTGTGATATTTTTAATTAAGGGCAAGTGCCGGAGCAGTGAGTCGTCGTATTTCGTCTCGTGGAGTCGTTTTTGGTACGTTTTTTTCCGTTTTCAGATGTCAAACAATGTGGAGAATCTTTCGCCCCAGATCATCCGTCGAGTGGTCAAAGAAATGGAAGATCTAGTCTCAAATCCTCCCGAAGGGATCAAAGTTCAAATAAACGACGAAGATGTGACCGATATTCAGGCGTACATTGACGGTCCTGCAGGTTAGTGGCCCCTCTGTCCTGGAAACGTTGTGCAAGCTTCCTGTTGCAGGGACGCCGTATATGGGGGGCGTTTTCAAGGTGAAGCTCACTCTGGGCAAGGGGTTCCCTCAGGAGCCGCCCAAGGCCTTCTTTCTGACGAAGATTTTCCACCCAAATGTGGCCGCCAATGGCGAGATTTGCGTCAACACGTTAAAAAAGGATTGGAAGTCAGATCTCGGAATTAAACACATATTACTGGTAGGTGTTCCGGTTTTGAGTGTTTTTGAGGTTATTGCGCTTTTTCAGACCATTAAATGCCTCCTCATTGTGCCCAACGCCGAATCAGCCCTCAATGAAGAAGCCGGGAAACTGCTCCTCGAACAGTACGAAGACTACTCACAGCGGGCCAAAATGATGACGGAAATTCACGCTCAGGTGAATTTTAGCCAAAATCAGTGAATAGATCTATAATTTGGTTTTTTAGCCCCAAAAAATTTCAAAAGGTTGCAGCGGGGAGGGCCCTCTGGCTAAGAAGCACGCCAGTGATAAGAGTAAACTAACAGCGGAGAAAAAGAAGATACTTAAAGACAAGAAACGGACGTTGAAGCGTTTATGAAAACCGTTACTGCCATTCTTGTTTATTTCTTTGTTTTAACTATTTTTTTTTAATTATTAAATTATATTTTTTGAGTATGCAAGAATGATTTATTAATTTATATGTGTGCTACAGTTTGGTTGAGACCTTTTCATTTCGTGTTATTTTGAATGTAGTGCATGCACAAAGTGCAATTTATTCATGGTTCCAATCAAAAAATAAATGTTAGGCTCAGTTGGTTTTCCACCAGTCAATTACAAAGTGTCTGCAACAAATATTGAAACAAACCGGAACATTGTTGGCCTCAACATCAAACATAGCTGAGCCTTAGGATGTATTTGTGGTAGAGAATTGTGAATTATTTATTAATAAAAACTGAAAATCAAATTATTGTTTTAGTGAGAGACCAAATCCATTTGAAAAATAATTTTATAGACCATAATACTACATATTTGTTTACACATTTATGACTGAATGTTTAGTTACATCATATAGCATGAATGACAAAGAGAAGTAGTTTATCCTCAGACGCCAACCGTACCCACAATTATGTACATATCTTTTTTATAACAAAATAGATTAATACTTTATTTCCTGTATCTCTTTCAAACTTTAGAACTCATTTAACTTGAAAATTACTCCATAAGAACGATGTTCGATTAGAACCAACGATCGGTTATAACTGTTATAAGTTACAACAAATAAATTCTCTAGTCCCTTGGGTGCTCGTAATAACCGAGTTCCACTGTATTCCGATGATGGATATAGGCGATGTAGTATAAAAAGGAATTAATTTCGTTTCTTTCATTGTATTGGCCCCGAAATGAACGAACACTTGTGAATGCCACCAAATTATAAGTGTAAGAAAAGTTAACATACTTAACTTAAGTCAATCTTGGTTTTGCTATTTGTGTGGCAAAGCTGTCTCGAAATCCGTTTGTAGCTAAATAAAATTTGTCCATTTCCTTGGGTAAAATATCGAGATGTGGCTCGAGTGGTACTAAAACTTGTTCATTTTTAATTTTGAGAAGACAAATGTTTGATCCATCTTTGGCCATGTATCCTTTCGAAACTGTTCTTCTGGAAAATCAAATATGTAATAAATAGGTAACATTTAAATTGTTTAAAAAATTCGCAAGTGATAAAATAAGGTAGCTCTGAGGACCAAATCGAAGAAAAAAAATTCATCATCGATGTCTTCCTTTACTAAATCCAGTGCAGGACTTTTAAATAAATTATCCAAACAGGTGGAAAAATAAAATTTAAGTCCAAAATCGGAGTGAATGACTACCATCTCAATTTTTGGTTTATCCAAATAAAATTTTATTGTGTTTGATTGATATAATGTTTGCGGTGAGATTGTCCCATGGAGAAGTCCACAAAAATTAATTTTGAAGGTGAGATATTATTTGTAAGGATACTACCTGGGAAGGGTTGGTGCTTAGAAAAAGTATAGAAAGTATTAGTTTTATTTTTGTTAGAATTATCTGCGAAAAACAGTATTGAAGAAGAAATTACCTACACATTTTTCTAAAATATATTTTTTATAATGGAAGTGTTTCTGGAAGATTTCTTACATGAACACGACAAGAAATATGAAATTAAAAAAGTTTCATTCGATCTCAAAAAACGCTAACTCTTTGGTCGCCGTAAGTTTTTTTGTATTCTTTCGTCTTGTGCAGATGTAAATAGAAATAAAGAAAGTTTTCAGCTTGTTTAACGGTCCCATAAAGTGTCTTTGCTCTCAGATTTATGCTTCTTTATAACGTTTTTCACTATTCATTTGATCCAAGTATTATAAAAAATAACACATGGATATTTATTGTGGGCACAATATGCTTAAAAATTATTGAAACTCAACTTTAACAACTGTGTTTTCTAAAATTGCAAATTTTGAACATTCCCACCACTCACGTTTTTTAGTGATTTTCTAATTATAATATTGGCGCATTAAGAAAGAAATGGCCCTTCGATAAGTCATGGTGGTGGTTATACCAAAGGTTTGTTTTCGTGAAAAATGTTAAAACCGTTGGATTATAATTAGTGCCGTTGTTTTGTTAATAAAATTGTTTGGAAACAATTGAAGAAATTTGAAGAAACGTTTGATGTTTCGAAAAAGGCGGGAGGTTAGTGGCACAGGTATTAGGTGGTTCGAATAAAAATGAAGTAGATGCTAATACTAATACTACAGTATAGTGGAGTAAATACTTCAGGGGAAGTAAATGCTACTTTTTTTGAAGTAAATACTTTACTTCCGAGAACAAAAGACAGTTCAAAGTACTTTCTGTTTGTAGCAGATACTTCTCATAGTAGTACCTACTTCGAACGATGAATGAGATTTGGCTTGTCGAAGACAATAACACGTAGTTTTCGGACAAACAATTGCTTGTTAAAAAATTAAGCAAAATCGAAAAGATAAAGTCCTTTATGTGTAATTATCAATAGGTGTTTAATTTTTTCATTGCTTTTTTCTTTTTTGATTTTTTTAAATTTATTTTTAAATTTTTTGTTATACGTTACAAGATAAGATAAAAAAGTATACCATCAAAACTAGTAAACAGAAATGAGTGTTGCCATTTAAAAAAATTAAAAATTGCGTCAATACTCAAAAACTAATGTCACAAATGTTACAATAGTGTCAAAATGTAGTATTTTTAAGAATAAAATCCTCCTGTTCGAGGATTTTTTGAAAAATACTTTAAACTCACTCTGTACATGAGAAGAATAATTTGTTTAACTTTAAACAATAGAAATGCTTTGGTATAAAAATCTTAAGTATGTGTAGTAATGTAATAATTTCTAGAAAAAATACACAATTTTTATGAGTAGGTATATTAATACAATTCTTACCTAAATATTTTTTATAAGTTCTATTGTCATAATTTCTTCTATGTTTTTTCCTGCTACGCTGTGGCCTCATTTTTCGTGTAACAGCAACTTCATAAAAATGAAGAATATACTACAAATACACGCAAAATCGAAGTATTAGCTTTTTCTTTGACTAGTAGGTACTACAAACATTTTCATGGAAGATACTACGGGTTTAGCACCTTCCGGAAAATTCAAAATAAATACTTCGAGCATACGTAGGTTCTTTAGCAAGTAGAATTTAGTTGAAGAATTTACTACAATTTTGTAGTATTAACATTTACTTCATTTTTATTCATACCACCCATTGTTTAATTATTCAATGAAATCATAGAAATCAAATTTAATCAAATCTTACACAAAGTTGGTAATTTCAAGTTTATTCCTTTTTTTGAATGAAATGTTGCTTTTTAACCTTAAATCTTATTTTTTTCTGTAATTTATTTGGTTCTCATATTGTAAACAATAAAAAAAAACGTGTGTAAGTGTAGAATTTATAGCAATTTAAGGAGCTATAGTTGATTATTCCACTTATTCTTTAAACATAAGTAAGTTAAGTAATAAGTTTTCTGAAATATTGTACAAAAGTTTCAAAAAACGTTTGAATTTTTGAGTTGGTAAGCGTTGGAAAAACAAACGAACTTCCTCTCCTGAAGTTTTTTAGTGATTTTTAATTGCAACATTGCTAACAGAATCGCAAAATTTTTTAAACACTTTAGATGAGGATCGATCTATTGATATATCCAGGAATTAAAAAAAAATCTATGCTTTGCATCCATCGGTGCCAAATTTAGAGGTGACGACTCAAATGTAGCTTTAGTTATAAAATTATTGGCAGATATCTTGTCCGGGAGTCGATTAAAAATTATAAATCAGAAAATTTGAAATTTTTAAAGTTGGATAAAATGACATTGTTCACACTTATAACCAATATTAATTTTTTTGTTTCAGGTAATTCGAATGACCGTATGTGTGTGTGAATTTTTTCGTGTTCTTTTAAGATATTTAGTAGTGCGCTTTTTTTAAATTTCGAGTGATAAAAGTGCCACGTTCGTTATCACCATTGGAAAGTATGGCCGACGTTTTTGAATCACCTTGTATATAATTATTCCCCTAATTTAAAGAAGCAAAGTATGTCCTTTCTTCCCATGGGAGGTAAAATAGACAAAAATTCTATAGAAAGGTAAAGATATAGTTTGCATCTTCAAATTTGGAGCAAAATATGATTTTCTATAAAGCGCGGCAAAAAATATGTTTTAGTTCAATAATGTTACACATTTTTAATACAGCTGTATGGAATTATTACAACTACAATTTATTGCTTATGACATCCTATTATATCAATATCTTTAGGGCAGGACTGCGTATTTTACTGGCCAATCAAAAATTCAATTTATTTTATATCTTGGTACAAACTTAACCCTGATTGGTCCCTTACATCTAAGTACCAAGTCTGTAATCATGGTCACATCTTTTGGCTTATCCACAGCTTCCAAAACAAAATTACCCAAAATTCCACTTAACACTACTTTTAGCTCCAACATTGCGAATTTTTGGCCAATACAATTTCTCGGACCTGCACTAAAAGGCAAATAGGCGAAAGGATGTCTCTTTTGACAGTTTTCAGGAAGAAAACGGTCAGGATCAAATTTCTTAGGATCAGGATAAATCTCTGGATTATTATGCAAATCGTAAATATGTATATGAGCCATTGAGCCTCTTGGAATGACATAACCAGAAGCTGTAGTTAAATCTTCAGTTAATAAGCGCGAAATAAAAGGAACACTGGGAAAAATCCGAAGCGACTCTTTGATACAACGTTCCATTAAATTGAGTTGTTTGAGGTCACTGTAAGAGGGAGTCTGAGTTGGGTCACTGAGGACTGATTTGAGTTCAGAATATAGCTCGTCTTGAATATCTGGATGGTTGGCCAAAAGGAGGAGCGTATAGCAGATTGCAATTGAAGTCGTATCGTGACCCTTCAAACCCAAAATTATTTGAAATAAACTTAAAAAAATCGAGCAAAAACCTCAAACATGAAAGTATCAACCTCTTCGGCTATGCCTTCGTCATCAATATCCGCCCCTTGGTGTTTAGCCAAAAGCAACAAATCCAACATTGCCAACCTTTTACCCCGCTTTTCCCCTTCAAACGTCCTTTTCTTTTGTTCTATAACATTTCGCGAAAAGTCATGCAAAATCTTGATACTTTTCTTAGTCAGGTGACCAAGTCTTGTCAAATTGAAGAAGACAAACGGGTTGTGTAGCCAAGGCCTACCTAATCTGTAAGTCAAAGCGTAGCCAAAAACGTGGATTGCATTCTTGTAGTCATCACAGCTTTTTGGCGATGCGTCCAATTTAACTCCCATTGAAGTTTCTTAAATGATTTTTTATTAGGTTAGTTGTATGAGTTGTGGGCGTGGTTTCCTGACCACGCCCACATATTCTTCTCAGAATTTAGTAACCTGCGATTGACAGAAGGGTAAATTGTGTGACAGGTGGGATAACGTCGATTGGTTGGTCATTTTTGATGTTTTTAATAAGTTTTACTGTCTCCTCGTTGAAAATGGGAAGGAATTGTTGCAAAATATTGAAATGGAAAGCCGGTGTTAATACTTTACGACGCGTTTGCCATTTGGTACCACTGCTGGTTAGTAAACCGGTACCCAGCCAACAATGCAAAAAATCGTAGATGGCACTCTTATCATTATATTTGCTGTTTGATAACACCAGCTGAAAAATAAGATGAGTTTGCATTTTGTTTTTTAATTTTTTACCTCGATATCGTCTGGATGCAAAAGATTGACAGCACCATAAGTCAGAGTCCATTCTTTATATATCGGATAAAACCGTCGACCTAATTCTCGATCAATCTTGAATAGTTCTTCAGGCGTGGCAAGAAACTGGATAATGTTGCCTATAATTGGGTATCCAGGAGGTCCTGGTACTTTATTTAGAAGAGAAAAGAAACGAGAAAAGTTCTGGTACCACCATATATAAATAATAACAGAAAGTATCACAATAAATATTAAGAGGAGCGTTGATTGTATCATTATTGTGACTGGAATGAGGTTGCATGATTCAAAATCAAGGTTAATTCTCTTGCATAATTTATTATTAGAGATAATTTTTAAATCATTAAAAATTTCCATTTAGAAGAGATCACAACACAAATAAATTACTCATTGATAAAAAAATGACTGTCATGGCTTAATTTGCACATCTGGGGACAAACTTGACCTTGATGCTGCCTTTAGGACGCAGCACTAAATCTGAAACGAACGCCATATCTTTGCGAGTATCGACAGCTTCGAGGATAAACTTCTTCAAAATCCCACAAAGGACAGTTTTTATCTCTAACATTGCAAACTTTTGTCCTAAAACAATTGTTTAAGTTACCAAAAATTAGGTTTTAACCTTTACATCATACCGATACAATTCCTGGATCCTGCGCTGAACGGAATATAGGCGAAAGGATGCCTCTTCTGAATGTTCTCCGGAAGGAACCGATCAGGATCAAACTTCTCAGGATCAGGAAACACATTGGGATTATGATGCATGTCATAAATCTGTAAATTGACCATACAGTCCTTCGGGATCGTGTACCCCGTCTTCGTCTGGATCTCACTCCCTGAGACTCGAGAAATAAAAGGCACGCTGGGGTACAACCTCAAACTCTCTTTAATCACTCTGTCCATGAACTTCAGTTCCTGGAGTTTGGCATAAGTTGGAGGTTCCTCATCAAGGACCGCCTCCATTTCCTTTAGGATCTCCTCCTGGACTTCACGATGATTCGCCAAAAGCATCAAAGTGTAACAGATAGACACAGAAGTCGTGTCGTGACCTTCAAACATGAAAGTATCAACTTCTTCCCGAATTCCCTCGTCGTCGATGTTTGCCCCTTCAGATTTGTATTTGAGGAGAAGGTCCAGCATTGCGAGACGTTTTCGGGAGGAGTAAGAGGAGGAGGAGAAATGTTTTTTGCGTTCGGCGATCACGTTATTGGAGAAAGAGTGAAGGGATTTTAGGACTTTTTGCTCTTTGCGACCTTGTGGGGTGAGGGAGTAGATGGTTTCATTGTAAATCCAGGGCCGAGGGGCACGGTAGGTGAGGAGTTGGCCAATTTTGTAAACGGCTCTTTTGTAGCCGTCTTTATCGTTGTCGGAGGCGTTCAATTTGATTCCCATCGCAGTTTCTGAAATTTAAATGAGGATTTGGGGTTATTTGTTCGTCAAGGTTGTCAATATCATTCAATCAGGAAGGGATTGCTAGACGATCTTAATCTTATCTTTGAGCAAATTCGGAAGCTTTTTAAACCAATTTTGGATAAAATTTTTCATCAAGAAAGTCAAAAACTGCATTTTGTCGTACCTCCAATTGATAATAGAGTAAATTGGGTGATTGGAACCACTACATCAATGTATGGCTTGTGGCATTCTGCTTCCAAGTCTTCAACCAATCTTTTGGTCTCTTCATTGAAGATTTGGATAAACTCTTGCAAAATGTTAAAATGGAAAGCCGGTGTAAGGATTTTTCTCCGATTTTGCCATTTAGGACCGGCACTGGTCAAAAGCCCGGTGCCCAACCAGGAGTGCAAGAAGTGATAAATAAAACTTTTGGTATTTTGCTTTGTATCAGTTAAAACCAATTCAACGTCTTCGGGATTGAGAAGATTAACGCCCCCGTTACCACAGACGTCGAGCTTATAAATGGGGTAATACTTGAGACCACGTTCGCGTTCAGCCAGAAACAGTTGTTCTAAAAAGTTAATTATTTCTGGTCAAAAAATTGTGAAAAAAGTACCTGGGGTTCGCATGATATCGAACAAATTCCCAATGATGGGATATGCCGGTGGTTGGGGAATCGGCGCCAGACATTCCCAAAATCGTCCTCTTTTTCTCAAAGAACTGACAAGCAGTGCCAGCAGAACCAAACACAAAATAATCGGTGCGAGGAACATTGTGATTGAGTGTAGGCTAGGCACTCTTTCACGGGATTATATACAAACTTATCAGATTGATAACGCAATTCAATACAACAAATAAGCGTGACTAGCTAAAATATTGAATCGAGTCATTATAATTAGGGTTAAAAATAGAAACACAACCGGTTTTGCTTAAAAAACTTTATTGTAACAACGCTCATACTCGGGGAATAAACCTAACCTTGATCCCTTCTTTGGTTCTCAGTACTATATCAACGACTAGTACAATAGTCTCAGGGATATCGATCGGTTCGAGAGTGAAGTTCGCCAAAATGCCACAAATGGCCGCTTTGAGTTCCAACATGGCGAATTTTTTCCCGATACAGTTTCTGGGACCGGCACTAAAGGGCAAGTAGGCGAAAGGATGCCTTTTCTGGCAGTTCTCAGGCAAAAACCGATCAGGATCAAACTTCTCAGGATCAGGATAAATGGCAGGATTGTGGTGCAAATCGTAGATGTGCAAATTGACAATGGAGCCTTTGGCCAACTTGTGACCACTGTGAGTGACCAAATCCTCGCCCAGTTTCCTCGAAATGAAGTGAACACTGGGGTACAACCTCAGTACTTCCTTCACACATCGTTCCAGGTATTTCATCTCTTGTAGATCCTGATAAGTGGGTTTTTTCTTAATGTCGCCCAAGACTTCGTTCATTTCTTCCACAATTTTGTCCTAATTTTTTAAGTTAGAAGAAAAACTAACATGTAGGAGAGCTGGACTTACCTGGACCTCCTTGTGCCCTGCTAGGACCATTAGGGCAAAACCTAGAGCTGCTGCAGTGGTGTCGTGGCCTTCAAACATGAAAGTATCGACCTCTTCACGAATTCCTTCATCATCAATCAGGCCCTCTTTGTTCTTTGCTGTTAACAGAAGATCCAACATGGCGAGTCGCCTTTTTCCTGTGTAGACCTCATCTGTTTCCGGTACTACAATTTCTTTGAAATTCTCCTGTCGTTCGGCGATTACACTTTTCGTAAATCGGTGCAAACGTCTTGTAACTTTTTTCTCAAGATAATAACGCGGATTGAAGACGTAAATACATTTAGATATTAGCCAACATCTCAAAAGACGATACAAGAGGAACTCCCCCATGTCGACGATCGACTGCTTGTAAATAGTCTCTTTTCGTGTGGTAAACCTGAGTTTGGTCCCCATTGCTGTCTCTACAAGTCATAACATTGCATTACAAGTGTTCCCTAATTATTGCGATCTTAGCACCTGCGATAGTTTTCAAGGTAAATTGGGCTACATGCGCATTGACATTGATGAAAGGTTTGTAACACTCCTCTTTCAAAACTTCGACAAGCTTATCGGTTTCTTCGTTAAAAATAGCAACAAACTGTTGCAAAATACTGAAATGGAAAGCTGGGGTTAAGATTTTTCGACGTGTTTGCCATTTAAGTCCTGAAAAGTGATAAGGAAGTTCAAGGTTATCAAGTGAGTCATTTGTCATACCAGTGCTTGTCAAAAGCCCGGTCCCTAACCAGTCATGGAGGAGATTATAGATTGCCGACTTTTCCATATGAGTTGGGTTGGATAAAACCAGCTAGAATTGAAAATTTGGTCTTTGGTTTTAAAGGATTTTCGTTTACCTCGCAGTCTTCCGGACTGAGAATGTTGGCGGCGGCCAAATGGGCGGCATTTAGCTTGTAGATGGGGTAGTAGAGTCGGCCCCATTCCCGCAACTGTTTGAAGATGTTTTCTGGAGGAAATAATTTTTTGGGCGATTTTTAGAAGTTTGGTGATTCTTACCTGCGCTAGTGTACAGTGGGAGGATATTTCCTGAAATGATGTCGTTCACTGGGGGTCCTGGTAGGTAGCTGAGCGAGATGAGGCTGTAGATGTGCTGTTTTATTGTTTTGTAGCAATAAAACAGGTAGAAGAGGAGAAAAACAGCAGCTGCTGTTAAGACTGTTGTCAAAACGAGCATTTTTGTTTGACTGATCTTAATTAAGAATCGAGCTGATATTTATTTATCAATTATTCATTACTCAACTACGTAAAAATAATTTGTTTTGTCGTCTTTGACAAGGAAAAATGCCGATTGCAAGAGTTGTTGTTGGAATGCTATTTTGGTTTGATTGGGAAATGTTCAGGAATTTCTTGAACGTGTCTGGGTGCGAGATAAAAAGGAAGAAATGCAGTTTTTTAAAAAAGTCTGATGTAAAACACGGATCTATCAGTTTTTTGTAAACGAACGACAGGTCAAGATAGGTCAATTACTTGGAAGATAGACCGACCATATCAATGAAGATAGATGATTAATTAGAAAAAAATAGTTTTTCCATTTTTGCTATGTACTCTCACAACTTTGTGTTCATGGCGAGTTAAAAACTCATCTCTCTTGAAGCAATTTGTATCACAAACCTCAGTAAATTTAATTTTGTTTAAAAACTTAACAACATAATTAAAAAATATATCAAAATTATAGAAATTTCGATATTCAACTAATATCTCTTATTCGCAGAATAAGTCTTATTTTCTTAATACTAAGAAGTGTAATTTAAAACTATTGTTCTTTAAAATTTATCAAATATTAATTTGTTATTGCCGTTATTAAAATTCTCGGTTTTAGTTTTTAACTTAAAAAACTCTCTTTCAACAATAAGACTCCTTTTGTCACTAGCTTTTCGTCAGGAATGAGAGAAATTTTGTGTTAAAACTTTCGTCTCCAATTGTCACCCTTGTGAAGCAGTTCAAAACTTTATCATGATTTTTAATTCAGAAAGATTTAGATCTCTCTAATACTTATCCAAAAATTGTAAATCTAGCTGGATCTTTGGCTGAATCAAACGAAATAACATAATAGTAAATTAAGTATCAAGGTAAGGAGAGTTTACCGATCAAAGACAATTGTTTATTGACTGAGATCGGCAATCCTTAACGTTCGTGATGCTTATGGCGTTTTTTGCACGATTCCTATTTTTTTTAAAAGATTTATTAAATAATGTCAAAATAATTATCAAGGCATCGACAAAATTACATACCAACGCCTAATTTACTTACTGACGCCTTTGGACGTAGCAACTGATAAACACCACGTACTGTCTTGGAAACAGGCGTAGCAAATAATCAAATTGAGCTCAATCGTGCAAAAAAGTTCTTTTTGTTTGTAAATACACAACATCAATTTGTTTATCACTTTCAACAATTTGTAACCAACTTTACCAAACTGGAACTTTTAAATAAGGAACCAGCCTTTATTTTTTTTTTTATTTTATTCATCCTACGTTTGGTGAATCATCCATGTGAAATATATTTACATTCTGCACTAAATTGATATCTAAACTTGCAAAAAAAGTTTTATCGTATTAATTTATTTGGTTCATAAAACATAAAAAAACCTTTAGACGGAATAATTACATTAGCCGTTTTCTACAGCAATGGGTCGAAAATGCGTAATATAAAATGAAAATGTTAGAAAATTAATTAAATTTTAGTTTTACATTATTTATGGGGAATTTTCGTCAAAATTGAGACTGTTAATTTGTTTCAGAAATAAATCTGCAACACAAAAGGAAAACTGTTTATTAGCTTCAACCAACTTGTAACCAACTTTAACAAATTGTAAAAGTTGTTGTTTATCGTTTGTTTAATGATTATTAATAACTGCAGACACATTTAATTTTAGTAGATTATTATTTGTCTACGTATAACTTACTACGAATAACTTTTTAATTTACGACGGAATTAGGAAAAATTAAGTACGTAATACATTATGAAAAACCTATTATTGTTTAACTTCCACTTGTTTTGGCAAAGATAATGTTCGTTAAACAAAATCGACCTTTTCATAAGTGCCTTATAAATAGCTAATTCATTGAAACAATTGATTAATGAGTTTAGAAAAGTAAAGTTTTAATACACAAGTTTTGTTTGAGTCCGAGCGATCGTAAGCAAGCAAGTAACTTTATTTTCTTCTGATAGTGATTGTCATAATTGACAATGAGGTATAAAAAGTCACTAATACTATATTATATTATAAGTGATAGAAATGCATCATTATATGCAAGTGAGAATTTTGACCCACGAGTGCGCTTGCGCTCGAGTGGGACACTTGTAACGAGCTTTATAATGGCATTTCGATCACGTGTGATATATATACGACGTTTTATGTTACAGGTGCATTGTAAAAAAATCCAAGAAATTCAAGTAAATATTCGCCTGTAACATTAGCATAGTTCTATATATATATATATCAGTTTACGTAGTGACCTGTGTTGTTGTTATGAAATAAACAGTCTCATTGTTTTCTCCAATTTTCCTTAGATTTACTCACTTGTGAGAGAATTTGATTTCTCTCAATAAAAACAATGGTATAGTGTACCTAAAAAAGCACCTGTAAGATAAAATAATACTAATAATATTAATAAATAATTATATAGAATACTAATAATACTAACAAATAATTATATTAATTAATAATAAAATAATAAATAATTGTTACTATGTCTTCTCGTAAGTTCCACTTTACTAAACAATTTTCAGGAAAGTTGTTGATTTTTGCAACTTGATATGTCTTCACATAGAGAGTTTTTCATAGAGAGTCAATCATTCAGTTGTAAATTTGTATCTACTAATTTACATAAATTTTTTTGATAAAATTGTATAAGTACCTACTTTTACTCAGTCATTAACAACTATTATCACTTCCGGTAAAAGAAAATGGGATTATCCTTTGACATAAAATAGAACGACATGTTTTGTGTTTAGAAGTACGGGTATTTTTACTTACTGAAACACAATTATTCATAAATTATTCATAAATTTATTTCATTATTACAAACAAATTTTAATAATCAAACAATTAAAATTTCTTGCTAAATATAAATTTTATAATAATACACGTGGGTTATCTCTGAAACGATTACTCATTAAATATTGATAAAGCAGTTCATTAGGTATAATGGAAATTGTAAGACGGAACAAGATAAAAGAAATTTTTGTCAATATCCAGACATTTGACCTTTTTGCGACTCTTGTATAACGAATAAAATATTTACAACGTTTTTATTTACAAAAAGCATTTTACATAATAATTACGAGCGTGGAACAAATTTGATTTTGATTGGTTCCTTCGTTCTAAGAATAATATCAACGACCAATATGATAGTCTCAGGAGTATCAATTGGTTGGAGGGTGAAATTGGCTAAAATAGCACAAATTGCCGTTTTTAGTTCCAACATGG
This sequence comes from Tribolium castaneum, assembly GCF_031307605.1. NCBI lineage: Eukaryota > Metazoa > Arthropoda > Insecta > Coleoptera > Tenebrionidae > Tribolium > Tribolium castaneum. The sequence goes on along the minus strand of NC_087395.1, from coordinate 19,960,581 downwards.
CAAACCTTTGGCCGATGCAGTTCCTCGGACCGGCGCTAAAAGGCAAATAGGCATACGGGTGTCTTTTTTGCACGTTCTCAGGAAGAAAGCGATCAGGGTCGAATTTCTCAGGATCAGGATAAATGTCGGCATTGTGATGTACATCATAGATGTGTATAATGGCATTGCTTTCTTTGGGCAAAGTGTATCCCCCAGTAGTGATCAAATCCTGCCCCAGAGTCCTGCTAATAAAGTGCACACTGGGGTACAACCTGAGCGTCTCTTTGATGCACCTCTCCAAATATTTCAAGTTTTGCAAGTCGTTGTAAGAGGGTTTTTTACTCAAATCGCCCAAAACCTCCCTCATTTCAGCCACAATCGATTCTTGAACTTCGCTGTGACTCGCTATCAACATCAGCGCGAAACAAAGGGCCGCAGAAGTGGTGTCATGCCCTTTAAACATGAAAGTATCAACTTCCTCCTGAATCCCATCATTCTCCACAATCCCTTCCTTGTGTTTGGCCGAGAGGAGCAAGTCGAGCATTGCTAGTCGTTTCTTCCCTTTGTAAACTTCGTGTTCTTCGGTTGGTAGTTCAATATCTTTGAAATTTTCTTCACGGTGTTTGATCACTTCTCGGGTGAAGTTGTGGAGGGTTTTGGTTACTTTGACTTCTTGGAGATACCAAGGACTGAAGAAGTTGACGTAGTGGAAGATGAACCAGGGATGGGTGAGGCGGTACAGGAGGATTTTGCCCACGTCGTAGACGGCTTGGTAGTAGTCGATCTCTTTCTGCGTCTCGAATTTCAATTTGCTCCCCATTGCTGTTTCTGGAATGGGTTTTGGATAGAAGGGGGTCGAAGGTTGAGCCTTGCGGGACACCTACCGGCTATAGTTTTGAGGGTGAATTTGGTAATATGGGACGAGATGCTGATGTACGACTTGGAGCAATCTTTTTTGAGGTCTTCAACCAAAATTTCCGCCTCTTCGTTGAAGATTTGGACAAATTGCTGCAAAATGCTGAAATGGAAAGCTGGCGTCAAAATTTTGCGTCTGGTCTGCCATTTGGCGCCAAAACTCGTCAATAATCCGTCTTTCAGCCAATTGCGGAGTAAATCATAGATTTGGCCTTTCTGATTGTGGGCTGAATTCGACATTATTAGCTAAAAATAGATTGTTTAGGTACTGATAAAGACTTGTTTTTTTTTCTACCAACCTCGCAATCCTCCGGATTTAAAATATTTGCCGCGCATTTATGTAAAGCATTGAGTTTGTAAATGGGGTAAAAATTTTTTGTAGCCTCTCGCAATCTCAGGAAAATCTTTTCTGGAAGAAAATTTAAAGAATTGAGTGGTTTCACAATTTCCTACCCGGAGTTGTTTGAAGATAAGTCATGTTTCCGATAAGAATCCCTTTTTGGGGTGGTCCTGGGATCACACACATTTTCATATAATTCGAAGCGTGAAACTTGATCCATGCTAAGAGGTGAAAGACCCCAAGCAAGCCAATAGCACACACTAGTGTTGTCGACAAGAGCATGTTTGATAATAAACTAATCACTTCTTTTTCCGAGATATTTTACCAAGAAACGCATAAACAATTAATATTTATGTCTTTCCTTATCGCTCTTATTTCAGAAAGATTTTGGCACACTTATTAGATTGCCATCGCTTTTGATAAATCAGTTTCGTTTCTCTTGCAACAATATTTATAGTAATTGCCAAAACATTTCATATCAGTAAAATTTTCTTAACTTCTTATCGTTAGGTGTTATTTATACATTTTAGGAGTCGCCACGTCTCATAAAATGTTTAAAAAGCAACGCAAAATTCAAGTTATTAACCTTTTTGATAAACGCTATCTCAGTGACTAATTAGCAGATGGATGTTTATGCGGGAATAAAAATACAAGAGGCACTTGATAAAAATAGAGTACATTTCAAGTATTTATTCTACAACACCTGTAACAAAAAAAAACTATTATGTGGTGACAAGATAAGATTGAGAGAGATTTAGATAACATTTGTGAAAATAGTTGATAGTTTTTTTTTGTTCACAAAAAGTTATCTTAAAAATATCAACAACAAAACTCTCAATACTGTATATTTGGTATATTCTATAACATATCGTCTACCGAACTATGTAATGAATTTTATTTCAAAACGTTAAAAATAAGTAACTAAACTGTTGATAATATTTTTTCAAATTGTAATATATCAAATCGTCTCAGAAAGTAATAACTTTGTATTTTTTCAATCTATAACGTAGTTAATTGTCAAATAGAAAGAAAACAACCTCACTCCTCAAAAAACATTTATTGTTTTGTCTAGTATAAAAAATATCAGTTATTTATCAAATGTTTAAATTTACATCACAAGAAGCGGTTAATGGATCTTTACTGCTCTCTTGGTACAAATCTAATCTTAATCCCTTCTTTGGTCCTGAGCACAATGTCGACAACCACCACAATAGTCTCAGGAGTATCAATCGGTTCGAGTACAAAGTTGGCCAAAATGGCACAAATGGCAGCTTTGAGTTCCAACATCGCAAATCTCTGTCCAATACAATTGCGTGGTCCGGCACTGAATGGCAAATAAGCAAACGGATGTCTGTTTTGGCAGTTCTCAGGGAGGAATCGATCAGGATCGAATTTCTCAGGGTCGGGATAAATATCAGGATTGTGATGCAAGTCATAAATGTGGATAATGGTAATCGTATCTTTTGGTATGAGATAACCTTTTTGCGTTCGGACATCCTCTCCGAGGGCTCTACTAATAAGATGGACGCTAGGGTACAGCCTAAGACTCTCCTTAATGCACCGTTCCAGATATTTCAAATTTTGCAAATCGCTGTAAGTTGGTTTGGCGTGAATGTCACCTAAAACATCCCGCATTTCCTGCAAGATTGTCTCCTGCACGTCCTTATGACAGGCGATGAGCATCAGAGCGAAATTTAACGCCACGGCTGTGGTGTCATGACCTTCAAACATGAACGTATCAACTTCTTCTTGGATCCCTTTATTGTCAATAATCCCGTCCTTCTTTTTGGCGGAAAGCAGCAAATCCAGCATTGCCAGTCGTTTCTTCCCTTTGTAGACGTCATGTTCCTCCGTTGGTAGCTCGAAATCCTTGAAATTCTTCTCCCGGTCTTCGATCACTTCCTTGGTGAACTTGTGCAAAGTGCTGGTGACTCGCCGTTCCTGGATGAAGCAAGGGCTGAAAATGTTGAGCAAAGGTTCGATAAACCAAGGATGGGTAATGCGATAGGTCAAAATTTTGCCGATTTTGTAGACAGCTTCTTTGTAGCGAATCTCTTTTTTCGTGGTAAAGTCGAGTTTGGTGCCCATTGCGGTTTCTAAAACTTGGGCTAAAGTGGGAGATAACGCATTGCGATAGCGTACCAGTGATTGATTTGAGGGTAAATTGCGATATGTGGGGGGTGATGTTGATGTAGGGCTTATGACACTCTTTCCTCAACCCTTCGACTAGTTTTTCGGCCTCTTCGTTCAAAATCATGATAAACTGTTGCAAAATGTTGAAGTGGAAAGCTGGGGTTAAAATTTTGCGACGCAGTTGCCATTTTTCACCCTTACTGGTCAAAAGACCCTCTTTGAGCCAGTGGTGGAGCAACTTATAAATGTAGCCTTTTTCGTTGTGGATCGGATTCGATAAAACTATCTGGAATCGAGCCGTAGATTCGAGTAAAAACACGAATTTATTTACCTCGCTGTCTTCGGGGCTAAGGATATTGGCACCCATCCGGTGGACGGCGAAAAGTTTGTAAATCGGGTAAAACTTCTTATTGGCTTCTCTCAACCGGTTGAAAATGTCCTCTAAAATCCCTCTTGTTTTACCGCTTTTTGATCAAAATATTTTACCTGGAGTTGTTTGCAAGTAGGGCATGTTCCCGACAAAAAGCCCATCAGGCGGAGGCCCTGGAAGCTTATTCAGCAAAATGTAATTTTTCACATGATATTTGATTCGTTTGAAAGCAAGCACGGAGACAATAGCAAAAATTGTCGTGAGTATTAACGTTGACGCAAACATTGTGATTAAATGATTTAACTGTAGTAGCGAAAAGTCGCAGTTTAATGAATCTCTCAAATCTACAATAACAAAAACAAAGGTCAAGATTTGGTAATAATTGAAATGCAACAGTTCTTTGTAAATATTTATTTAACTCTGGGAATAAAACCGATTTTTATCCCGTTTTTAGTGCGGAGCACAAGATCAACAACTAAGACGATACTTTCGGGGGTATCAACCGGTTCAAGTATAAAATTGGCCAAAATGCCACAAATGGCCGCTTTCAGCTCCAACATCGCAAATTTCTGGCCTATACAGTTCCTAGGCCCGGCGCTAAATGGCAAATAGGCGAAAGGATGCCTTTTTTGGGAGTTCTCAGGACGAAAACGCTCAGGATCAAACTTCTCAGGATCAGGATAAATGTCAGGATTGTGGTGCAGATCGTAGATGTGCAAATGCGTGATTGTACTTTTAGGCAATTTGAGGCCGTTACAAGTCACAAAGTCCTCTCCTAATTTCCTTGAAATAAAATGCACGCTTGGGTACAATCTCAAACTCTCTTTTATCGCTCGTTCCAGATACTTCATTTCTTGCAAATTGTTGTAAGTCGGTTTTTGGTGCAGGTCGCCCAAAACTGTGACCATTTCGTCCACAATCTGGTCCTGAAACAATACTTGAAGTTTTTGAGCAATTTTTTGAACTAAATCACCCACTTGGACGTTTTTGTGATTGGCCAAAAGCATCAAAGCGAAACTTAGGGCAGCAGAAGTCGTGTCGTGGCCTTCGAACATGAAAGTGTCTACTTCCTCACGAATTCCATCTTCATCGATGGTTCTTTCTTCGTTTTTGGCTGTGAGGAGGAGGTCTAGCATTGCGAGTCGTTTTTTGCCAATGTAAACGTCATGTTCTTCCGTTGGTAGTTGGAATTTTTCGAATGTTTTTTCACGTTCGGTGATCACGTCTCGAGTGAAAGTGTGGAGGGTTTTGACGAGGCGTTTCTCCCTCAAACGGTGAGGACTGAAGAAATTGAGGTAGTCGGAAATGAGCCACGAGTTGAGGAGGCGGTAGAGGAGGATTTCGCCGATTTCCAGGATTGCTTGTTTATATTCGATTTGTTTTCGGGTTGTGAATTCGAATTTTGTTCCCATTGCAGTTTCTTCAACTCAAAGGTGAAGAAGAAAAGGTCATTTAGCCATAAATGACTTACCACCGATCGTTTTCAACGTGAATTGTGTAATATGAGAGGTGATCTCGATCGGTTGGTCGCATTGTTGTTTGAAAGTGTCGACAAGTTTGTCGGTTTCTTCATTGAAGATTGTGATGAATTGTTGGAGGATACTGAAGTGGAAAGCTGGTGTTAGGATTTTTCGTCTTGTTGCCCATTTTTGTCCACCACTTGTTAGAAGACCTGTTCCTAACCAGTCGTGTAAAAGCAAATAAACCATGCTTTTTTCGATATGTCTCGGATTGGATAAAATGGCCTAAAAGTTGCAATTATTTTTTTTTGATTATTCGGTTCAAAAACTTGCTTCAAAGTCTTCCGGTGCCAAAATACATGCTGCAGGGATATGAATTGCTCTCAGTTGGTAGACTGGATAGTAGTCACGTGCCCATTGTCGCAATTTTTTAAAAATTACTTCTAAAAAAATTTGTATTTTTTTGTGGTTTTATCTAACTTATCTATTATTTTACTACCTGGAGCCGCATGAAGCCGTAACACATTTCCAATAATTATGTTATGGTTTGAAGGTCCGTCGAGTTTACCGAGGTTGTATAATTTTGCTGATACGCATTTTAGTTTTTTGAAAAAATACAAAACTAGGAAGAAACTGATCACAAAGAGCACTGATGATGATAGCAACATTTTGACATTAACAGTTAATTTTTTCGGTGAGAGATAAGCCGGTTCTTATCATCTTCAGCTGTGTAATTTATTATCTCACGTCAAAGTACAGAAATTGAGAAATAAAGAAGGAAAAATATTGGAAAATTTGAGGTCAAAAATGTTAAATAATCTGCTGAATTTGTGGCTTTTTCCACTAGGAAATGCCATTTTGATATTTTTATAAATAATGAAGTGAACTTTATACAGGATGTTCCGTCTAAACCCCACATTATAAGTATTGGTGGTTCTAATAATGATAGTCATCAGAAAATTTCTATATAACCATAATCTCTCTCTTCCCGCTTATACCGGAAGTCGCTATCAACTCTTATTTTAAATGGAAAGCTATATTTTACTGTTATTTTAAGTTATTTTAGGATAGTTTTCTTAAGCTCTCCCTATACCTAAATTTAATCATTTACGAAATATTTGGGTTGTTAAAGTTTTTTTTTTAATTTGCACCTTCCAGTTCAAAAATCGATAATTTTGCAATTTTTAAAAATTTGGAAATATTTTTTAGCTCATTTTAAAGAGGAAACCTAGATCTTTCCTTTGGTGTTTTTAAATTTCTAAAAAAGAATAACAAACCTCAAATGTTTAAAGTTAAGTTTTCAGAACTTTAAGCACTCATAACTCAATTTTTTCAAATGAAATGCCACAGTTTTATTTCATTAAATTATTAAAGTTATAATAATTTTTTGTTGAGTTTAAATAATTAGCCATAGGCCCTATCTCATAGGTTGCCATTGAAACGAGAGAAAAAATGTGACACATTTTTAAACCAACATTCAATAAATTTATTTTGTTTTCACAGGACAGATAACACAATTTTGAACAAGGTTTGTCGTTTGTTTAATCAGAAATATTTTTATGGCAAACTATGCAAAAATAGCTGTGGTTAGTAAGAAATTTACTACAATATCAAAAAACTTAACATAACTTGAAAGTTATCACAGATAGGTATAGAGAATGCTAATACAGATCGATGCAGAAAAAAATTCTTCTCCATCTAGTAAAATAAAAATTGTGACATCCCATTTGAAAAAATTAAGTTATGGGTACTTGATATTGTCAATACTTAACCTTAAAATTTTAGGGTTTATTAACTTCTTTTTCAATATTGAACACATTGGAGTACAGACCTAGGCTTTGTCTTTCAATTCTCCAAATATGATTTTAAAATCTCTAAATCTAAGAGAGTTACCGATTTTTTAAGTGATAGGTGCAAATCTAAAAATTTTTCAAAAATTGTTAAATATCTCGAAAGCGGTTAAACTTAAAATATCAAGTGGCATTCTCTAATTTTTTAAATAGTTTTGAAAAGATGGGAAAAGTTTATGTAACCTTGAAAAAAAAGTTACATATTTGTTGTTGAGATAGAGATGGTTTTTTATTTTTGAAATTTTTGCCCTATTCTAAGTTTGTCACAAAACTTAAGTTTCTTTATTTTTATGTACATGTTAGCTGTTTCAAAAGTATAAAAATGTCAACGTTGCTTTTTAGCGAATTATATCTTTAAATAAGATTGATAAAATAGTACCTCAAATAGTTAATGGTTAAATCTCTCATTGAAATTATAAATTACATTAACTATTATTTTTTTGAAATGCATGACTAATTTTGAGAGAAAATGCGACGTTGGTGCTTTTATAGTTTTGAAACAGCTAGTAATTACATTTCACACTTGACTGAGGTTAAGAATTGAAAGTAATTGAGAATTTTTTATTTAGCACATATTCTTGGGACAAATTTCACCCTAACTCCATTCATGGCTCTCAAAACTAGATCAGTTTTCATGACTAAAGTCTCAGGTGTATCTACAGTCTACAGGTTCTAAAGTAAACTCCTTCAAAATTCCAACAAGGACAGCTTTCATTTCCAAAATTGCAAACTTCTGGCCTATACAATTTCTTGGTCCTGCACTAAACGGAACATAGGCGAAGTTATGTCTCTTGAGACAGTTCTCTGGAAGGAACCGATCAGGATCAAATTTCTCTGGATCAGGGTAAACCTGAGGGTTGTGGTGCATATCATAGATGTGCAAATGCACCATTGAACCAGCTTTCAATTTATGACCACTGTAAGTCACAATATCCTCGCCCAGAGATCGCGCGATGAAAGGTACACTGGGGTACAATCTGAGTACTTCTTTAATACATCTTTCCATGTACTTTAACTCTTGGAGTGATTTATAATCCGGTTTGGTGTCATCAGAAAACGTTTCTTCAATTTCTTCGAAAATGCGTTCCTAGAATTGCAAAAATTGTTACCTATTGTCTTTTATTGATTATACTGGTACCTGAATATCAGGATGGCAGGCAATACACATTAACGCAAAACAAATAGCAACAGCGGTCGTGTCGTGGCCTTCAAACATAAAAGTATCGACTTCCTCCCTAATACCTTCATCATCAATCAAATTATCCTCATTTTTTGCAGTTAGTAACAAATCAAGCATTGCCATACGCTTTCTTCTGGAGTAGGAAAACTCATCTGATTTTTGCTCAACCGGTTTAAAATTACTTTGGCGATTTGCAATCACGTTATTAGTGAAATTGTGCAAAATTTTGACTAGTTTTATCTCCTTCCAGTAATTGGGATCACAGACATAGACAAACTTGCTCAAAAGCCAAGGCCGGAGTAACTTATACTTCAATATTTCACCAATTTCTTGGATTGACTTTTTATATTCGCGTCCAGTAGAAGTTTCGGTACCAAAACTGGTACCCATTGCAGTTTCTACAAAAAATAACCACATTTCTGGCACGACACCACTTGGTACTACCTCCGATAGTATTTAGGGTAAACGCTGAGATGTATTCAGTCACATCAACGCTTGAATTTGAATGTTTTTTTAATTGTTGGACCAGTGTTTCCGTTTCTTCGTTGAATATTTTTATAAATTCTTGCAAAATGTTAAAATGAAAGGCCGGTGTTAGAATTTTTCGCCTTGTTTGCCATTTGATTCCATCACTGGTCAATAAACCGGTACCCAACCAACAGTGCAACATGTCATAGATCATGCTTTTGCTGGTATGTTTCATATTTGACAAAATCGTCTTGAATCAAATAAGTTAATTCAAATTACCAAAAATGGTACCAACCTCAAAATCGTACGGATTCATCACATTGGCAACGGCGACGTGAGCGATCCAGTTCTGGTAAATTGGGTAATATTCCAAGCCCCATTTACGCACAGTTTTAAACATTTTTTCTATTTTTTTTTGGGTATTTGTACATTTAAATTTATGTTTAACATACCTGGGGGTCCATATAGGTGAGTGATATTACCATGGAGGAAATTTTCGCACGGGGGACCGGGCAGTTGTTGTACATATTTTATTATGGAGATGTAGTGCCCCAAAGGTTTTAAAAACAGGGCCAAAACAAGGGCCACAATTATGAGTAAAATTATCATTGTAGATAGAGGTTACAGTTATTATAAAGACATTAAATACTTAATGACCGTTATTGTGCTAATGTTTGCATCAAACTGATATAAAACCAGCTACTTATTTATTATATTACACGCTATTACACTATTACGATGGCGGTTTGAAAAAATAAGTGATTCATGAATTTTTAGTGGTGAAAGTTAAGAAATTTTTACCACAACTCATGCATGCCCTTCGCCGTGGTGTGTACATGACCTTGGTTTAATTTTTATGTACATAATAGTTGGGATTTATTGAAACACTTTTGCCAAAGTCAGAAAGGTCAAAGCTTGATCAAGGTTAATGATGATTTAATCAAAATGAATTGCTTATATTTAGACTAAAATTTTATTTTAAAAACAAAAACAAGAAACAGATGACAGACAGATTTTACATTTCTCTTGGTACAAATTTGACTTTGATATTTTCCTTGGTCCTTAAAACTATGTCTTCGACCATGACAATACTTTCGGGAGTATCCACAGGTTGAAGTGTAAAGTTTGATAAAATACCACAGAGAACTGCCTTCAATTCCAACATCGCAAACCTTTGACCGATACAATTCCTAGGACCTGCACTGAAAGGAATGTAAGCGTAAGGATGTCTTTTGTCACAATTTTCTGGTAGAAAGCGATCCGGGTCAAATTTTTCTGGTTCGGGATAAATGACGGGATTGTAATGAAGATCGTAGATGTGCAATTGCAAAATGGTTCCTTTCCTTAATTTATAGCCGGTGGTAGTGACCATATCTTCACCCAACTCTCGAGAAATGTAATGAACACTTGGGTAAAGTCTTAGGACTTCTTTGATGACTCGTTCCATGTATTTTAGCTCTTGTAAATCATTGTAAACTGGTTTCTTCTTTGTGTCTCCTAAAACATCCTTCATTTCTTGCACAATTTCTTCTTGAACTGTTGGATGATTTGCTAGCACCATCAGAGCGAAATTTATGGCTGATGAAACAGTATCATGACCTTCAAACATAAAAGTGTCCACTTCTTCCCGAATTCCTTCATCATCGATGATTCCCTCTTCTTTTTGGACTGTTAGAAGTAGATCCAACATTGCTAAACGTTTCTTTTTTTGACTCGCGACAATTCCTTGATGAAAATCCTTTCTTCGCTTGGCGATAATATCATTGGTAAAGTTGTGCAAAAGTTTGATTAACTTCCTTTCTTCATAAAATTTGGGACTGAAGACGTAGAAAATATCGTAAACCAAATAAGGCCGAAAAATTCGGTGCAACATAATGGCCATGAGTTTGTGGAAGGCTTCTTTATATTCTTTTGCTTGTTTGGTGCTAAAGTCAAATTTAACACCCATTGCAGTTTCTGAAAATTGATTTTGTTTCTTTTTAATAAAATTGATAATTTGGTTACCTCCGATAACTTTTAAAGTGAACTGGGTTATCAGTAGATAGAGATAGCCGGTTCAAAAACCACCTCCACCTCCCTCTACTGCGCATGTGTGAAAATTGTGTCAGTCAGCCGCAGACGCAAGCGCGTAATCGCAGCTCGCTGGCCTGCGACCAGCTGGTCAGCCGGCCTGCGGCCGACTGACGCCATTTGTGATGATGCAAATATATTTATGTAGTATAATAATAATAATAATAATAATAATCGTCGCCATCTTGGAAGTTTGAAAGTCGGCGGCGGTCATTTTTGTTTAATGGTAAATTGGCGCCAAATTTAAATTATTTCAAAATTAATATTTGAAATTAGTCGGCCATGTTTGTTTGTTAAAAAAAATGGCGCCAAAATTTTAATTTATTTAAAAATTAATATTGGGTGTAATGTTGGTAGCGCCGATGTCGTCACAAATTCCGCCTAAATTCTCACGTTAGATGGCGCCACGGTCTGCAAACTTTTCGCTAGATGGCGCTGCCGTCAGCGCAGCCGTCAATCAAAGATGGCGCTGGCCTCCATTTTTTTTTTTTAAACACACCCCCCGCCCGTTTGCGAATATGCAACCAAGAAAACAAGTAGTAGTAGTAGTAGTAGCTTTTTGGGGTTGTGAAATTTTTGGTTTTTGGGGTTGTGAAATTTTGAATATATGATTTTTGAAATGTGCAATTTTGAATACATGAAGTATATATACAATACATGCTGTATTGAGTTAAGCAAAATATCAGAAAATCATCGCGCTTGTCACTAATAACTAATAAAGGAAAGTCATTATTTTATCGATAAGGAAAAAAAACCTAGTATATGTAGTTTTTTATTTTTGTAATGTTGTTTGCCTAACTTGTCTGTTGCGCACCAAGTTTATTTTGTTATTTGTTTAAAATATAATGCAAAAAAAGTTGTTGTTGTTGTTGTTCCTTCCATGGGGAGTCGAACCTCAGGTAGGTAGAGTGGATAGTGCTGTCTATTTTGGAAACCTGAAAAAAATCATAAATTAGTTTTTTAAATAGAGGTGAACATGACACTTACCAAAAAATTTTACATTAATCTTCGTGAACAATACGTTCGAAATTAAAAATGTGGGCATCATGTTCCTGATTTCCATTAGCTTGCTTACGTCCCATATAAATCAAATAAGATCCGAGTCCTTCCATTAGTGTCGTAATTATGGTATCATTCATAACTGCTGTTAGTCGTTTAGGTAAAAAAACTTTACCGACGTTGTCCAGATATGCTACCATCATAACCCCATGTTGTGTGTTTGCCTTGGTTAAATTGATGATTTTATATTTCTTGTTCACTTCCAAATCGTTGGCACTGACATATGTATCAGTATATTCACAGGCAGCAATTTTATTCAGATTTAATAGTTGATCAGCCATTACAGAATCCTTTGAAATTTAAATGCAAAAATACACAGCGGAGCACATACAACTTCTCACAAAGATAGTTTTAATAAAACTGGTGAAATGTGTAAAAAACGGAACTTTTATAATCAATTTTTGCGGTTAACAGATAACACGCTTTCCTAAAAAATAAAAATGAAATAAAATATGATTTAATACTAATTTTGTGGTTTACCTTATCGTAGGAATTTTGTGACGCACTTTTTGTTTGATAAAAATTTGATAAAAATTTTCCTAAAAAATTAAACACATTTTTAGCAATCAAATGTGGTAAACAAATTTAAAAAATTAAAGAATTTACCAAAAAAAGATTATTTATGTTGGTTTTAGAGAAGAATTCAGTAGTCTGAATCGGAAGAATTTGTGGATGAAGAACTTGTGCCGAAGTCAATATTTTCGATAAACTTACGATGCGTCTTTTTGGCACAACTTTTGTAGGTCTGAAGCTGAAATTAGATGTTTAAATTAGATGTTTAGAAAGAACGTTTTATTAAGTTGTAATATAAACTTACTGTAAACAAACACTGATGAATACACCAACTACACCAACTATCTTCTTCACGAGTATAATCTGTTAAATTTTCAACCAGGACTGCATTGTGTGTAATAATCTTTTTAAAAGATAATTTTTTCAATTGAATTAAGATGGGTTCTCGCGGACAATTAATGTTAAATATAGATAAAGTTTTAGGTCCCGCTTGTATGACACTCTTAGTAAACTCATCATATTCAAAGTAATTATTTTCATTAAAAAAGTACAGCTTTCCGTTTAAATATCTAAATGTCCTTGTTATTTTATTAGGAACACCTTCAAATAATTCGTTTGTTAAACCAGGAACATTATATCCAGAGATGCAACTAGATAATGTAATATATGTATTATCTCTGAGAAAAAGATAAATACCACCTGAGTAAGTTGTTATCGCTGCCGAAATTGGACTTGATATTTTAAATTCTTCGCTTATAGATTTCGGATAATTAGTTTTAAATCTAAAAGTAGATAATGAAAAAAATATAAACTTCAGCTTTTACAATAATTACTATATCATCTGTTGAGGGTTTATGATAAATTGTTGTAAATTCTTCAAAATCTTTTGGTAAAAAATGTTAACCGCCCAGTAATTAAGGTTTTGGATATGAATTTTTACCTATTTCAATTAAACAAATCCACTTTTTTTATAAAAGATGTATAAATGTGTTTTAACTATTAGAAATGTATATATTGTTTGTAAACTATTGGATATAAATTTTTTGGGGAAAATGATTGTAACGATAAATTAATAATCAAATACAACTGGATATTTATAAAATTTTTGATTCATAAATTTACAAGAAAAAAACGTTAGACAGGAAATAAGATCAGAAAAATAATCAGAATGAATATTATTTTTTATTATACATAAAACAAACTACATACTTAAACTAAAAAAGTCATACACCTAAATAAATTTTTAATTGCAGTTTTTAAGCCAAACCTAACGCTATGAACATCATAAAAAACGCTATGAACATCATAAAACGATCCAACATGTATGAGGTTTAATGTACCCATACCCAAATGTCAATTATACCCCGCTCCTCATCGGTGTCTATCGCGGCGGTCAAGCGCCCCACGGTAAAAATATCAAAATAACCTCCAAGGGATGGGGGCGGTTCCAGTCGCAGATAGATGTTAATAAGGGAAACCCACTCGAAGGTGCCCGCGGGAATTTGGGTGAGGAGGTGGTCCACCTCCTCTTCGGTTAACCCAGCGTGGTTAACAACCAAATCTGGGTTATAGTCCCCATAGTAACCTGCGGGATGTTCTGTAACAAAAGAAAGAGAAATTTAATAAATAGATTACATTAATTTATTAAGACTGATGATGAAGTGTTGTAATTAAATTTCAAACAATTGATTCGGAAAAAATTTAAAATAAAATAATGTAAAAATTATTTCTACTTACTAGACATGATGGTTGTGTTGACTGTTGATATTTCAATAAAAATTATTTCACACACTAAAAGTTGATCCCTTTATACTTTTTGTAATCTTAACTAGAGTGGAGAGGGCAGGTTAATGAAGTAGGAGAAGGAAACGAGATTAAAACTTTAAACGTTTATTTCGGTAAATTCTGAATTACATAATTATAAATAAACCGTACATTATTAAGACTACAGATACATATTTTAGTTTTTAAGTAATGATGCATACATAACGGAAGTTGTGGTTGCAATTTTGGACAAGAGTTTGCTTCCTCCAAATTGATGATCCTAGGGTAAAAGTCCTTTGAATCGAAAAATTGTCTTAAAAAATCCTCTTTAACGCTTCCTTTTACGTAAATAATATCGATAACATCATCGATAATATTTTCTTCTAGTATGTTATAAATATTTTCATAGTCGATATTTCCACTGTTGTAACGTAATAGATGATGATTTAATTCTAAATATTTCACTTGTTTTTTTACATCTGCACTTAGTTGACGAAACGGCACCGGTGATTTAAACAAATAGTGACCAGTTCGATGTCCATCAAATATTGTTAATTCTTTAACGATGAATTCAGGTATATAAAATCCTTGAACATCAATCACTACTACCTTCATGTTGAACACTTAAATCTAGACTGAAAAATTTGTTCACGATGAGCAGAATTTAAGATCTCCTTTAAAATATTTTTCATTTGATTAATTCTAAACTTAAACCTTTCTCTGTCTGCAGCGCATTGTATCCAATAGTTTCCTTTTCTAGCATCTTGATAAGCATATGACCAAACTATTAGATTATGTACTTCCGGAGCACTATCACTTATAGTAACACTTTTTTTCATCCTTATATCAGTTGTCTAATTATTCCTGTTAACGGATAGTACTGCATTATTCTATCATGAATGATAATACAATAAGCTCTTGTATCGGCTGGGAAATTATTATCGCTTTCAAATTCTAAGCTGATATCAATGGTGGAACTTCGAATTGCTTCGTTTTGCTTGGAACAGTCTAATACAAATATCGGTCTTTTTGTATAATCTGTATAGCTTAATATAGGTTCAGCACGATCTTTTCCATTAAATTCCTTATAAAAATCAACGTAAGCTTGATATGCTTCTAAATATTTATTTTTAGCAAATTGTAGTTTCCATGTTTCATATGGATAAACATTTGAATTCAACCATAAACGTACGCTTCTTACATCACAATGATCAAATAGAGTAACATCAGACTTTGGATTATTTTTTCGGTTTGTTTGAAAGCAAACGATAATAAATCTTGGTCTTTCTAATTGAGTAGATGTTTTAACTCTCCAGATGTCGTTATTAGTTTGTCGAACTGATGGAAGTTCATGAATTTCCCATTTTCTGAACGGTAACGATATAACACGATCTTTGTTGATCCCTTCTAATATAGTTAATTTAATTTCATCATTTGGGTAAACATGTTTTGCTTTTAATTCAATATTGTTAATCTTAAGTGTCGCTTTTCTCGTTCCGGTAGAAATGAAACAATTAGCATCGTTACGACTTCGTATTAATCGAAGTTTTTGATGACCGCTAACTATCCGATGATAATCAAATGGTAAATTTAACAGATAAGATAAAGGGATTCTAAATGAAAACGTATTATCAGTTTCATTAAATGTCTTCAGTTGTTGACTTTCTTGATCATTCCATCCAGCGAGAGTTAATGCTCTTACTTCATCTTTGCCATAACATAGAAAAGTTTTGATTGTAGATACTGTTCCGACTTCACGTACACTATCTAACTCAACATTATTCAATTCATAGCTTACATTCTCAAATAAATATGCTGCTGCATTATTAGTCAAGGTTACATTTCCACCGCCAGTTTCCGGTACCGGATCTGGTATGAACTCACCGTCCACTTGTATAAATGATTCAAAGAGAGAAATCCAAATATCTCTCTGATTAATTATAATTTCGATTTCATCATTGTTATCGAAAGATCTTACTTGCGGACTATATGTATGTTCTTCCTCTTTACTTATGCTGTCGTCTATTTCCGGTGAACTGTAAACCTGAAGTTTGCTGGCGGACATTATATCCTAACGATTTAAGAATCTGCACGCTCTGATGTGATAATGTCGACTGATGACAAGATACTGACTGATAATTTGATGGATTGTATGATTTTTTATATTGATTTTGAAACACTAAACCCATGTTTATGCTTCTTTTTTCAGAGCAAGACGAATATTGATTGTTTGACCGTTAAAATCTATAGGACAATGGTCTTGATCAACAATATCAATAGTTAGGTTAGGTATATTGGATCTATTAATGATAGGTAAATAAATAGGATTTAATGGTTCCACAAAAATCTGTTCGGCTGGACTAACACTTAAAGCAGTTTCATAAAGAGTATGAGATTCTTTGTTTTTGTAGAAAGAACCTCTTACAATATTACACTCGATACGTATTGTATTAACCTTAATTATGTTAACAGGTAAATCACTTTCATGTAATTGTCTTGCTTTAAGTTTCCTTTTAGAAAAACCTAACAATTTACCAATACTATCTTCGTGAGCGAAATTAATGTCGTAAATACTAAATATCTCACACTTTAATGTGTTTTCGTTAGCCTTCAATGAAAATGTATTCTGTTTTTGAGCATCAGTTGCAGATCGTCCACTAAGAATAATTTGTATATATTTTTCTATAGCAGCTATTTCATAAGCACCTTTCGGAAATGTTATCACTTTTTCTTCAGTAGTGTTCGGAGCAAAATAATAAAATTTATTTGTACCCTCTTCTATATTTGGTATATTATTGTTAGTATAAAAACCGATTAAAGCTATAGAATAATTCGAATTTTCTTCAAGGTCAATGGGTGGCTCATAGTGTTCAGACAGCGTACTTTCAACACCTGTTAGGGAGAATGTCTTATACATGACTGAATAAAATACATGATTATCTCATCTTTTATTATGTAAAAACATCAAACATAAATGTCCGCAATTATATGATAAAAATTGATAACGATCATGATTAAAGTAAATATTACAATTTCCTAAGTATCGTACTAATTCTAGAGGTGGCTTTAGATTTCCATAACTATCAAAATAATCAACCTGTTTATTTGTTTTTCTATAACAAACCCAATGAGTTCCGGATCCTTTTTTAGAGTCCAAATTAATGATAGCACATTCTGTCTTATCAGGTTTCATATGAATTAATTCATCTCTCATAAAAACGCCTTTAAATTTGGGTAGTTTTAATAATTTAGCATATCTTCTTAAATCATTATCAGTTAGTGCCCTATTAGGCAGTTTTATTGGTAGTTTTTTGGAAATTTACGTAAATACAATCCATAACCTCGTGGTTGCTTTCGAAGATATAAACCACTTCCCGCCTTCCCGATAGCGATATCTTCCAGTACTTTATTATGACGTTTATTCTCATCTAATTTCTGTTTCGCTGCTTTAGCATCATTTACAGCTTTAGTTATAGCAGCAGCACCTCCGCCCATAGCCCCTAAGGCACTAAGTCCTCCAAAAATTAATGGTAACAATGGTAAAAATCCTCCTGTTTTTATAGGTATAATACGAGGAATTTTTATACGCTTACGACCTCCAGATTTTCTAACTGCTATACGAGCAGCTGATAATGCAGATTTTATATTATCATATCCCTTATTTTCTAAATTTGATAAAAGAGCTTTATGAAAAGGTTGTTGTTTTTTCTGTGTCCTCTTTCTAGATTTCTTTGTCTTCCTTTTCGATTTTTTCCTTTGGATTCCCATACCTAATTTCCTTTTGACTTTCATTGCGTTAGTTACAAACCAGGCACTTGCTTTTTCACCAAATGAAGCGTCTTTAGACTTAACACGTGACCATGCACTATCTTCTAAAATTCGATCCGCTTGATGTCTATCTTTTAAATCGTTGGAATTAGCGTAAGCTATATCGTGCGTTTTACAAAAGCTGTCAAGCTTGTTTATTCCAGGATCACCTCGTTCTAACCGTTTCTTAAGTTTTGTACCAGGTCCGCAATATTGATATCCTGGTAAATGTAATTCAAAAGGTAATTTATTGATTGCAGTATTTAATAGTCCTTCCCCTTTGAAAGACAACATTTAACTGAACTTTTTTCCCTATATAAACCTTCTTATAAATGTTTTTAATTTAGTATGAAAATGAAAGTGTTAAAGCAAAAATTACAATTACCTATCATAAATCATGATTATAATAATGTTGATAATAAACATAAAATGTCTCATCGACATGGTACACTTTTACCCGAATCAATACGTTGTATAATTTGTGGACCTTCTGGTGGAGGAAAAACTAACATATTATTGTCTTTATTGTTTGATCCCAACGGATTGAAATTTGAAAACATATATATTTATTGTAAATCATTATATCAACCGAAGTATAAACTGCTTAGTGATGTGCTACAAAAAATTAAAGGAATGGAATATAACCAGTATGAACATAATGAAGACGTGCTAGATCCAAAAGATGCAAAAAATAACTCTATTTTTATATTTGATGATGTCATAATGTGTAATCAAGCTAAGATAAGGGATTACTTTTGCATGGGCCGGCATAAAAATATTGATAGTTTCTATCTCTGTCAAACATATACAAAAATACCGAAACATTTAATTCGAGATAATGCAAATTTATTGGTAATATTAAAACAAGATCTGTTAAATTTAAAACATGTATATGAAGATCATGTTGGTGCTGATATGAAATTCGAACAATTCTGTGAAATATGTCAGGAATGTTGGAAAAACCAATATGGTTTTTTGGTTATATGTAAAGATAATGAATTAAATAAGGGTCGATATAGAAAAGGGTTTGATCATTTTATTCAAGTGTAGAGTGATATCTATTTGAGAACGTTTCCAGACCGGTTAATATCAGTTTCACAGCGGTTAGTATCGGTGCGATATCGGTTAATACCGGTTCCAAAGCGGTTAGTATCGGTTAGATACCGGTTAGAGACCGGTTAATATCGGTCTCAGACCGGTTAGTATCGGTGTGATATTGGTTAATACCGGTTCCAGAGCGGTTATTATCGGATAGAGACCGGTTAATATCGGTTTCAGACCGGTTAATGTCTGTTAAAAAGCAGTTCCTGATCGGTTTGAGATCGGTTAATATCAGTTTGAGACCCGTTATAATAGCAGTCGAATAAGAAGTTATATAAACAATAATTCTGATTTGTTCGGTTAGTTTATAACATTAAGCGGTAATGATGGGTACCAAACCAGATCAAAACCTTAAAAGACATATATTAAAAGCAGCTGATTCAATTCGAAAGAAGTATAAAGCCATAAAGTTAAACAGCAGTGAAGCGGATGAGTCAATTAAAAAGCTTTTTCAGCCTGTTATAAATCCTTTAGAAGAAATTTCAATAAAATTGGAGAAGCAATCTCCACCACCACAGCAACAACAACAAAAACAACACAAAAGACCAAAACATCATATTCAAAAGCAAAGGAAACAATTTCTTAAACTACCAAAAAAAGAAAAGATTAAACAAGAACTTGAACTACCAGTTGAAGAAACATATGAACCTAGTACATCACTGCGACAACCAGAAGAAATATATGAGTCATTACCAGAAATAAAAGAAGAAGATGAAGAAACCAAATCTGACACTATGGATGATTTAATTAATAGCAGACATATTTTAGATGAATTTTTAGAACAATATCCTCCAGTTGCGAGAAATGCAATAGAAGCAGTTTTAGAGAAAACCAGTGATCAGACATTTGGTCCTAGATATAATTCAAAAGAGAATAAACTATTTATGGGTAAACATGAATTAATAATCAGTCAAAATGGTGATTTAATTTTAGATAATGAATCATTTCCTGGTACTCCTGGTTTATACAGACTAATATTTTTTAAAAACCCTGAAGATAAATACACTCAAATTACAAAAGAGGATCGGTCAGCATACAAAAAAATACTTGAAATTTCTAATACACATAGAAAAAATAATGATCCCACAAAACAACTAAAAGGTCATAGAGGTGTAAAATATACTCAAATTGTGCAACCAATGTTTACTTCATTTCCTAAATCTCCGTTTATTGGTGAAGGATTATTCACTAATAAACGTGTAGAATATGTTTACTGGGATGACATAAATGAATTAGTGTCACGTCTAGCATTATTACATGCAGCGACAAAAGCGGGTAACAATTCCCATCTGAATGAAATTTTATCAATAGAAGAAGAATTAAAGGAATGTGGTGTAATATATTAGGCTTAAGTTTTTTTCTGGTTAATCCTCAGTGTTGAAATGCCCATTGATCTATTCGGACGTAAAGTGTTATCAGCATCAAGTGCATTTTTTAAATCTACACCATCACCTTTTGTTTTCACTGCTGATGGTGACCTTGATTTAAAACATCATAGAATCTGTAACATTAATGATCCAACAGAAGACAAAGATTGTGCGAATAAGGTATATATTGATTTAGTAAGTAAACAAATATACCAAAAGATGGAAGGAGTAATAGCTGCTTTAACGGATTTAAATAATAATGTTCATAAAGCAGATGCTATATGGATGGATAAATTTAATCAGTTAAACTTAACCATGAATGTTAAGTACAAAATACTTGATGAAAAAATTGATAATATAATTGCTACAATTCCTCACACGATTGAATCAGAATTGCATAACAAACATTTAAGTATAAATTATGAAATCGATAACAAGTGGAAAAAATTTATGAATAATTCAAATGAGATAACCAGACGAATAAAAAAACTTGAAGAACGCTTTGAAGGAATCGATAGTATTAAGATAAAACCAGAAACCATTTCCAAACGTTCTAAAGCAGGTGATACAGATCAACTTGAAAATGTACCTATATCAAAGAAAAGGAAAGTAACAGATTCATATGAAAATAGTGAAAGATAGAACCCATGCCTCATAATAAAAACAAGTGTCCTCCAGGTCAAATGTCAGATCGTCATGGAAATTGTAGAGAAGTGTACCGTAAATAAGCAATGGTTCGACTAAAGCAAGTTAGTGATGTAAAGCAAAAATTGGTAAACGAGATATTTAAACCTGCACGCAGGAATTTTAAACGAAGACGTACTATAATTAAAGGATTGGATGATTTATGGCAAGTAGATTTAGCAGAAATGCAAAATTTATCTTATCATAATAATGGATTTAAATATATTTTAGTCGTAATCGACTGTTTTTCTAAATTTTTATGGACCAGACCACTGAAATCGAAATCAGCTAATGAGGTTAGCAGAGCTATGGAATCAATACTGAAGAATGAAAAAGAACGAATACCAAAGAATTTACAGTCAGATCAAGGAAAGGAATTTTATAATACCACTTTTCAGGATTTGATGAGACGTTATAATATTAATCACTAT
This sequence comes from Tribolium castaneum, assembly GCF_031307605.1. NCBI lineage: Eukaryota > Metazoa > Arthropoda > Insecta > Coleoptera > Tenebrionidae > Tribolium > Tribolium castaneum. Next base: position 19,939,090 of record NC_087395.1, on the reverse strand, counting down.
AGTACGTACAGCGTTAAAAAAGCAGCAATTGCTGAACGAGTTATACGTACTTTAAAATCCAAAATTTATCGATATTTTACGTTATTTGCGACACATAAATGGATAAATAAATTGCAAGAGATAACCAAAAATTATAATACTACAATACATCGAACAACAGGAAGGAAACCCACAGAGATAAACGCTTCGAATCAAGGAGACATAACAGCATATGATCATCTAAAGATTGTTGATAAAAACAGAAAAAAATTTAAAGTCGGAGATTTCGTAAGAATTAGCAAAGAAAAGATGTTATTTGAAAAAGGATATACACCCAATTGGTCAACGGAAATTTTTAAAATCAGTAAGATTAATCTAACCAATCCTGTAACATTTCTGCTAGAAGATAAAGAAGGTCAACCAATCAAAGGAGCTTTTTATATTTGGGAATTATCAAAAACTCAATATCCTGACGTCTATTTAGTTGAGAAAGTGATTCGACGTAAAGGAACTAAATTATTTGTGAAATGGTTAGGTTTACCAGATAATCAGAATAGTTGGATTGAAATGAAAGATATTACCTAATAAATAAGAAATATATATACGATATAATTATTTAACGTCTAATTTAGTTCCATTTAAGATGGCAACGAGTGTAGAACCTGTTATAAAAAAAGTGCTGCATTTTGAAAAAACCATAAGCGATATTCGATTACTAATGAAACTGGAACTACTGAAATTAGGACCGTGCCAGTTGATGGATATATTTCATAAATTACCGGAAACATATCAACAAGATCATGATATAAAGCTGAATCTACCATGTTTACAACATTATTATAACAGTTTTGACGAAGATCAGTTTGATGGTCCTCCTTCATCAATAAATAATTGTGTTTCGTGTATTTTAGATGATACAGGAAGCCAACAACAACAACAACAACAACAACAACAACAACAACAACAACAACAACAACAACCCACTGCGTTTCAAGTGTAATGCCTCTTTTGAACTCATCACTCATCTTGTTTGTTACTCTTATACAAAATGTGTTGTACGTGCAAAAACCGTTAGATGTTGTAGATATGTACATCGTCTTCACTAGTGAAAGTCCTAACAACACAAGATGGTCTCCTCTCTGGAAAAGTTTATTTTTCAACGATGTTGATTACCAATGGAAGAAGATGAATCTGGGTTATTTGAGCAATACTGCAATAGAAATATTTAAATATGAAAATGTTTCTATAGCAAACTCTGTAATATATTTTAAATTAAGACTAGTTTTTACCAATAGTAATTATATTGATACTGACTGGAAGAGACTTATACTTAATGATCATGATGTAGTTTCAATAAAAAATTGTTTTAATCATGTTCCTACCTTTTTAGCAATGTTTGGAATTGTTTGTACATGTTGGATCGTTTTTATGATGTTCATAGCGTTAGGTTTGGCTTAAAAACTGCAATTAAAAATTTATTTAGGTGTATGACTTTGTTAGTTTAAGTATGTAGTTTGTTTTATGTCTAATAAAAAATAATATTCATTCTGATTATTTTTGTTATCATATTTCCTGTCTAACGTTTTTTTCCTTAAAAACGTTAAATTTTTATCAGTTATATTTTGAATTTTTTGAATTTTTACGTAAGGAACCACAATATCCGGTTGCAAAGTTTATGGAATATAAAATCATATCGCATCAATGATTAATTCATTTCTACTTCGACTGTCCGTGTATGAAAGTAATCATGTTCAAGTGCTCTCAATGCGATAACAAGTTTACTCGCAAAGATGCTTTAACACGTCATGTAAAAAAACATAGTAAGTAAATACATTTTACGTTATAGAAATTGTTTTAATTAAGAGCATTTTTAAGGTGATAAATTATCTAAACTCACTTGCACCGGATGTAAAACGTCATTTACGAGATTTGATAACTATAGGCGTCATATTACAAATTCATCATTGTGTTCAATGGATTCGGATGATATGACTCCTAAAAAAGCCCGCCTGACAACTAGAACACCTTTACAAGGTATTTTTGTAAATATTCTTTATATTATTATTATTATAACTTGTTTTTGTTTTTAGAAGTTACTACTAACGCTCCATCATGTTCATTTCATCAATTTTGTGAAATATGCAATAGTCACTACAGAGGATCCAGATTAAACCATTTACGTTCTTTAAAACATAAAAGTGTCATCTCCGCCAAAATTAATGATGATGATGATTTCGTTGAAGAATATCAAGTTGCCTTCAAATCAAGAATTACCTCATACCGATTGAAAAATTCACAACTAGATGACTTGGAAGTGTGCAATTTTTTTGAAAGAAATCAAGATAAACTTATCACTTTAATAACTAGAAAACTGAGAGAATTTAACCAACTTAAAATTAATTTCGAACTTTTTGCTAAATATATTTTACCTTCTAAAGACATTATCGAAATCAAATCATTCAACACTAAAAATATCATCATTTCAATATCGACAAATATTAAGGTAGAACTGGAAGAAATATGTGGCGTCATAAAAAACAAAATGAGTGAATTCTTGGAAAAAGATAGTGGTAAGTAATATCAATTTTATTTATAAACATATTATTGTATTAAATTTTTTAGGTTGGATTTTAATGGAAATTTTGTTTTTGGAACTTAATATCAACAAATTCAATCCACTACGTGCATCAACATATATACCATTACCGAAGGACATAGCGAAGCGGAGAGCGGTTATCAATATTCATAATGATGATAATGAATGTTTCAAATGGTCTGTTTTGGCACACCTTCATTCAACTGAAGTAAATGTTAATCGACATCGAGTTGATGCTTATCGTGAGTTTGAAGAGGAATTAGATTTTACAGATATTTCATTTCCGGTTAAATTAACTGATATTTTTAAATTTGAAGCACTTAATAATATTAGTGTAAATGTCTATGGAACAGAGCAGCGTTTTGATCATGAAAAAGGTAAATGGGTATCAGATATTATAGGTCCCTTTTATTTAACTTCTAAGAAACGAGACATTCATGTAAATTTATTACTTATCGTAGACGATGAAAGAATGATCAAACATTACTGTCTGATAAGCAACATTTCTCGATTAATAAGTTCACAACTTTCCAAACATAATCATGCTAAATTTATATGTAACGGTTGTCTATTATTTTTTTCGAGTGAACAAAAATTAGTTAAACATCGTAAGTATGCTTGTAATGAAGTTGTCACTACATTACCAACTTCTGATCTGATTATAAATAAATTTGGTAAAGAAGTGCCTGGTAATGAATTAACATTTCAAAATTTTGATAAATCTCTTAAAGTTCCTTTTGTATTTTATTTCGATTTTGAATCTATTTTAAAACCTTTACGCAATGATAATTCAGCCGATAATATCCGTACAATTGTTACACATTTACATGAACCATATAGTTTCGGATATTACATAAAATGTGCATATAATGATAATTTATCAATTTATCGGACTTATCGAGGAAAAGATGCTCCTAAAATTTTGAAATGGTTGCAAGATGATGTAAATAGACTTTATCACGATCACCTCAAACATATCGTACCACTTGAAATGACTCCGTTAGATGAATTGGTTTTTCAAATATCTACCCATTGTCATTTATGTAAAGAACCTTTCAAAACAGATTACGGAAGTCTAAATTGTGATAGAGTTCGTAATCATTGTCACTTAACAGGTGAATTTTTAGGACCTGCACATTCTATTTGTAATTTAAATTATAAGATTCCAAAATATATCCCTGTTTTTTGTCATAATTTAACTAATTATGATAGTCATTTATTTATTAAAGCTTTAGCAACAGAAAAGACCATCATTAATTGCATTGCTCAAACTAAAGAAAAGTATATTACATTTTCAAAAAAAATTTTAGTTGATAAGGTCATGAACACGACTACAAATACAGTTGACAATATTTTTATAACGCTTAGATTCGTAGATTCGTTCCGTTTCCTTTCTTTTTCATTAGATAAATTATCTCAGACTTTAACTTCTAATGAATGTCTAACCATTCGGAAACACTTTCCGGACGATAACCAATTTAATTTGATAAGACAAAAAGGTGTTTTTCCATATTCATATTTGGATTGTTTTAATAAGTTAGATGATACCAGTTTACCATTGATTCAACAATTTTATGATAATCTTAATAAAACTGATATCAGTGAACATGATTATGAGCGAGCACAGGAAGTCTGGAATCTATTTGATTGCAAAACGTTAGGTGATTATTCCGACATTTATTTAAAGTCTGATGTTTTGTTACTAACAGACATTTTTGAAAATTTCAGAAAGGTTTGTCTCAAAATTTATGAACTAGATCCAGCTCATTACTTAACAGCACCTTCATTAGGCTGGGATGCTATGTTAAAAATGACTGGAATTAAATTCGAATTGTTAACTGATATAGACATGGTACATTTCTTTCGAAAATCTATTAGAGGAGGACTTTGTCAATGTTCAAAACGTAAAGCAGTAGCAAATAATAAGTTTTTATCAAATCATGATCCTTCTAAACCAACTTCTTTTATAATGTACCTTGATGCAACCAACTTGTATGGAGCAGCAATGTCTGAATATTTACCTTATAGCGGTTTTCGATGGGAAGATCCTAATGAATTCAATGATAACCTAATTCTCAATTTGACAGATAACGCTGATGTAGGTTATATATTCGAAGTTGATTTAGAATATCCTTCTGAATTACATAATCTTCACAACGATTTACCATTTTGTCCTGAAAAATTTATTCCTCCCTCTAGTAAAACTGAGAAACTTTGCGCAACCTTGAACAATAAAGTACACTATGTTTTACATTATCGAAATTTAAGACAAGCTATACAAGGTGGTTTAAAATTAATTAATATTCACCGTGTTTTAAGTTTTAATCAATCACCATGGTTGAAAACATATATTGATTTAAATACAGAAATGCGTAACAAATCAAAAAACGCGTTAGAAAAAGATGTATTTAAATTAATGAATAATTCAGTTTTTGGTAAAACCATGGAATCAATTGATAAAAGAGTAAACGTGAAATTGGTAACATCATGGAATAATATAGGTAGAAAACCAGGTGCTGAAAGTTTAATTGCACGACCAAATTTTAAAAATTCATCTATCTTTACACCAAATTTTGTAGCTATTCAATTAGAGAACGAAAAAGTTTTCTACAATAAACCTCTGTATGTAGGTTTTACTATTCTAGATATCAGTAAAACTATTATGTATGATTTTTATTATAATTTCATAAAACTTAAATACGGTAACAATGCAACGCTTTTGTATACCGATACTGATAGTTTAGTAATTGAAATTTTTTGTGAAAATATTTATGATGATATTAAATCTAATATAGAGCGTTTTGATACTTCAAATTATAAAGCAGAAAATATTCATGGAATACCTGTATCGTCTTCTGTCATCGGGAAGATGAAAGATGAATATAAAGGACGTGTAATATCAGAATTTTTAGGAACAGGTGCTAAAGCATATTGTGTGGATGTTGAAGGTGAATTATCTAAAAAAGCTAAGGGTATTAAACACAATGTAATTACAAGTGAATTACATAAAATTGACTACCAAAACGCAGTTACTGTTCCAAACACTGAAATTATTAAAGAAATGAATATCTTTCGTTCGAAGCTTCATAACATTTACACAGAATTAAAGAAAAAAATTGCTTTATCTTTCAAAGATGATAAACGTTACATCTTAAACAATTCTGAAGGTAGAACATTATCTTGGGGTCATAAAAATATTCTTCCTCAAACTCAGGAATAATATTTAATTTGTATTGTAGTTATTGTATTATAATGTTTATGTATTATAATATGTATGTATGTATGTACTTATATTTAGATGTAATAAACAATTAAAGTAATTTATTGTTTTTATTATTATCCATTAACCAAATAGCTTATGTGAATTTGTTTCAGGTTTCCAAAATAGACAGCACTATCCACTCTACCTACCTGAGGTTCGACTCCCCATGGAAGGAACAACAACAACAACAACTTTTTTTGCATTATATTTTAAACAAATAACAAAATAAACTTGGTGCGCAACAGACAAGTTAGGCAAACAACATTACAAAAATAAAAAACTACATATACTAGGTTTTTTTTCCTTATCGATAAAATAATGACTTTCCTTTATTAGTTATTAGTGACAAGCGCGATGATTTTCTGATATTTTGCTTAACTCAATACAGCATGTATTGTATATATACTTCATGTATTCAAAATTGCACATTTCAAAAATCATATATTCAAAATTTCACAACCCCAAAAACCAAAAATTTCACAACCCCAAAAAGCTACTACTACTACTACTACTTGTTTTCTTGGTTGCATATTCGCAAACGGGCGGGGGGTGTGTTTAAAAAAAAAAAATGGAGGCCAGCGCCATCTTTGATTGACGGCTGCGCTGACGGCAGCGCCATCTAGCGAAAAGTTTGCAGACCGTGGCGCCATCTAACGTGAGAATTTAGGCGGAATTTGTGACGACATCGGCGCTACCAACATTACACCCAATATTAATTTTTAAATAAATTAAAATTTTGGCGCCATTTTTTTTAACAAACAAACATGGCCGACTAATTTCAAATATTAATTTTGAAATAATTTAAATTTGGCGCCAATTTACCATTAAACAAAAATGACCGCCGCCGACTTTCAAACTTCCAAGATGGCGACGATTATTATTATTATTATTATTATTATACTACATAAATATATTTGCATCATCACAAATGGCGTCAGTCGGCCGCAGGCCGGCTGACCAGCTGGTCGCAGGCCAGCGAGCTGCGATTACGCGCTTGCGTCTGCGGCTGACTGACACAATTTTCACACATGCGCAGTAGAGGGAGGTGGAGGTGGTTTTTGAACCGGCTATCTCTATCTACTGTTATCAATGGAGTTATTTCAACAAACGGTTTTTCAACTTCTTTTTTCAAAAGTTCGACCAACTCTTCCGTACTTTCGTTAAAAGTCAAAATAAAGTCTTGTAAAATACTGAAGTGGAAAGCTGGAGTTAGAATTTAATCTATCATTCTTCCGATCCAATATTTACTATCGTCTTTCTCAATAATACAATATTTTAAATCTGTAGAGGTGTACACTATAAAATAACAAGTTTGGCGATTAGTAATGTGGAGCTGACCTTGTACTTGATACATGTAATTATCTTTTTCTTTTAAAACTATTTTACTATCATCTTGAGAATCTATTTCTAAGTATTTAATCAATTTTTGTTCTATGGCAGTTTTAATATTTGTGTTTCTTGCGCTAAATGGACATTTAATTTCAACAATAGCATTTGAACCCACTAACCCATCTGGTGTTGAAAAAACTGCAAGAATAAATGTCATGTTTTATGTTTTTTAACTCCGAAAATAAATGACCTATGTCAACAATCCTTCTACCGCTTGGAATATAAATTTGTTCATGACTAGTATCTTTCTCAATAACAAATACTTCATCATCATCGGAACTTGATTCAATTGACTGAAAGCTACACTCCGCGAGACTTGATTTACTTGGAAATTCCGTTTTAGAACCCTTTCGTTGTTTTTTCCAAAAATTACGCATTATTTGTTTTCGACTTTTTCTTTTTTTTGAAAAACTTAGTTTACTATTATTACCCATAATTTTAAATATACAAAGATTTCAACTATTTACAAGTGATATAATAAGAAATTAGGAAATACACTTACCAACCAGCAGTCGCAACAAATAATTAAATAAAAAGAAATAGATAAAATTGATATTCTGCAAAGTAACAAATTAAAAACTACAAATACCACTGTTTAAAAATTGCCACTTATTACAAAACACTGTGGGGCAAGAAAGTGACCAGCACTCTGCAAAGACTCAAAGAGTAAAGAAGTTGTAGAACTATATGTTTTGATTATGTATAAGTACCAACCACCACCCTAAACCCTCCACTAAATACAAGTCTTATGACTCATGAGCCTTATGAAAAACTTTCTAAACTTTCTAATAAACATTTATTTTACTAGGCGTAACGTAAACAAATTATATCCCTAAGACTGGATCTTACAATCTCTCGATACGTTATTTGTACTATAATTATTACTGGGTATAGTTACAATAAATTTTTACAACAATGTATTTTTCAGAATTTATTACCTGGATAAAATTATCAGACGAAAAAGCGGGTTTAAAGAAGTTTTCATCATTTTAATGAGATATTCCTAGTAACTTTTTTAAAGTTAAACTGTTTTCTAAAAGAACAATAATGTTTCACCAATTAATTTTTTTATTTTATATTTTTTCAATGCAAGTGATCCAATTAGAAATGCACATGACACATAATATAGCGAACAGAATTCGGTTAATTAAAACATAAAACCCAATAAATAAATGGTGTAATGGTGTATTATTTTTTACAAAACTATGCTAGTATTTTATTATTCTTTAGTATCAAATTTTTTTAACAAAATAAAAAACGTATTTTTCACTGTATGTTGCTTGAATCTCTGAAATAATAGAAACTATCGTGGGCGATAGTGGAAATTCAGTATGTTTACATTATTTGCATTTTATGAGAAGGGACAAGACACCCCGAGGCGAAGGTCGGATGCCTATCCGATGATTGACAGCTGTCACTGAAAACAGGTCTAAAAAAAGTATGCAACTTGTAGTACACCAATTCTCAACAATCGCTTCGGTACCCTGGAGCCTTAATAACTCATCTAAACTATTGACTAAATACTGATTGGGAATCTCTATTAGGTCGTCCGGCACACCATAATGCACTTCCGGTATGGTGGCTTTTGTTACTTTGCCTTCTCCTATCCTTAGTAAGAAATCGGGAAATGTTCTGTCGACATTTATATCTTCAATGCTGCATTCACATAGCGCATATTTTGTTAGTTTTAATTTTACGACGTTATCCCAAAAGGGCACTGCTTGTACATATTCATTTAGTATTTCTCCTGCATGTGCTCTTGGCACAACGGGCAATAATTGTCTGAAATCTCCTCCAAAAACAACAATTTTACCACCAAACTCTCTGTCGACATTCATTAAAAGTCTAAGGTATCGGTCTATTGCCAGCACAGCTTTCCGGGGGGCCATTAATGCTTCATCCCTAATTATTAATGCAGTATTTTTCACAAAGTTTGAGTCTGTTGTTCCTTCAGCAAATCCTCCTACCGTAGTCTCCGTTAGCAGTAATGGCAACCGAAACGATTTGTGGACAGTTTTACCTTCTTTCAGTAATGTGGCATCCATCCCCGTCCAAGCCATCGCTATATACGTTTGGTGAAGTCGTTCCCTCACTACTCGTTGAATGACATTATATAGATACGTTTTCCCAGTACCACCTGGTCCGTCCACGTAAAAGACATTCCTTTCCGCTCGTCCTGTTTGCAAATTATCTTATAATGCAGCAATAATTGCATTGTATGCCACAAGTTGATCATGATTTAGACGGGCAACGGCTTCATTGATGTCGTCATTCTCATTGGCTCCAGTTCTGTGTGGTGGAACAGTTTGCATTAAATCATAAAATGTTAATGGTACTCTTCTAAGCAGGTCGTCGTCTTGAAGTACTTCTGGTAACTCCAAATCTTGCATAGATGGAATATTTGGCAAATTGGTGCGTTCTAAAAATTTCTGAATGTGGTACAGGGCCTTTTGTTCTGCGACGTCCTCACTATCTGTATGATGTCGTTGAAAATCTTGTAGCATATAATTTCTGTACTTTCGATACATGTTTGGCACAAAAGTCATATCGCCACTTTCATTAATCATACTAAAAATTGTCATCAAGTAGTCTTAGTTCTCTACATGCCGCTTCAAACGAGTCCATTCTTTGACCATTAACTGTTTTCAATTCGTCAAACGACGTAGCCCCTGGTGAAACACGTAGAAGTAGTCTTAGATAATACCGTTCACCTTCTTGAACACTCACATCTGCTATAGTACCAATAGTTTTGCTTTTTTGTCTTCTTTTCGCCCAGATTGACGTTTTCCCGAAATTATTGCGAAATTATTCCGGAATGTCTGTATATTTATATATTCTAGCTTCTGGATTATCATGGTTTAATTGAAACCACGCCATTAATTTGGAAGGTTTTGCCGACAGTTCTTCTATCCTTTGAATATCTTCACCCTCTTCAAACATAATTTCTTGCTGATGTGGTAAATGAACAGGCAAAACAATTACAGAATGTGATCTGTCACTTAGTGGAAATTGTAGCAATCGCCATGCGGATTATGTAGAACTCACATATCGATAATCTTGATATACGATAACCTCGTCCCAGTTTATAACGCCATCTTCATTTGGTTGCTGGTGTTGCGCTTTTACAGTAATATAGTCCGCACTTTTCTCTACATACTTATGTAAATACTTAATGGTATATATCGACCCGCAACATTCAACGATTATATCGCAGTCGTAATACCCTGAAAGGTATTTATTATAAGGTACAATTCGCCTATTGTCAATGGCTGTACCCTCGTAGTCTATGGTTCTTCCATTGTTAGGCCTTTTATAATCTGTTGTCGTAAAAGATTATCTCCTAACAATAATGTTCTGTCAGAAAATTGTTTCGGGTAATGCTTGGTACATTCGCCATTCTGCATGCATAATGCGTCAGGATGACTATTAGTGCCACAGGGTCTATGTATGTAATGTTTTTTTACTAACATATACATGCGCGGTTCTGTATCTTCGTCTGGTATTACAGCTGATACAGCAGCGTCCACTAACTCTTCTGTATTCAGCTTATCTTCTGGTCTTAACGTAACTAAAATATGCGCATGGGGTAATCCTCGTTTTTGGAACTCGACGCTGTACATATAATTCAATATAACCCCAAAAATCTGACTATTTGCAGTTTGGTCGATAAGATTTATCAGTTTTGTGTGAAAAACTCTGCAAACGAGATCTGGCCTGTGTTCATATTTCTGTTTATATTGTAGATTTTCTTGAATTTCCGGCCACTTGGGGTTGCAAGTCATGGTTATAAATAGGTCGGGTTGGTCATGCCTTGAAACTATTGTCATTGCGTCTAAATAGCGTCTTCGTTTTTCTTGTGGGCTATTAATTGTTGCCGCTGGCAAAATGGTTATTTTTCCAATCCTTGCATGTTCCCTGGCTGCTCTATTTTCAAGATACCGTCTTATTGCAGTGTATTCGGCTACAGGTAATTGTCTTTGATTTTGTTTAACCCACCACAAATAGTCGGATTTGGTTCTAACCCACGCATCAACAATATATTGTTGAAACAGCTTTCCACTATTATGAAGAATTGAAAAATGATCACGGACTTGCAAACGATATCTGTAATATTCTCTTATCGTGACTTTGCTTCTTTTGTTTCTTCTCACTTGGTTTTCGTTATCACCTTGCCCTTCTATGTCTTCATCATTTGGATGTTGTTCGTCTAGTTGTGGAGGTGTTCCAGTTGCGACGTCTACTCTTCTTCTGTTGCCTTCGTACGTGTGAGGAATATTGAAGTCGTATCCCATTTCTCCGTATGGGAACAGCAGTGGATATACCATGGGATCAGCAAGGCGATTTAAGTTTTTTAATTCGTGTTGTCGATTTGGTTGTTCTTTTGGGTAAAGAATTAAATCTACTTGAAAAGGTGGCTCCTCTCCCACGAATACCGCTGCAATATCGCTCCGACTTCTTGGAAGATTATGATTGCGCAGATTGTCGTTTGTTCTATCTTTAAAGGCAACGATAACGTTTCTCACTTCATTTTCGTCTTCGTTTGCTCCTAGGAGGCGCCTCTCTTCTAATACTTCTTTCATTGTACTATATGACTGGATCCATGGGTTGTCTCGTCTAAGTATATGTTCTAATAATGCAATTGTGTCCGCTTCTAAGCGTTCTCCAAGAAATGTGGTACGTCTTTCTATCGCATCATGTGCATCCAAAAAATAGTAATTGTTATTTTTTGGTTGCCTATTAGTTTGCAAAGGTAATGGTTCAATGTAGTGGTAAATTTGGCCGCAAACGTTAAAACACCAAGCACCTTGATTTTGGTTTCGGTCTTCCGGTATCGTCGCTTTGAAGGATGCCATTGCAAAAAGGCTATTTGCAGAGCGAATGTGTTCCCGAAAATTGTTAGCGGCTTGAGTGTTTTCTGTTAAAAGTCTTTTAAGTTCTCGAGGACATTGCACTAAATCTGGTAATCTGACTTTGCCAAAGTTGCAACAAAAAAAACGACCCCGTGTTGTTATTGGCAGTCTTTCGTTTTCAAAAAAGAGAGCATTACAATGGTCGCATATCGATGTCATTTGTCCCATGTATTGAGCTTCTACCGCTTCAATGTTCTGCGTTCGTAAAGCCAATCGATACGTTCTTCTAATTGGCACTTCTGCATGTCGTCTTCGTGGAGGCACAACTACTCTAACCGGTCTTATTATTTCTTCTTCGACTTCAGCTCTTTTGTCATTATCTTCTTCGTCTCCGTCGTTTTGCATCATTTCTTGAATTCTTGTTTCATCAATTGGATCTCGTATGATATTCACGGATAATTCGTTTGTTACGCTGTTTGAATTTGCAATTGGTACTTGCGAGCCAATTCTTCTATGTGTTCGTCGCGTTGCACACAAACAATTAATCTTAAATCGTCATGCTCTTCATTAGCTATTTGTAATTGTGTATCACTGTTCTGCTGATGCTCCTCTTGTTTTCGCATACGTTTCGCACGTATATCGTGGTATCTTGACATTTGCGACATTTTGTCTTGTCGTCTGTAAACATTAAAACGTATGTAGTATGTATATATAGTGTTTTTTATTTTACATAGTGTCGTAATTATTTATTGAATTGTTGTTTGTTGTTAATGTACTTTTGTGATTGTATGTACACAACCATACACACAAAACAAATGCCACAATCACACAAGCACACACGCAAAACACCCACATCGCGCTCACCTTAGTGTGATTGTTAGTTTTAAGTTAGCTTAAGTTAAGTTTTAGGTTATTTTTCACGTGTTTTACAAGCAAGTCTTTTGCACGCCTCCGTCACCCTAAAATGATGTAAAATTTCTCAAACTTTTCCTACACTGGACTTTTCTTGCCACATTCAATTCAACATGTCTTTCTTTCCGCAACTTCAAAACTGAAAAGCAAGGTTTAGGAAAATTTTGATAAATTATCCTTTTCCTTTTGTCAATCTGAATTTAGTAGACGGAAAATATTGACGTTAGATAATCTGGTACTGCTATATCACTTAAATTAATATCTGATTAAGATCAAATTCGGTTATACTATGAAAATTTTGTAACGACTTCCTGCCCAATTTGGCGGCTGTTCTGAATAAACATACCTTCGGGCACCTTTTTTTTTGATTCCATCAGTCAATCACTGTTCATCGCTCGACCTGGTCGGATCGTTCACTCCGCTCTGACCGTCGTGCATCAAAAAGTGAAAGTGAAAATTGTGTTGTTTTGTGGCAAGCAATTTTCAAAGGCAAAGGAGAACAAACGTAATTTGATGAGTCGCTTTAAAAATATTTTGCCCATCGAGGCTTTTTCTTAAAATGACGACGTCACGTCGAAACTCGACGGAGGCGACAGATGCGACAGAAATGGAAAATGGAGGAGATAATATTGCGGATATAATTGAAAACTGTTCTAAAAATTTACAAATTTTGGATTTATTCATTTTGAAATCGAAAGAAAGTATTCGAGAGCGCCAAACATATCAGACGGCAATTCAAAATATTCAAACTGGACTCAGAAATATCTTATTAAACTTTAGAAAACCAACTCTTGAGACCGACATTGAGAGCAAAATTGCTAATATTGTTGAGAAAGCCATCAAAAATAAGTTAAATAATGCAAATCTAAATTCATCGCTTGTTGAGCCGAGATACAGTCAAATTTTGAAATCAAATTTAGCAAATAAAAACCCAGAGATTGCCACAGCCCCTCGGAGCAGTTTTAAAGTCATAATTAAACCAAACGACAACTTGAAAAACGTGCAATCCTCGGAAGATACCCGCAAAATATTAATGTCCAAGTCTTCTAAGGATTTTGGAATAAAAGTTAATAAAATCGTGCCCATCAGAAATAATGCAATTCTCGTTGAATCCAATTGCTCCTCAATTTTGAATTTAACGGAGAACTCAGTTCTGAAATATTTAAACTTGTGTGCAGAAAGAATCAATAAAGTCTGGCCCAAAATTCAAATTTTCGATGTCCCAAAAGAACTAGAAACTGAAGAACTAGTGAATGAAATTTTGAAACAAGAGGGTTTGCCTAATACCATTCCGAAAAAATTTGTAAAATCTGCATTTAAAGTAGGTAACAAAGAGGGGAAAACAAACCACTGGGTAGTTGAAGTGCACCCGGCTGCACGCAATTATTTCATCAAAGCAGGCAGTAGATTGTATATTAGTTGGAAGTCTTTACACATTAGAGACTATCTCAGAATCACGCGCTGTTTCAAATGCCAAAAGTTCGGGCACGTTTCGACGTGTTGCAATTCCGAAAAGCAATGTGGTTACTGTGCTAGTAATGACCACGAATCAGTGACATGTATATTTAAAAATGAGGAAACAAAATATAAATGTAGTAATTGTAAAAGAGCCGGCCAACAAAATTTAAATCACTCGGCAGGATCAACCGTCTGCCCAATTTACAATCATCGGTTGCAAGAGGCCATTAAGAATATTGACTTTGATGGATAATACAATCAGTATTATTCAATTGCAACGGCGCGAAATTGGCAACGGTAGAGTTAGTAAAATTTGCACTTGATAACAAAGTTCAATTAGCTTTATTACAAGAACCGCATAGAGTTAAATGTGGGCAAAATTACAAGTTGTCAGGAATCTCGACCGCAATTAGCTGCTTTGCAACTAACGATCCGAAATTTCAAACGGCAATTCTGTGTTTTGACCCTAGTTTAAATCCATTATTTTACCCTCAGCTTTCTAATAAATTCCTAACATTGCTTTCCATTTCGGTGAAAAATGTACAAATTTATTATTTGAGCGTCTACCTGCCTCCGAGTGAAAGCCCGTTGCCAATTTTTGAACACCTGCACAAGATAATGGAATTTGTAGCAGGTAATAGAATCATTATTTGTGGAGATTTTAACTCAAGGTCGCAGCTTTGGTTTGACCGGTTTAACGACAGAAAGTCACATATTATTGAGGAATTCGTTGCAAATTATAATTTAAATTTAGCCAACCAACCAAATAATTTACCGACTTTTCAAACCGTCAATGGCGAATCAAATATTGATCTAACACTTTTTTCAAACGATCCATTTATTGAAATTTCAAACTCGAAAGTTGAAAATGCTACGTCATCGGATCACAATTTAATTAGCTTAAGAATCAATAAAAATCTTGTTTATGCAGACCATGCTACACCTTGTGTTAATTACAGATTGGACTTGACCTCGATTAAAGATGAAGTTCTTCAACCGCATGTCGATGACCTGATGAGCCTTTTGAATGAAAGATTTTCAACGATCGACTCCATCCCGGAAATCGAAAATGCGACAAAGGAACTATACAGCGGACTTGCGGAGATTTTTCTCAAACACGGGAAAAAACGCAAAAATTTTGTGGGAAGGCCCGATTGGAGGAACGAATAATTGGAGAGATTTCGAAAAGTCTTTCTTGCGGAAAAGAGTCTCTTTTATTGCAACAGATTTCGAGAATATTCCGACCATCTTTTCGCGGAAATGACCAGGGACAAGCAAACTTTCAAAGAGAAAGTGGAGAAGCGGAGACAGAAATGCTGGTTGGAATTCGCCGAGAATGACCTGGCAAAGAACCCCTGGGGAGTTGTCTACAAATTGGCCTCTGAAAAATTCAAAACTCGTGGAATTTTGCAATCTTTTCAAACCGACGAGGACGACAACATAACCAGGGATTTCCAATCAACCATGGAATTTCTCATTACGAATTTACTTCCGGACGACGACCCTGACGCCAACACCGAGGAGCAACGTGTCACTCAAAGCGATTTTCGATCAACCACTGCGGAAGTGGGGAGTGACGTTGTGATCACCGAGGAGGAGGTCGACAATTTTGTCTCGCAAATCCAGAACAAAAAAGCCCCGGGCCTTGACAATTTAAAAGGAAGAATTCTGAAAAAATTGCACCCCAAAATTACCCCGCTGATAACCAGAATCTACAACGCGTGTTGGACCCTAAATTATTTTCCGACTACTTGGAAAAAGGGCAACCTTGTAGTTCTGCTGAAAGACCCCAAAGCAAGCCACGCAAATATTAAGAATTATCGCCCGATCAGGCTGCTTCCCGAACATGGAAAAATCTTCGAGAAAACCATCAGCGCCAATTTGGATTTGTCAAAGGTCGTAGGACAAGTGATGCGTTGCACTCACTTGTCTCAACAATTTGAGACTCCCAGGCCAAGTATGTGGCGACAATCTTTTTCGACATCAAGGGCGCGTTCGATAATTTGTGGTGGCCGTCTCTCATAAAAGCTTTGAGAAGACGAGGTGCGACCCCAAAATTGGCAGCTATGATCAAAAGTTACTTGACCGATCGAGTAGTGCAATTTACTTAAGGAGACTTCACCGTTCGGAAAACCTGCACAAAAGGCTGTCCTCAAGGATCCGTTTTGGGCCCCACTTTATGGAACTTGATCATGGACGTTCTTTTGAACTCAGATTGGCCGGACTTTACAACTCCAATTGCATATGCTGACGATCTTGTTGTCATCGTAGAGTCGGATCTTCGTTCCCAATTAAAAATTCGACTAACTCAAGTAATTAACAAAATTACAGATTGGGCTACTCGTAACAAATTGAGTGTTTCAGAGACGAAGACAAAACTCATGATTAATAAATCTCCCCCGAGAACTTACCATCGTGACCTCGACATCAGGATTTACGGCAGCAGAATTGCACTTGTGAAGACACAAAAGTATCTTGGCATACTTCTTGACTCTAAACGGCATTTATTCTTCGATGAATTGATCACCCCCAGACATTCGATTCCATAAGGCACTGCAGAGAATATGTTAATCTTCATGCACTCGACCGTTGGCAACACAGATGGGAAACATCAACGAAAGGACGGATTTCGTTTGAATTTTTTCCGGACGTTTTTCGCCGACTTGAAGGCCCCCCAATCACGTTTTCGCATCACAAGTCTCAGGTTCTCACGGGACATGGGAACTTTGGTATCCACCAATTACGACTTGGAAAAAGCGAAAACTCATTGTGTCCAAATTGCCCCGACTTTGATGATGACCCGGTTCACCGCATTTTGGAATGCCCCCTTTTCAGGGAAGTTCAGGAACGGATCCGGGAATCACCGGAACCTGGCCACCTGACCTCACTCAGGTACCCTACATTGACAATGACGAAGTGTTTAGTGCACTTTCCCTGGACTTGACCCCCCCGAATGTGACTTTAGAATAAGTTAGTTAGATAAGAATGTAATGTTAGGTTAGGATGACTCAATCCACCAGGTTTTGGAGCACCACCTGTTCGCAAACGCACAAAACGGATTGGGAAATCATCCGGATTTGACCACCCGACTATGACTACCCGGATTTAGCACGGTGAAGATAGCAAGTAGCTCCTTGCTAGCAAGTATAAAATTACAGCGGACCAGTTCAATGCTGTTTATTCTTATTGTAATTGGAACAATAAAGGAAATTAACGCAAAACAACCGCAAAATGTTAAAAAACAAGCTTTTTGCAGTTACTAAAATTACTAATGCAAAAAATTAACTAAAAAAAACAAAGAAAAACACCAAACTCTAGGAAAAAAATGCATGTAGGTACCCCTTCATGCTATCAACCCTTTCCCAGAGCTCGATTTTTTTTAAACTTTTTTATAACGTAGAGTTTTAAATGCGCTTTCCACCTGCCGTAACAAGAAAGTGGCACATTGTCGATAACACATAGAAAAAAATGAAAACCATCAAAAATTATAAACAATACAACTTTCCAACCCCTTCCCAGGGCTAGATTTTTTTTAAACTTTTTTATAATGTAGAGTATTAAATGCTCTTTCGACCTGCCGTAACAAGAAAGTGGCACATTGTCGATAACACATAGAAAAAAATGAAAACCATCAAAAATTATAAACAATACAACTTTCCAACCCCTTCCCAGGGCTCGATTTTTTTAAACTTTTTTTCAATGTAGAGTATTAAATGCTCTTTCGACCTGCCGTAACAAGAAAGTGGCACATTGTCGATAACACATAGAAAAAAATGAAAACCATCAAAAATTATAAACAATACAACTTTCCAACCCCTTCCCAGGGCTCGATTTTTTTCAAACTTTTTTATAATGTAAAGTATTAAATGCTTTTTCGACCTGCCGTAACAAGAAAGTGGCACATTGTCGATAACACATAGAAAAAAATGAAAACCATCAAAAATTATAAACAATACAACTTTCCAACCCCTTCCCAGGGCTCGATTTTTTTAAACTTTTTTTCAATGTAGAGTATTAAATGCTCTTTCGACCTGCCGTAACAAGAAAGTGGCACATTGTCGATAACACATAGAAAAAAAATAAAAACCATCAAAAATTATAGACAATACAACTTTCCAACCCCTTCCCAGGGCTCGATTTTTTTGAAACTTTTTTATAATGTAGAGTATTAAATGCTCTTTCGACCTGCCGTAACAAGAAAGTGGCACATTGTCGATAACACATAGAAAAAAAAACCATCAAAAATTATAGACAATACAACTTTCCAACCCCTTCCCAGGGCTCGATTTTTTTTAAACTTTTTTATAATATAAAGTTTTAAATGCTCTTTCGACCTGCCTTAACAAGAAAGTGGCACATTGTCGATAACACATAGAAAAAAAATAAAAACCATCAAAAATTATAGACAATACAACTTTCCAACCCCTTCCCAGGGCTCGATTTTTTTTAAACTTTGTTATAATGTAGAGTAATAAATGCTCTTTCGACCTGCCTTAACAAGAAGGCGGCATATTGTCGATAACACATAGAAAAAAAATAAAAACCATCAAAAATTATAGACAATACAACTTTCAAACCCCTTCCCAGGGCTCGATTTTTTTTTAACTTTTTTAAGACATAAAGTTTTAAATGCTCTTTCGACCTGCCTTAACAAGAAAGTGGCACATTGTCGATAACACATAGAAAAAAAATAAAAACCATCAAAAATTATAGACAATACAACTTTCCAACCCCTTCCCAGGGCTCGATTTTTTTTAAACTTTGTTATAATGTAGAGTAATAAATGCTCTTTCGACCTGCCTTAACAAGAAAGCGGCATATTGTCGATAACACATAGAAAAAAAATAAAAACCATCAAAAATTATAGACAATACAACTTTCCAACCCCTTCCCAGGGCTCGATTTTTTTTTAACTTTTTTAAAACATAAAGTTTTAAATGCTCTTTCGACCTGCCTTAACAAGAAAGCGGCACATTGTCGATAACACATAGAAAAAAAATAAAAACCATCAAAAATTATAAACAATACAACTTTCCAACCCCTTCCCAGGGCTCGATTTTTTTTTAACTTTTTTAAAACATAAAGTTTTAAATGCTCTTTCGACCTGCCTTAACAAGAAAGCGGCATATTGTCGATAACACATAGAAAAAAAATAAAAACCATCAAAAATTATAGACAATACAACTTTCCAACCCCTTCCCAGGGCTCGATTTTTTTTTAACTTTTTTAAAACATAAAGTTTTAAATGCTCTTTCGACCTGCCTTAACAAGAAAGCGGCACATTGTCGATAACACATAGAAAAAAAATAAAAACCATCAAAAATTATAAACAATACAACTTTCCAACCCCTTCCCAGGGCTCGATTTTTTTTTAACTTTTTTAAAACATAAAGTTTTAAATGCTCTTTCGACCTGCCTTAACAAGAAAGTGGCACATTGTCGATAACACATAGAAAAAAAAATAAAAACCATCAAAAATTATAGACAATACAACTTTCCAACCCCTTCCCAGGGCTCGATTTTTTTTAAACTTTGTTATAATGTAGAGTAATAAATGCTCTTTCGACCTGCCTTAACAAGAAGGCGGCATATTGTCGATAACACATAGAAAAAAAATAAAAACCATCAAAAATTATAGACAATACAACTTTCAAACCCCTTCCCAGGGCTCGATTTTTTTTTAACTTTTTTAAAACATAAAGCTTTAAATGCTCTTTCGACCTGCCTTAACAAGAAAGTGGCACATTGTCGATAACACATAGAAAAAAAATAAAAACCATCAAAAATTATAGACAATACAACTTTCCAACCCCTTCCCAGGGCTCGATTTTTTTTAAACTTTGTTATAATGTAGAGTAATAAATGCTCTTTCGACCTGCCTTAACAAGAAGGCGGCATATTGTCGATAACACATAGAAAAAAAATAAAAACCATCAAAAATTATAGACAATACAACTTTCAAACCCCTTCCCAGGGCTCGATTTTTTTTTAACTTTTTTAAGACATAAAGTTTTAAATGCTCTTTCGACCTGCCTTAACAAGAAAGTGGCACATTGTCGATAACACATAGAAAAAAAATAAAAACCATCAAAAATTATAGACAATACAACTTTCCAACCCCTTCCCAGGGCTCGATTTTTTTTAAACTTTGTTATAATGTAGAGTAATAAATGCTCTTTCGACCTGCCTTAACAAGAAAGCGGCATATTGTCGATAACACATAGAAAAAAAATAAAAACCATCAAAAATTATAGACAATACAACTTTCCAACCCCTTCCCAGGGCTCGATTTTTTTTTAACTTTTTTAAAACATAAAGTTTTAAATGCTCTTTCGACCTGCCTTAACAAGAAAGCGGCACATTGTCGATAACACATAGAAAAAAAATAAAAACCATCAAAAATTATAAACAATACAACTTTCCAACCCCTTCCCAGGGCTCGATTTTTTTTAAACTTTGTTATAATGTAGAGTAATAAATGCTCTTTCGACCTGCCTTAACAAGAAGGCGGCATATTGTCGATAACACATAGAAAAAAAATAAAAACCATCAAAAATTATAGACAATACAACTTTCAAACCCCTTCCCAGGGCTCGATTTTTTTTAAACTTTGTTATAATGTAGAGTAATAAATGCTCTTTCGACCTGCCTTAACAAGAAAGCGGCATATTGTCGATAACACATAGAAAAAAAATAAAAACCATCAAAAATTATAGACAATACAACTTTCCAACCCCTTCCCAGGGCTCGATTTTTTTTTAACTTTTTTAAAACATAAAGTTTTAAATGCTCTTTCGACCTGCCTTAACAAGAAAGCGGCACATTGTCGATAACACATAGAAAAAAAATAAAAACCATCAAAAATTATAAACAATACAACTTTCCAACCCCTTCCCAGGGCTCGATTTTTTTTAAACTTTGTTATAATGTAGAGTAATAAATGCTCTTTCGACCTGCCTTAACAAGAAGGCGGCATATTGTCGATAACACATAGAAAAAAAATAAAAACCATCAAAAATTATAGACAATACAACTTTCCAACCCCTTCCCAGGGCTCGATTTTTTTTTAACTTTTTTAAAACATAAAGTTTTAAATGCTCTTTCGACCTGCCTTAACAAGAAAGTGGCACATTGTCGATAACACATAGAAAAAAAATAAAAACCATCAAAAATTATAAACAATACAACTTTCCAACCCCTTCCCAGGGCTCGATTTTTTTTAAACTTTGTTATAATGTAGAGTAATAAATGCTCTTTCGACCTGCCTTAACAAGAAGGCGGCATATTGTCGATAACACATAGAAAAAAAATAAAAACCATCAAAAATTATAGACAATACAACTTTCAAACCCCTTCCCAGGGCTCGATTTTTTTTAAACTTTGTTATAATGTAGAGTAATAAATGCTCTTTCGACCTGCCTTAACAAGAAGGCGGCATATTGTCGATAACACATAGAAAAAAAATAAAAACCATCAAAAATTATAGACAATACAACTTTCCAACCCCTTCCCAGGGCTCGATTGTTTTTTAACTTTTTTAAAACATAAAGTTTTAAATGCTCTTTCGACCTGCCTTAACAAGAAAGTGGCACATTGTCGATAACACATAGAAAAAAAATAAAAACCATCAAAAATTATAGACAATACAACTTTCAAACCCCTTCCCAGGGCTCGATTTTTTTTTAACTTTTTTAAAACATAAAGCTTTAAATGCTCTTTCGACCTGCCTTAACAAGAAAGCGGCACATTGTCGATAACACATAGAAAAAAAATAAAAACCATCAAAAATTATAAACAATACAACTTTCCAACCCCTTCCCAGGGCTCGATTTTTTTTAAACTTTGTTATAATGTAGAGTAATAAATGCTCTTTCGACCTGCCTTAACAAGAAGGCGGCATATTGTCGATAACACATAGAAAAAAAATAAAAACCATCAAAAATTATAGACAATACAACTTTCCAACCCCTTCCCAGGGCTCGATTTTTTTTTAACTTTTTTAAAACATAAAGTTTTAAATGCTCTTTCGACCTGCCTTAACAAGAAGGCGGCATATTGTCGATAACACATAGAAAAAAAATAAAAACCATCAAAAATTATAGACAATACAACTTTCAAACCCCTTCCCAGGGCTCGATTTTTTTTAAACTTTGTTATAATGTAGAGTAATAAATGCTCTTTCGACCTGCCTTAACAAGAAAGCGGCATATTGTCGATAACACATAGAAAAAAAATAAAAACCATCAAAAATTATAGACAATACAACTTTCCAACCCCTTCCCAGGGCTCGATTTTTTTTTAACTTTTTTAAAACATAAAGTTTTAAATGCTCTTTCGACCTGCCTTAACAAGAAAGCGGCACATTGTCGATAACACATAGAAAAAAAATAAAAACCATCAAAAATTATAAACAATACAACTTTCCAACCCCTTCCCAGGGCTCGATTTTTTTTAAACTTTGTTATAATGTAGAGTAATAAATGCTCTTTCGACCTGCCTTAACAAGAAGGCGGCATATTGTCGATAACACATAGAAAAAAAATAAAAACCATCAAAAATTATAGACAATACAACTTTCCAACCCCTTCCCAGGGCTCGATTTTTTTTTAACTTTTTTAAAACATAAAGCTTTAAATGCTCTTTCGACCTGCCTTAACAAGAAAGTGGCACATTGTCGATAACACATAGAAAAAAAATAAAAACCATCAAAAATTATAGACAATACAACTTTCCAACCCCTTCCCAGGGCTCGATTTTTTTTAACTTTTTTAAAACATAAAGTTTTAAATGCTCTTTCGACCTGCCTTAACAAGAAAGTGGCACATTGTCGATAACACATAGAAAAAAAATAAAAACCATCAAAAATTATAGACAATACAACTTTCCAACCCCTTCCCAGGGCTCGATTTTTTTTTAACTTTTTTAAAACATAAAGTTTTAAATGCTCTTTCGACCTGCCTTAACAAGAAAGTGGCACATTGTCGATAACACATAGAAAAAAAATAAAAACCATCAAAAATTATAGACAATACAACTTTCCAACCCCTTCCCAGGGCTCGATTTTTTTTTAACTTTTTTAAAACATAAAGTTTTAAATGCTCTTTCGACCTGCCTTAACAAGAAAGTGGCACATTGTCGATAACACATAGAAAAAAAATAAAAACCATCAAAAATTATAGACAATACAACTTTCCAACCCCTTCCCAGGGCTCGATTTTTTTTTAACTTTTTTAAAACATAAAGTTTTAAATGCTCTTTCGACCTGCCTTAACAAGAAAGTGGCACATTGTCGATAACACATAGAAAAAAAATAAAAACCATCAAAAATTATAGACAATACAACTTTCCAACCCCTTCCCAGGGCTCGATTTTTTTTTAACTTTTTTAAAACATAAAGTTTTAAATGCTCTTTCGACCTGCCTTAACAAGAAAGTAGCACATTGTCGATAACACATAGAAAAAAAATAAAAACCATCAAAAATTATAGACAATACAACTTTCCAACCCCTTCCCAGGGCTCGATTTTTTTTAAACTTTGTTATAATGTAGAGTAATAAATGCTCTTTCGACCTGCCTTAACAAGAAGGCGGCATATTGTCGATAACACATAGAAAAAAAATAAAAACCATCAAAAATTATAGACAATACAACTTTCAAACCCCTTCCCAGGGCTCGATTTTTTTTTAACTTTTTTAAAACATAAAGTTTTAAATGCTCTTTCGACCTGCCTTAACAAGAAAGCGGCATATTGTCGATAACACATAGAAAAAAAATAAAAACCATCAAAAATTATAGACAATACAACTTTCCAACCCCTTCCCAGGGCTCGATTTTTTTTTAACTTTTTTAAAACATAAAGCTTTAAATGCTCTTTCGACCTGCCTTAACAAGAAAGTGGCACATTGTCGATAACACATAGAAAAAAAATAAAAACCATCAAAAATTATAGACAATACAACTTTCCAACCCCTTCCCAGGGCTCGATTTTTTTTTAACTTTTTTAAAACATAAAGTTTTAAATGCTCTTTCGACCTGCCTTAACAAGAAAGTAGCACATTGTCGATAACACATAGAAAAAAAATAAAAACCATCAAAAATTATAGACAATACAACTTTCCAACCCCTTCCCAGGGCTCGATTTTTTTTAAACTTTGTTATAATGTAGAGTAATAAATGCTCTTTCGACCTGCCTTAACAAGAAGGCGGCATATTGTCGATAACACATAGAAAAAAAATAAAAACCATCAAAAATTATAGACAATACAACTTTCCAACCCCTTCCCAGGGCTCGATTATTTTTAAACTTTTTTATAATATAAAGTTTTAAATGCTCTTTCGACCTGCCGTAACAAGAAAGTGGCACATTGTCGATAACACATAGAAAAAAAATAAAAACCATCAAAAATTATAGACAATACAACTTTCCAACCCCTTCCCAGGGCTCGATTATTTTTAAACTTTTTTATAATATAAAGTTTTAAATGCTCTTTCGACCTGCCGTAACAAGAAAGTGGCACAATGTCGATAACACATAGAAAAAAAATAAAAACCATCAAAAATTATAAACAATACAACTTTCCAACCCCTTCCCAGGGCTCGATCTTTTTCAAACTTTTTTATAATGTAGAGTATTAAATGCTCTTTCGACCTGCCGTAACAAGAAAGAGGCACATTGTCGATAACACATAGAAAAAAAACAAAAACCATCAAAAATTATAGACAATACAACTTTCCAACCCCTTCCCAGGGCTCGATTATTTTTAAACTTTTTTATAATATAAAGTTTTAAATGCTCTTTCGACCTGCCGTAACAAGAAAGTGGCACATTGTCGATAACACATAGAAAAAAAATAAAAACCATCAAAAATTATAGACAATACAACTTTCCAACCCCTTCCCAGGGCTCGATTTTTTTCAAACTTTTTTATAATGTAGAGTATTAAATGCTCTTTTGACCTGCCGTAACAAGAAAGTGGCACATTGTCGATAACACATAGAAAAAAAACAAAAACCATCAAAAATTATAGACAATACAACTTTCCAACCCCTTCCCAGGGCTCGATTATTTTTAAACTTTTTTATAATATAAAGTTTTAAATGCTCTTTCGACCTGCCGTAACAAGAAAGTGGCACATTGTCGATAACACATAGAAAAAAAATAAAAACCATCAAAAATTATAGACAATACAACTTTCCAACCCCTTCCCAGGGCTCGATTTTTTTCAAACTTTTTTATAATGTAGAGTATTAAATGCTCTTTTGACCTGCCGTAACAAGAAAGTGGCACATTGTCGATAACACATAGAAAAAAAATAAAAACCATCAAAAATTATAGACAATACAACTTTCCAACCCCTTCCCAGGGCTCGATTTTTTTAAAACTTTTTTATAATATAAAGTTTTAAATGCTCTTTCGACCTGCCGTAACAAGAAAGTGGCACATTGTCGATAACACATAGAAAAAAAATAAAAACCATCAAAAATTATAGACAATACAACTTTCCAACCCCTTCCCAGGGCTCGATTTTTTTCAAACTTTTTTATAATGTAGAGTATTAAGTGCTCTTTCGACCTGCCGTAACAAGAAAGTGGCACATTGTCGATAACACATAGAAAAAAAATAAAAACCATCAAAAATTATAGACAATACAACTTTCCAACCCCTTCCCAGGGCTCGATTTTTTTTAAACTTTATTATAATATAAAGTTTTAAATGCTCTTTCCACCTGACTTAACAAGAAAGCGGCACATTGTCGATAACACATAGAAAAAAAATAAAAACCATCAAAAATTATAAACAATACAACTTTCCAACTCCTTCCCAGAGCTAGATTTTTTTTTAAACTTTGTTATAATGTAGAGTAATAAATGCTCTTTCGACTTGCCTTAACAAGAAAGCGGCATATTGTCGATAACACATAGAAAAAAAAATAAAAACCATCAAAAATTATAAACAATACAACTTTCCAACCCCTTCCCAGGGCTCGATTTTTTTTAAACTTTGTTATAATGTAGAGTAATAAATGCTCTTTCGACTTGCCTTAACAAGAAAGCGGCATATTGTCGATAACACATAGAAAAAAAATAAAAACCATCAAAAATTATAGACAATACAACTTTCAAACCCCTTCCCAGGGCTCGATTTTTTTTAAACTTTGTTATAATGTAGAGTAATAAATGCTCTATCGACCTGCCGTAACAAGAAAGTGGCACATTGTCGATAACACATAGAAAAAAAATAAAAACCATTAAACATTATAAACAATACAACTTTCCAACCCCTTCCCAGGGCTCGATTTTTTTTAAACTTTATTATAATATAAAGTTTTAAATGCTCTTTCGACCTGACTTAACAAGAAAGCGGCACATTGTCGATAACACATAGAAAAAAAATAAAAACCATCAAAAATTATAAACAATACAACTTTCCGACCCCTTCCCAGGGCTCGATTTTTTTTAAACTTTGTTATAATGTAGAGTAATAAATGCTCTTTCGACCTGCCGTAAAAAGAAAGTGGCACATTGTCGATAACACATAGAAAAAAAATAAAAACCATCAAAAATTATAGACAATACAACTTTCCAACCCCTTCCCAGGGCTCGATTTTTTTCAAACTTTTTTATAATGTAGAGTATTAAGTGCTCTTTCGACCTGCCGTAACAAGAAAGTGGCACATTGTCGATAACACATAGAAAAAAAATAAAAACCATTAAACATTATAAACAATACAACTTTCCAACCCCTTCCCAGGGCTCGATTTTTTTTAAACTTTATTATAATATAAAGTTTTAAATGCTCTTTCGACCTGACTTAACAAGAAAGCGGCACATTGTCGATAACACATAGAAAAAAAAATAAAAACCATCAAAAATTATAGACAATACAACTTTCAAACCCCTTCCCAGGGCTCGATTTTTTTTAAACTTTGTTATAATGTAGAGTAATAAATGCTCTTTCGACCTGCCGTAACAAGAAAGTGGCACATTGTCGATAACACATAGAAAAAAAATAAAAACCATCAAAAATTATAGACAATACAACTTTCCAACCCCTTCCCAGGGCTCGATTTTTTTTTAACTTTTTTATAATATAAAGTTTTAAATGCTCTTTCGACCTGCCGTAACAAGAAAGTGGCACATTGTCGATAACACATAGAAAAAAAATAAAAACCATCAAAAATTATAGACAATACAACTTTCCAACCCCTTCCCAGGGCTCGATTTTTTTTAAACTTTATTATAATATAAAGTTTTAAATGCTCTTTCCACCTGACTTAACAAGAAAGCGGCACATTGTCGATAACACATAGAAAAAAAATAAAAACCATCAAAAATTATAAACAATACAACTTTCCAACCTCTTCCCAGGGCTCGATTTTTTTTAAACTTTGTTATAATGTAGAGTAATAAATGCTCTTTCGACCTGCCTTAACAAGAAAGCGGCATATTGTCGATAACACATAGAAAAAAAATAAAAACCATTAAACATTATAAACAATACAACTTTCCAACCCCTTCCCAGGGCTCGATTTTTTTTAAACTTTATTATAATATAAAGTTTTAAATGCTCTTTCGACCTGACTTAACAAGAAAGCGGCACATTGTCGATAACACATAGAAAAAAAATAAAAACCATCAAAAATTATAAACAATACAACTTTCCGACCCCTTCCCAGGGCTCGATTTTTTTTAAACTTTGTTATAATGTAGAGTAATAAATGCTCTTTCGACCTGCCGTAAAAGGAAAGTGGCACATTGTCGATAACACATAGAAAAAAAATAAAAACCATCAAAAATTATAAACAATACAACTTTCCAACTCCTTCCCAGAGCTAGATTTTTTTTTAAACTTTGTTATAATGTAGAGTAATAAATGCTCTTTCGACTTGCCTTAACAAGAAAGCGGCATATTGTCGATAACACATAGAAAAAAAATAAAAACCATCAAAAATTATAAACAATACAACTTTCCAACCCCTTCCCAGGGCTCGATTTTTTTTAAACTTTGTTATAATGTAGAGTAATAAATGCTCTTTCGACTTGCCTTAACAAGAAAGCGGCATATTGTCGATAACACATAGAAAAAAAATAAAAACCATCAAAAATTATAGACAATACAACTTTCAAACCCCTTCCCAGGGCTCGATTTTTTTTAAACTTTGTTATAATGTAGAGTAATAAATGCTCTATCGACCTGCCGTAACAAGAAAGTGGCACATTGTCGATAACACATAGAAAAAAAATAAAAACCATTAAACATTATAAACAATACAACTTTCCAACCCCTTCCCAGGGCTCGATTTTTTTTTAACTTTTTTATAATATAAAGTTTTAAATGCTCTTTCGACCTGCCGTAACAAGAAAGTGGCACATTGTCGATAACACATAGAAAAAAAATAAAAACCATCAAAAATTATAGACAATACAACTTTCCAACCCCTTCCCAGGGCTCGATTTTTTTTAAACTTTATTATAATATAAAGTTTTAAATGCTCTTTCCACCTGACTTAACAAGAAAGCGGCACATTGTCGATAACACATAGAAAAAAAATAAAAACCATCAAAAATTATAAACAATACAAATTTCCAACCCCTTCCCAGGGCTCGATTTTTTTTAAACTTTATTATAATATAAAGTTTTAAATGCTCTTTCGATCTGACTTAACAAGAAAGCGGCACATTGTCGATAACACATAGAAAAAAAATAAAAACCATCAAAAATTATAAACAATACAACTTTCCAACCTCTTCCCAGGGCTCGATTTTTTTTAAACTTTGTTATAATGTAGAGTAATAAATGCTCTTTCGACCTGCCTTAACAAGAAAGCGGCATATTGTCGATAACACATAGAAAAAAAATAAAAACCATTAAACATTATAAACAATACAACTTTCCAACCCCTTCCCAGGGCTCGATTTTTTTTAAACTTTATTATAATATAAAGTTTTAAATGCTCTTTCGACCTGACTTAACAAGAAAGCGGCACATTGTCGATAACACATAGAAAAAAAATAAAAACCATCAAAAATTATAAACAATACAACTTTCCGACCCCTTCCCAGGGCTCGATTTTTTTTAAACTTTGTTATAATGTAGAGTAATAAATGCTCTTTCGACCTGCCGTAAAAGGAAAGTGGCACATTGTCGATAACACATAGAAAAAAAATAAAAACCATCAAAAATTATAGACAATACAACTTTCCAACCCCTTCCCAGGGCTCGATTTTTTTCAAACTTTTTTATAATGTAGAGTATTAAGTGCTCTTTCGACCTGCCGTAACAAGAAAGTGGCACATTGTCGATTACACATAGAAAAAAAATAAAAACCATCAAAAATTATAGACAATACAACATTCCAACCCCTTCCCAGGGCTCGATTTTTTTTTAACTTTTTTATAATATAAAGTTTTAAATGCTCTTTCGACCTGCCGTAACAAGAAAGTGGCACATTGTCGATAACACATAGAAAAAAAATAAAAACCATCAAAAATTATAGACAATACAACTTTCCAACCCCTTCCCAGGGCTCGATTTTTTTCAAACTTTTTTATAATGTAGAGTATTAAGTGCTCTTTCGACCTGCCGTAACAAGAAAGTGGCACATTGTCGATAACACATAGAAAAAAAATAAAAACCATCAAAAATTATAGACAATACAACTTTCCAACCCCTTCCCAGGGCTCGATTTTTTTCAAACTTTTTTATAATGTAGAGTATTAAGTGCTCTTTCGACCTGCCGTAACAAGAAAGTGGCACATTGTCGATAACACATAGAAAAAAAATAAAAACCATCAAAAATTATAGACAATACAACTTTCCAACCCCTTCCCAGGGCTCGATTTTTTTTTAACTTTTTTATAATATAAAGTTTTAAATGCTCTTTCGACCTGCCGTAACAAGAAAGTGGCACATTGTCGATAACACATAGAAAAAAAATAAAAACCATCAAAAATTATAGACAATACAACTTTCCAACCCCTTCCCAGGGCTCGATTTTTTTCAAACTTTTTTATAATGTAGAGTATTAAGTGCTCTTTCGACCTGCCGTAACAAGAAAGTGGCACATTGTCGATAACACATAGAAAAAAAATAAAAACCATCAAAAATTATAGACAATACAACTTTCCAACCCCTTCCCAGGGCTCGATTTTTTTTAAACTTTATTATAATATAAAGTTTTAAATGCTCTTTCGACCTGACTTAACAAGAAAGCGGCACATTGTCGATAACACATAGAAAAAAAATAAAAACCATCAAAAATTATAAACAATACAACTTTCCAACCCCTTCCCAGGGCTCGATTTTTTTTAAACTTTGTTATAATGTAGAGTAATAAATGCTCTTTCGACTTGCCTTAACAAGAAAGCGGCATATTGTCGATAACACATAGAAAAAAAATAAAAACCATCAAAAATTATAGACAATACAACTTTCAAACCCCTTCCCAGGGCTCTATTTTTTTTTAACTTTTTTATAATATAAAGTTTTAAATGCTCTTTCGACCTGCCTTAACAAGAAAGCGGCACATTGTCGATAACACATAGAAAAAAAATAAAAACCATCAAAAATTATAAACAATACAACTTTCCAACCCCTTCCCAGGGCTCGATTTTTTTTAAACTTTATTATAATATAAAGTTTTAAATGCTCTTTCGACCTGACTTAACAAGAAAGCGGCACATTGTCGATAACACATAGAAAAAAAATAAAAACCATCAAAAATTATAAACAATACAACTTTCCAACCTCTTCCCAGGGCTCGATTTTTTTTAAACTTTGTTATAATATAAAGTTTTAAATGCTCTTTCGACCTGCCGTAACAAGAAAGTGGCACATTGTCGATAACACATAGAAAAAAAATAAAAACCATCATAAATTATAGACAATACAACTTTCCAACTCCTTCCCAGGGCTCGATTTTTTTTAAACTTTATTATAATATAAAGTTTTAAATGCTCTTTCGACCTGACTTAACAAGAAAGCGGCACATTGTCGATAACACACAGAAAAAAAATAAAAACCATCAAAAATTATAAACAATACAACTTTCCAACCCCTTCCCAGGGCTCGATTTTTTTTAAACTTTGTTATAATGTAGAGTAATAAATGCTCTTTCGACCTGCCGTAACAAGAAAGTGGCACATTGTCGATAACACATAGAAAAAAAATAAAAACCATCAAAAATTATAAACAATACAACTTTCCAACCTCTTCCCAGGGCTAGATTTTTTTTTAAACTTTGTTATAATGTAGAGTAATAAATGCTCTTTCGACTTGCCTTAACAAGAAAGCGGCATATTGTCGATAACACATAGAAAAAAAATAAAAACCATCAAAAATTATAAACAATACAACTTTCCAACCCCTTCCCAGGGCTCGATTTTTTTTAAACTTTGTTATAATGTAGAGTAATAAATGCTCTTTCGACTTGCCTTAACAAGAAAGCGGCATATTGTCGATAACACATAGAAAAAAAATAAAAACCATCAAAAATTATAGACAATACAACTTTCAAACCCCTTCCCAGGGCTCGATTTTTTTTAAACTTTGTTATAATGTAGAGTAATAAATGCTCTTTCAACTTGCCTTAACAAGAAAGCGGCATATTGTCGATAACACATAGAAAAAAAATAAAAACCATCAAAAATTATAAACAATACAACTTTCCAACCTCTTCCCAGGGCTAGATTTTTTTTTAAACTTTGTTATAATGTAGAGTAATAAATGCTCTTTCGACTTGCCTTAACAAGAAAGCGGCATATTGTCGATAACACATAGAAAAAAAATAAAAACCATCAAAAATTATAAACAATACAACTTTCCAACCCCTTCCCAGGGCTCGATTTTTTTTAAACTTTGTTATAATGTAGAGTAATAAATGCTCTTTTGACTTGCCTTAACAAGAAAGCGGCATATTGTCGATAACACATAGAAAAAAAATAAAAACCATCAAAAATTATAGACAATACAACTTTCCAACCCCTTCCCAGGGCTCGATTTTTTTTAAACTTTTTTATAATATATAGTTTTAAATGCTCTTTCGACCTGCCGTAACAAGAAAGTGGCACATTGTCGATAACACATAGAAAAAAAATAAAAACCATCAAAAATTATAGACAATACAACTTTCCAACCCCTTCCCAGGGCTCGATTTTTTTTTAACTTTTTTATAATATAAAGTTTTAAATGCTCTTTCGACCTGCCGTAACAAGAAAGTGGCACATTGTCGATAACACATAGAAAAAAAAATAAAAACCATCAAAAATTATAGACAATACAACATTCCAACCCCTTCCCAGGGCTCGATTTTTTTCAAACTTTTTTATAATGTAGAGTATTAAGTGCTCTTTCGACCTGCCGTAACAAGAAAGTGGCACATTGTCGATAACACATAGAAAAAAAATAAAAACCATCAAAAATTATAGACAATACAACTTTCCAACCCCTTCCCAGGGCTCGATTTTTTTCAAACTTTTTTATAATGTAGAGTATTAAGTGCTCTTTCGACCTGCCGTAACAAGAAAGTGGCACATTGTCGATAACACATAGAAAAAAAAATAAAAACCATCAAAAATTATAGACAATACAACATTCCAACCCCTTCCCAGGGCTCGATTTTTTTCAAACTTTTTTATAATGTAGAGTATTAAGTGCTCTTTCGACCTGCCGTAACAAGAAAGTGGCACATTGTCGATAACACATAGAAAAAAAATAAAAACCATCAAAAATTATAGACAATACAACTTTCCAACCCCTTCCCAGGGCTCGATTTTTTTCAAACTTTTTTATAATGTAGAGTATTAAGTGCTCTTTCGACCTGCCGTAACAAGAAAGTGGCACATTGTCGATAACACATAGAAAAAAAACAAAAACCATCAAAAATTATAGACAATACAACTTTCCAACCCCTTCCCAGGGCTCGATTATTTTTAAACTTTTTTATAATATAAAGTTTTAAATGCTCTTTCGACCTGCCGTAACAAGAAAGTGGCACATTGTCGATAACACATAGAAAAAAAATAAAAACCATCAAAAATTATAGACAATACAACTTTCCAACCCCTTCCCAGGGCTCGATTTTTTTCAAACTTTTTTATAATGTAGAGTATTAAATGCTCTTTTGACCTGCCGTAACAAGAAAGTGGCACATTGTCGATAACACATAGAATAAAAATAAAAACCATCAAAAATTATAGACAATACAACTTTCCAACCCCTTCCCAGGGCTCGATTTTTTTAAAACTTTTTTATAATATAAAGTTTTAAATGCTCTTTCGACCTGCCGTAACAAGAAAGTGGCACATTGTCGATAACACATAGAAAAAAAATAAAAACCATCAAAAATTATAGACAATACAACTTTCCAACCCCTTCCCAGGGCTCGATTTTTTTCAAACTTTTTTATAATGTAGAGTATTAAGTGCTCTTTCGACCTGCCGTAACAAGAAAGTGGCACATTGTCGATAACACATAGAAAAAAAATAAAAACCATCAAAAATTATAGACAATACAACTTTCCAACCCCTTCCCAGGGCTCGATTTTTTTTAAACTTTATTATAATATAAAGTTTTAAATGCTCTTTCGACCTGACTTAACAAGAAAGCGGCACATTGACGATAACACATAGAAAAAAAATAAAAACCATCAAAAATTATAAACAATACAACTTTCCAACTCCTTCCCAGAGCTAGATTTTTTTTTAAACTTTGTTATAATGTAGAGTAATAAATGCTCTTTCGACTTGCCTTAACAAGAAAGCGGCATATTGTCGATAACACATAGAAAAAAAATAAAAACCATCAAAAATTATAAACAATACAACTTTCCAACCCCTTCCCAGGGCTCGATTTTTTTTAAACTTTGTTATAATGTAGAGTAATAAATGCTCTTTCGACTTGCCTTAACAAGAAAGCGGCATATTGTCGATAACACATAGAAAAAAAATAAAAACCATCAAAAATTATAGACAATACAACTTTCAAACCCCTTCCCAGGGCTCGATTTTTTTTAAACTTTGTTATAATGTAGAGTAATAAATGCTCTATCGACCTGCCGTAACAAGAAAGTGGCACATTGTCGATAACACATAGAAAAAAAATAAAAACCATTAAACATTATAAACAATACAACTTTCCAACCCCTTCCCAGGGCTCGATTTTTTTTAAACTTTGTTGTAATGTAGAGTAATAAATGCTCTTTCGACCTGCCGTAACAAGAAAGTGGCACATTGTCGATAACACATAGAAAAAAAATAAAAACCATTAAACATTATAAACAATACAACTTTCCAACCCCTTCCCAGGGCTCGATTTTTTTTAAACTTTGTTGTAATGTAGAGTAATAAATGCTCTTTCGACCTGCCGTAACAAGAAAGTGGCACATTGTCGATAACACATAGAAAAAAAATAAAAACCATTAAACATTATAAACAATACAACTTTCCAACCCCTTCCCAGGGCTCGATTTTTTTTAAACTTTATTATAATATAAAGTTTTAAATGCTCTTTCGACCTGACTTAACAAGAAAGCGGCACATTGTCGATAACACATAGAAAAAAAATAAAAACCATCAAAAATTATAAACAATACAACTTTCCGACCCCTTCCCAGGGCTCGATTTTTTTTAAACTTTGTTATAATGTAGAGTAATAAATGCTCTTTCGACCTGCCGTAAAAAGAAAGTGGCACATTGTCGATAACACATAGAAAAAAAATAAAAACCATCAAAAATTATAGACAATACAACTTTCCAACCCCTTCCCAGGGCTCGATTTTTTTCAAACTTTTTTATAATGTAGAGTATTAAGTGCTCTTTCGACCTGCCGTAACAAGAAAGTGGCACATTGTCGATAACACATAGAAAAAAAATAAAAACCATTAAACATTATAAACAATACAACTTTCCAACCCCTTCCCAGGGCTCGATTTTTTTTAAACTTTATTATAATATAAAGTTTTAAATGCTCTTTCGACCTGACTTAACAAGAAAGCGGCACATTGTCGATAACACATAGAAAAAAAAATAAAAACCATCAAAAATTATAGACAATACAACTTTCAAACCCCTTCCCAGGGCTCGATTTTTTTTAAACTTTGTTATAATGTAGAGTAATAAATGCTCTTTCGACCTGCCGTAACAAGAAAGTGGCACATTGTCGATAACACATAGAAAAAAAATAAAAACCATCAAAAATTATAGACAATACAACTTTCCAACCCCTTCCCAGGGCTCGATTTTTTTTTAACTTTTTTATAATATAAAGTTTTAAATGCTCTTTCGACCTGCCGTAACAAGAAAGTGGCACATTGTCGATAACACATAGAAAAAAAATAAAAACCATCAAAAATTATAGACAATACAACTTTCCAACCCCTTCCCAGGGCTCGATTTTTTTCAAACTTTTTTATAATGTAGAGTATTAAGTGCTCTTTCGACCTGCCGTAACAAGAAAGTGGCACATTGTCGATAACACATAGAAAAAAAATAAAAACCATCAAAAATTATAGACAATACAACTTTCCAACCCCTTCCCAGGGCTCGATTTTTTTTAAACTTTATTATAATATAAAGTTTTAAATGCTCTTTCCACCTGACTTAACAAGAAAGCGGCACATTGTCGATAACACATAGAAAAAAAATAAAAACCATCAAAAATTATAAACAATACAAATTTCCAACCCCTTCCCAGGGCTCGATTTTTTTTAAACTTTATTATAATATAAAGTTTTAAATGCTCTTTCGATCTGACTTAACAAGAAAGCGGCACATTGTCGATAACACATAGAAAAAAAATAAAAACCATCAAAAATTATAAACAATACAACTTTCCAACCTCTTCCCAGGGCTCGATTTTTTTTAAACTTTGTTATAATGTAGAGTAATAAATGCTCTTTCGACCTGCCTTAACAAGAAAGCGGCATATTGTCGATAACACATAGAAAAAAAATAAAAACCATTAAACATTATAAACAATACAACTTTCCAACCCCTTCCCAGGGCTCGATTTTTTTTAAACTTTGTTGTAATGTAGAGTAATAAATGCTCTTTCAACTTGCCTTAACAAGAAAGCGGCATATTGTCGATAACACATAGAAAAAAAATAAAAACCATCAAAAATTATAGACAATACAACTTTCAAACCCCTTCCCAGGGCTCGATTTTTTTTAAACTTTGTTATAATGTAGAGTAATAAATGCTCTATCGACCTGCCGTAACAAGAAAGTGGCACATTGTCGATAACACATAGAAAAAAAATAAAAACCATCAAAAATTATAGACAATACAACTTTCCAACCCCTTCCCAGGGCTCGATTTTTTTTTAACTTTTTTATAATATAAAGTTTTAAATGCTCTTTCGACCTGCCGTAACAAGAAAGTGGCACATTGTCGATAACACATAGAAAAAAAATAAAAACCATCAAAAATTATAGACAATACAACTTTCCAACCCCTTCCCAGGGCTCGATTTTTTTTTAACTTTTTTATAATATAAAGTTTTAAATGCTCTTTCGACCTGCCGTAACAAGAAAGTGGCACATTGTCGATAACACATAGAAAAAAAATAAAAACCATCAAAAATTATAAACAATACAAATTTCCAACCCCTTCCCAGGGCTCGATTTTTTTTAAACTTTATTATAATATAAAGTTTTAAATGCTCTTTCGATCTGACTTAACAAGAAAGCGGCACATTGTCGATAACACATAGAAAAAAAATAAAAACCATCAAAAATTATAAACAATACAACTTTCCAACCTCTTCCCAGGGCTCGATTTTTTTTAAACTTTGTTATAATGTAGAGTAATAAATGCTCTTTCGACCTGCCTTAACAAGAAAGCGGCATATTGTCGATAACACATAGAAAAAAAATAAAAACCATTAAACATTATAAACAATACAACTTTCCAACCCCTTCCCAGGGCTCGATTTTTTTTAAACTTTGTTGTAATGTAGAGTAATAAATGCTCTTTCAACTTGCCTTAACAAGAAAGCGGCATATTGTCGATAACACATAGAAAAAAAATAAAAACCATTAAACATTATAAACAATACAACTTTCCAACCCCTTCCCAGGGCTCGATTTTTTTTAAACTTTGTTGTAATGTAGAGTAATAAATGCTCTTTCGACCTGCCGTAACAAGAAAGTGGCACATTGTCGATAACACATAGAAAAAAAATAAAAACCATTAAACATTATAAACAATACAACTTTCCAACCCCTTCCCAGGGCTCGATTTTTTTTAAACTTTATTATAATATAAAGTTTTAAATGCTCTTTCGACCTGACTTAACAAGAAAGCGGCACATTGTCGATAACACATAGAAAAAAAATAAAAACCATCAAAAATTATAAACAATACAACTTTCCGACCCCTTCCCAGGGCTCGATTTTTTTTAAACTTTGTTATAATGTAGAGTAATAAATGCTCTTTCGACCTGCCGTAAAAGGAAAGTGGCACATTGTCGATAACACATAGAAAAAAAATAAAAACCATCAAAAATTATAGACAATACAACTTTCCAACCCCTTCCCAGGGCTCGATTTTTTTCAAACTTTTTTATAATGTAGAGTATTAAGTGCTCTTTCGACCTGCCGTAACAAGAAAGTGGCACATTGTCGATAACACATAGAAAAAAAATAAAAACCATCAAAAATTATAGACAATACAACTTTCCAACCCCTTCCCAGGGCTCGATTTTTTTTTAACTTTTTTATAATATAAAGTTTTAAATGCTCTTTCGACCTGCCGTAACAAGAAAGTGGCACATTGTCGATAACACATAGAAAAAAAATAAAAACCATCAAAAATTATAGACAATACAACTTTCCAACCCCTTCCCAGGGCTCGATTTTTTTCAAACTTTTTTATAATGTAGAGTATTAAGTGCTCTTTCGACCTGCCGTAACAAGAAAGTGGCACATTGTCGATAACACATAGAAAAAAAATAAAAACCATCAAAAATTATAGACAATACAACTTTCCAACCCCTTCCCAGGGCTCGATTTTTTTTAAACTTTATTATAATATAAAGTTTTAAATGCTCTTTCGACCTGACTTAACAAGAAAGCGGCACATTGTCGATAACACATAGAAAAAAAATAAAAACCATCAAAAATTATAAACAATACAACTTTCCAACCCCTTCCCAGGGCTAGATTTTTTTTGAACTTTGTTATAATGTAGAGTAATAAATGCTCTATCGACCTGCTTTAACAAGAAAGCGGCACATTGTCGATAACACATAGAAAAAAAATAAAAACCATCAAAAATTATAAACAATACAACTTTCCAACCCCTTCCCAGGGCTCGATTTTTTTTAAACTTTGTTATAATGTAGAGTAATAAATGCTCTTTCGACTTGCCTTAACAAGAAAGCGGCATATTGTCGATAACACATAGAAAAAAAATAAAAACCATCAAAAATTATAGACAATACAACTTTCAAACCCCTTCCCAGGGCTCTATTTTTTTTTAACTTTTTTATAATATAAAGTTTTAAATGCTCTTTCGACCTGCCTTAACAAGAAAGCGGCACATTGTCGATAACACATAGAAAAAAAATAAAAACCATCAAAAATTATAAACAATACAACTTTCCAACCCCTTCCCAGGGCTCGATTTTTTTTAAACTTTATTATAATATAAAGTTTTAAATGCTCTTTCGACCTGACTTAACAAGAAAGCGGCACATTGTCGATAACACATAGAAAAAAAATAAAAACCATCAAAAATTATAAACAATACAACTTTCCAACCTCTTCCCAGGGCTCGATTTTTTTTAAACTTTGTTATAATATAAAGTTTTAAATGCTCTTTCGACCTGCCGTAACAAGAAAGTGGCACATTGTCGATAACACATAGAAAAAAAATAAAAACCATCATAAATTATAGACAATACAACTTTCCAACTCCTTCCCAGGGCTCGATTTTTTTTAAACTTTATTATAATATAAAGTTTTAAATGCTCTTTCGACCTGACTTAACAAGAAAGCGGCACATTGTCGATAACACACAGAAAAAAAATAAAAACCATCAAAAATTATAAACAATACAACTTTCCAACCCCTTCCCAGGGCTCGATTTTTTTAAACTTTGTTATAATGTAGAGTAATAAATGCTCTTTCGACTTGCCTTAACAAGAAAGCGGCATATTGTCGATAACACATAGAAAAAAAATAAAAACCATCAAAAATTATAAACAATACAACTTTCCAACCTCTTCCCAGGGCTAGATTTTTTTTTAAACTTTGTTATAATGTAGAGTAATAAATGCTCTTTCGACTTGCCTTAACAAGAAAGCGGCATATTGTCGATAACACATAGAAAAAAAATAAAAACCATCAAAAATTATAAACAATACAACTTTCCAACCCCTTCCCAGGGCTCGATTTTTTTTAAACTTTGTTATAATGTAGAGTAATAAATGCTCTTTCGACTTGCCTTAACAAGAAAGCGGCATATTGTCGATAACACATAGAAAAAAAATAAAAACCATCAAAAATTATAGACAATACAACTTTCAAACCCCTTCCCAGGGCTCGATTTTTTTTAAACTTTGTTATAATGTAGAGTAATAAATGCTCTTTCAACTTGCCTTAACAAGAAAGCGGCATATTGTCGATAACACATAGAAAAAAAATAAAAACCATCAAAAATTATAAACAATTCAACTTTCCAACCTCTTCCCAGGGCTAGATTTTTTTTTAAACTTTGTTATAATGTAGAGTAATAAATGCTCTTTCGACTTGCCTTAACAAGAAAGCGGCATATTGTCGATAACACATAGAAAAAAAATAAAAACCATCAAAAATTATAAACAATACAACTTTCCAACCCCTTCCCAGGGCTCGATTTTTTTTAAACTTTGTTATAATGTAGAGTAATAAATGCTCTTTTGACTTGCCTTAACAAGAAAGCGGCATATTGTCGATAACACATAGAAAAAAAATAAAAACCATCAAAAATTATAGACAATACAACTTTCAAACCCCTTCCCAGGGCTCGATTTTTTTTAAACTTTGTTATAATGTAGAGTAATAAATGCTCTTTCAACTTGCCTTAACAAGAAAGCGGCATATTGTCGATAACACATAGAAAAAAAATAAAAACCATCAAAAATTATAGACAATACAACTTTCAAACCCCTTCCCAGGGCTCGATTTTTTTTAAACTTTGTTATAATGTAGAGTAATAAATGCTCTTTCGACCTGCCGTAACAAGAAAGTGGCACATTGTCGATAACACATAGAAAAAAAATAAAAACCATTAAACATTATAAACAATACAACTTTCCAACCCCTTCCCAGGGCTCGATTTTTTTTAAACTTTATTATAATATAAAGTTTTAAATGCTCTTTCGACCTGACTTAACAAGAAAGCGGCACATTGTCGATAACACATAGAAAAAAAATAAAAACCATCAAAAATTATAGACAATACAACTTTCCAACCCCTTCCCAGGGCTCGATTTTTTTAAACTTTATTATAATATAAAGTTTTAAATGCTCTTTCGACCTGACTTAACAAGAAAGTGGCACATTGTCGATAACACATAGAAAAAAAATAAAAACCATCAAAAATTATAGACAATACAACTTTCCAATCCCTTCCCAGGGCTCGATTTTTTTTAAACTTTGTTATAATGTAGAGTAATAAATGCTCTTTCGACCTGCCGTAACAAGAAAGTGGCACATTGTCGATAACACATAAAAAAAAAATAAAAACCATCAAAAATTATAAACAATATAACTTTCCATCCCCTTCCCAGGGCTCGATTTTTTTTAAATTTTGTTTTAATGTAGAGTAATAAATGCTCTTTCGACCTGCCGTAACAAGAAAGTGGCACATTGTCGATAACACATAGAAAAAAAATAAAAACCATTAAACATTATAAACAATACAACTTTCCAACCCCTTCCCAGGGCTCGATTTTTTTTAAACTTTATTATAATATAAAGTTTTAAATGCTCTTTCGACCTGACTTAACAAGAAAGCGGCACATTGTCGATAACACATAGAAAAAAAATAAAAACCATCAAAAATTATAGACAATACAAGTTTCCAACCCCTTCCCAGGGCTCGATTTTTTTTAAACTTTGTTATAATGTAGAGTAATAAATGCTCTTTCGACCTGCCGTAACAAGAAAGTGGCACATTGTCGATAACACATAGAAAAAAAATAAAAACCATTAAAAATTATAGACAATACAACTTTCCAACCCCTTCCCAGGACTCATTTTTTTTCAAACTTTTTTATAATATAAAGTTTTAAATGCTCTTTCGACCTGCCGTAACAAGAAAGTGGCACATTGTCGATAACACATAGAAAAAAAATAAAAACCATTAAAAATTATAGACAATACACCTTTCCAACCCCTTCCCAGGACTCATTTTTTTTCAAACTTTTTTATAATGTAGAGTATTAAGTGCTCTTTTGACCTGCCGTAACAAGAAAGTGGCACATTGTCGATAACACATAGAAAAAAAATAAAAACCATCAAAAATTATAGACAATACAACTTTCCAACCCCTTCCCAGGGCTCGATTTTTTTTAAACTTTATTATAATATAAAGTTTTAAATGCTCTTTCCACCTGACTTAACAAGAAAGCGGCACATTGTCGATAACACATAGAAAAAAAATAAAAACCATCAAAAATTATAAACAATACAACTTTCCAACCCCTTCCCAGGGCTCGATTTTTTTTAAACTTTGTTATAATGTAGAGTAATAAATGCTCTTTCGACTTGCCTTAACAAGAAAGCGGCATATTGTCGATAACACATAGAAAAAAAATAAAAACCATCAAAAATTATAAACAATACAACTTTCCAACCTCTTCCCAGGGCTAGATTTTTTTTTAAACTTTGTTATAATGTAGAGTAATAAATGCTCTTTCGACTTGCCTTAACAAGAAAGCGGCATATTGTCGATAACACATAGAAAAAAAATAAAAACCATCAAAAATTATAAACAATACAACTTTCCAACCTCTTCCCAGGGCTCGATTTTTTTTTAAACTTTGTTATAATGTAGAGTAATAAATGCTCTTTCGACTTGCCTTAACAAGAAAGCGGCATATTGTCGATAACACATAGAAAAAAAATAAAAACCATCAAAAATTATAAACAATACAACTTTCCAACCTCTTCCCAGGGCTAGATTTTTTTTTAAACTTTGTTATAATGTAGAGTAATAAATGCTCTTTCGACTTGCCTTAACAAGAAAGCGGCATATTGTCGATAACACATAGAAAAAAAATAAAAACCATCAAAAATTATAAACAATACAACTTTCCAACCCCTTCCCAGGGCTCGATTTTTTTCAAACTTTTTTATAATGTAGAGTATTAAGTGCTCTTTTGACCTGCCGTAACAAGAAAGTGGCACATTGTCGATAACACATAGAAAAAAAATAAAAACCATCAAAAATTATAAACAATACAACTTTCCAACCCCTTCCCAGGGCTCGATTTTTTTTAAACTTTATTATAATATAAAGTTTTAAATGCTCTTTCGACCTGACTTAACAAGAAAGCGGCACATTGTCGATAACACATAGAAAAAAAATAAAAACCATCAAAAATTATAAACAATACAACTTTCCAACCTCTTCCCAGGGCTCGATTTTTTTTAAACTTTGTTATAATGTAGAGTAATAAATGCTCTTTCGACCTGCTTTAACAAGAAAGCGGCACATTGTCGATAACACATAGAAAAAAAATAAAAACCATCAAAAATTATAAACAATACAACTTTCCAACCCCTTCCCAGGGCTCGATTTTTTTTAAACTTTGTTATAATGTAGAGTAATAAATGCTCTTTCGACTTGCCTTAACAAGAAAGCGGCATATTGTCGATAACACATAGAAAAAAAATAAAAACCATCAAAAATTATAGACAATACAACTTTCCAACCCCTTCCCAGGGCTCGATTTTTTTTTAACTTTTTTATAATATAAAGTTTTAAATGCTCTTTCGACCTGCCTTAACAAGAAAGCGGCATATTGTCGATAACACATAGAAAAAAAATAAAAACCATCAAAAATTATAGACAATACAACTTTCAAACCCCTTCCCAGGGCTCTATTTTTTTTTAACTTTTTTATAATATAAAGTTTTAAATGCTCTTTCGACCTGCCTTAACAAGAAAGCGGCACCTTGTCGATAACACATAGAAAAAAAATAAAAACCATCAAAAATTATAAACAATACAACTTTCAAACCCCTTCCCAGGGCTCTATTTTTTTTTAACTTTTTTATAATATAAAGTTTTAAATGCTCTTTCGACCTGCCTTAACAAGAAAGCGGCATATTGTCGATAACACATAGAAAAAAAATAAAAACCATCAAAAATTATAGACAATACAACTTTCAAACCCCTTCCCAGGGCTCTATTTTTTTTTAACTTTTTTATAATATAAAGTTTTAAATGCTCTTTCGACCTGCCTTAACAAGAAAGCGGCACCTTGTCGATAACACATAGAAAAAAAATAAAAACCATCAAAAATTATAAACAATACAACTTTCCAACCCCTTCCCAGGGCTCGATTTTTTTTAAACTTTGTTATAATGTAGAGTAATAAATGCTCTTTCGACCTGCCTTAACAAGAAAGCGGCATATTGTCGATAACACATAGAAAAAAAATAAAAACCATCAAAAATTATAAACAATACAACTTTCCAACCCCTTCCCAGGGCTCGATTTTTTTTTAACTTTTTTATAATATAAAGTTTTAAATGCTCTTTCGACCTGCCTTAACAAAAAAGCGGCACATTGTCGATAACACATAGAAAAAAAATAAAAACCATCAAAAATTATAAACAATACAACTTTCCAACCCCTTCCCAGGGCTCGATTTTTTTTAAACTTTGTTATAATGTAGAGTAATAAATGCTCTTTCGACCTGCCGTAACAAGAAAGCGGCATATTGTCGATAACACATAGAAAAAAAATAAAAACCATCAAAAATTATAGAC
The DNA here is from genome assembly GCF_031307605.1 of Tribolium castaneum. NCBI lineage: Eukaryota > Metazoa > Arthropoda > Insecta > Coleoptera > Tenebrionidae > Tribolium > Tribolium castaneum. The sequence continues at coordinate 19,894,660 of NC_087395.1, read as the reverse complement.
AATACAACTTTCCAACCCCTTCCCAGGGCTCGATTTTTTTTAAACTTTATTATAATATAAAGTTTTAAATGCTCTTTCGACCTGACTTAACAAGAAAGCGGCACATTGTCGATAACACATAGAAAAAAAATAAAAACCATCAAAAATTATAAACAATACAACTTTCCAACCTCTTCCCAGGGCTCGATTTTTTTTAAACTTTGTTATAATATAAAGTTTTAAATGCTCTTTCGACCTGACTTAACAAGAAAGCGGCACATTGTCGATAACACATAGAAAAAAAATAAAAACCATCAAAAATTATAAACAATACAACTTTCCAACCTCTTCCCAGGGCTAGATTTTTTTTTAAACTTTGTTATAATGTAGAGTAATAAATGCTCTTTCGACTTGCCTTAACAAGAAAGCGGCATATTGTCGATAACACATAGAAAAAAAATAAAAACCATCAAAAATTATAAACAATACAACTTTCCAACCTCTTCCCAGGGCTAGATTTTTTTTTAAACTTTGTTATAATGTAGAGTAATAAATGCTCTTTCGACCTGCCTTAACAAGAAAGCGGCATATTGTCGATAACACATAGAAAAAAAATAAAAACCATCAAAAATTATAGACAATACAACTTTCCAACCCCTTCCCAGGGCTCGATTTTTTTTTAACTTTTTTATAATATAAAGTTTTAAATGCTCTTTCGACCTGCCTTAACAAAAAAGCGGCACATTGTCGATAACACATAGAAAAAAAATAAAAACCATCAAAAATTATAAACAATACAACTTTCCAACCCCTTCCCAGGGCTCGATTTTTTTTAAACTTTGTTATAATGTAGAGTAATAAATGCTCTTTCGACCTGCCGTAACAAGAAAGTGGCACATTGTCGATAACACATAGAAAAAAAATAAAAACCATCAAAAATTATAGACAATACAACTTTCCAACCCCTTCCCAGGGCTCGATTTTTTTCAAACTTTTTTATAATGTAGAGTATTAAGTGCTCTTTCGACCTGCCGTAACAAGAAAGTGGCACATTGTCGATAACACATAGAAAAAAAATAAAAACCATCAAAAATTATAGACAATACAACTTTCCAACCTCTTCCCAGGGCTCGATTTTTTTTTAAACTTTGTTATAATGTAGAGTAATAAATGCTCTTTCGACTTGCCTTAACAAGAAAGCGGCATATTGTCGATAACACATAGAAAAAAAATAAAAACCATCAAAAATTATAAACAATACAACTTTCCAACCTCTTCCCAGGGCTAGATTTTTTTTTAAACTTTGTTATAATGTAGAGTAATAAATGCTCTTTCGACTTGCCTTAACAAGAAAGCGGCATATTGTCGATAACACATAGAAAAAAAATAAAAACCATCAAAAATTATAAACAATACAACTTTCCAACCCCTTCCCAGGGCTCGATTTTTTTCAAACTTTTTTATAATGTAGAGTATTAAGTGCTCTTTTGACCTGCCGTAACAAGAAAGTGGCACATTGTCGATAACACATAGAAAAAAAATAAAAACCATCAAAAATTATAAACAATACAACTTTCCAACCCCTTCCCAGGGCTCGATTTTTTTTAAACTTTATTATAATATAAAGTTTTAAATGCTCTTTCGACCTGACTTAACAAGAAAGCGGCACATTGTCGATAACACATAGAAAAAAAATAAAAACCATCAAAAATTATAAACAATACAACTTTCCAACCTCTTCCCAGGGCTCGATTTTTTTTAAACTTTGTTATAATGTAGAGTAATAAATGCTCTTTCGACCTGCTTTAACAAGAAAGCGGCACATTGTCGATAACACATAGAAAAAAAATAAAAACCATCAAAAATTATAAACAATACAACTTTCCAACCCCTTCCCAGGGCTCGATTTTTTTTAAACTTTGTTATAATGTAGAGTAATAAATGCTCTTTCGACTTGCCTTAACAAGAAAGCGGCATATTGTCGATAACACATAGAAAAAAAATAAAAACCATCAAAAATTATAGACAATACAACTTTCCAACCCCTTCCCAGGGCTCGATTTTTTTTTAACTTTTTTATAATATAAAGTTTTAAATGCTCTTTCGACCTGCCTTAACAAGAAAGCGGCATATTGTCGATAACACATAGAAAAAAAATAAAAACCATCAAAAATTATAGACAATACAACTTTCAAACCCCTTCCCAGGGCTCTATTTTTTTTAACTTTTTTATAATATAAAGTTTTAAATGCTCTTTCGACCTGCCTTAACAAGAAAGCGGCACCTTGTCGATAACACATAGAAAAAAAATAAAAACCATCAAAAATTATAAACAATACAACTTTCAAACCCCTTCCCAGGGCTCTATTTTTTTTTAACTTTTTTATAATATAAAGTTTTAAATGCTCTTTCGACCTGCCTTAACAAGAAAGCGGCATATTGTCGATAACACATAGAAAAAAAATAAAAACCATCAAAAATTATAGACAATACAACTTTCAAACCCCTTCCCAGGGCTCTATTTTTTTTTAACTTTTTTATAATATAAAGTTTTAAATGCTCTTTCGACCTGCCTTAACAAGAAAGCGGCACCTTGTCGATAACACATAGAAAAAAAATAAAAACCATCAAAAATTATAAACAATACAACTTTCCAACCCCTTCCCAGGGCTCGATTTTTTTTAAACTTTGTTATAATGTAGAGTAATAAATGCTCTTTCGACCTGCCTTAACAAGAAAGCGGCATATTGTCGATAACACATAGAAAAAAAATAAAAACCATCAAAAATTATAAACAATACAACTTTCCAACCCCTTCCCAGGGCTCGATTTTTTTTTAACTTTTTTATAATATAAAGTTTTAAATGCTCTTTCGACCTGCCTTAACAAAAAAGCGGCACATTGTCGATAACACATAGAAAAAAAATAAAAACCATCAAAAATTATAAACAATACAACTTTCCAACCCCTTCCCAGGGCTCGATTTTTTTTAAACTTTGTTATAATGTAGAGTAATAAATGCTCTTTCGACCTGCCGTAACAAGAAAGCGGCATATTGTCGATAACACATAGAAAAAAAATAAAAACCATCAAAAATTATAGACAATACAACTTTCCAACCCCTTCCCAGGGCTCGATTTTTTTTAAACTTTATTATAATATAAAGTTTTAAATGCTCTTTCGACCTGACTTAACAAGAAAGCGGCACATTGTCGATAACACATAGAAAAAAAATAAAAACCATCAAAAATTATAAACAATACAACTTTCCAACCTCTTCCCAGGGCTCGATTTTTTTTAAACTTTGTTATAATATAAAGTTTTAAATGCTCTTTCGACCTGACTTAACAAGAAAGCGGCACATTGTCGATAACACATAGAAAAAAAATAAAAACCATCAAAAATTATAAACAATACAACTTTCCAACCTCTTCCCAGGGCTAGATTTTTTTTTAAACTTTGTTATAATGTAGAGTAATAAATGCTCTTTCGACTTGCCTTAACAAGAAAGCGGCATATTGTCGATAACACATAGAAAAAAAATAAAAACCATCAAAAATTATAAACAATACAACTTTCCAACCTCTTCCCAGGGCTAGATTTTTTTTTAAACTTTGTTATAATGTAGAGTAATAAATGCTCTTTCGACCTGCCTTAACAAGAAAGCGGCATATTGTCGATAACACATAGAAAAAAAATAAAAACCATCAAAAATTATAGACAATACAACTTTCCAACCCCTTCCCAGGGCTCGATTTTTTTTTAACTTTTTTATAATATAAAGTTTTAAATGCTCTTTCGACCTGCCTTAACAAAAAAGCGGCACATTGTCGATAACACATAGAAAAAAAATAAAAACCATCAAAAATTATAAACAATACAACTTTCCAACCCCTTCCCAGGGCTCGATTTTTTTTAAACTTTGTTATAATGTAGAGTAATAAATGCTCTTTCGACCTGCCGTAACAAGAAAGTGGCACATTGTCGATAACACATAGAAAAAAAATAAAAACCATCAAAAATTATAGACAATACAACTTTCCAACCCCTTCCCAGGGCTCGATTTTTTTCAAACTTTTTTATAATGTAGAGTATTAAGTGCTCTTTCGACCTGCCGTAACAAGAAAGTGGCACATTGTCGATAACACATAGAAAAAAAATAAAAACCATCAAAAATTATAGACAATACAACTTTCCAACCCCTTCCCAGGGCTCTATTTTTTTTAACTTTTTTATAATATAAAGTTTTAAATGCTCTTTCGACCTGCCGTAACAAGAAAGTGGCACATTGTCGATAACACATAGAAAAAAAATAAAAACCATCAAAAATTATAGACAATACAACTTTCCAACCCCTTCCCAGGGCTCGATTTTTTTCAAACTTTTTTATAATGTAGAGTATTAAGTGCTCTTTCGACCTGCCGTAACAAGAAAGTGGCACATTGTCGATAACACATAGAAAAAAAATAAAAACCATCAAAAATTATAGACAATACAACTTTCCAACCCCTTCCCAGGGCTCGATTTTTTTTAAACTTTATTATAATATAAAGTTTTAAATGCTCTTTCGACCTGACTTAACAAGAAAGCGGCACATTGTCGATAACACATAGAAAAAAAATAAAAACCATCAAAAATTATAAACAATACAACTTTCCAACTCCTTCCCAGAGCTAGATTTTTTTTTAAACTTTGTTATAATGTAGAGTAATAAATGCTCTTTCGACTTGCCTTAACAAGAAAGCGGCATATTGTCGATAACACATAGAAAAAAAATAAAAACCATCAAAAATTATAAACAATACAACTTTCCAACCCCTTCCCAGGGCTCGATTGTTTTTAAACTTTGTTATAATGTAGAGTAATAAATGCTCTTTCGACTTGCCTTAACAAGAAAGCGGCATATTGTCGATAACACATAGAAAAAAAATAAAAACCATCAAAAATTATAGACAATACAACTTTCCAACCCCTTCCCAGGGCTCGATTTTTTTCAAACTTTTTTATAATGTAGAGTATTAAGTGCTCTTTTGACCTGCCGTAACAAGAAAGTGGCACATTGTCGATAACACATAGAAAAAAAATAAAAACCATCAAAAATTATAAACAATACAACTTTCCAACCCCTTCCCAGGGCTCGATTTTTTTTAAACTTTATTATAATATAAAGTTTTAAATGCTCTTTCGACCTGACTTAACAAGAAAGCGGCACATTGTCGATAACACATAGAAAAAAAATAAAAACCATCAAAAATTATAAACAATACAACTTTCCAACCTCTTCCCAGGGCTCGATTTTTTTTAAACTTTGTTATAATGTAGAGTAATAAATGCTCTTTCGACTTGCCTTAACAAGAAAGCGGCATATTGTCGATAACACATAGAAAAAAAATAAAAACCATCAAAAATTATAGACAATACAACTTTCCAACCTCTTCCCAGGGCTCGATTTTTTTTAAACTTTGTTATAATATAAAGTTTTAAATGCTCTTTCGACCTGACTTAACAAGAAAGCGGCACATTGTCGATAACACATAGAAAAAAAATAAAAACCATCAAAAATTATAAACAATACAACTTTCCAACCTCTTCCCAGGGCTAGATTTTTTTTTAAACTTTGTTATAATGTAGAGTAATAAATGCTCTTTCGACTTGCCTTAACAAGAAAGCGGCATATTGTCGATAACACATAGAAAAAAAATAAAAACCATCAAAAATTATAGACAATACAACTTTCCAACCCCTTCCCAGGGCTCGATTTTTTTTTAACTTTTTTATAATATAAAGTTTTAAATGCTCTTTCGACCTGCCTTAACAAAAAAGCGGCACATTGTCGATAACACATAGAAAAAAAATAAAAACCATCAAAAATTATAAACAATACAACTTTCCAACCTCTTCCCAGGGCTAGATTTTTTTTTAAACTTTGTTATAATGTAGAGTAATAAATGCTCTTTCGACTTGCCTTAACAAGAAAGCGGCATATTGTCGATAACACATAGAAAAAAAATAAAAACCATCAAAAATTATAGACAATACAACTTTCCAACCCCTTCCCAGGGCTCGATTTTTTTTTAAACTTTGTTATAATGTAGAGTAATAAATGCTCTTTCGACTTGCCTTAACAAGAAAGCGGCATATTGTCGATAACACATAGAAAAAAAATAAAAACCATCAAAAATTATAGACAATACAACTTTCCAACCCCTTCCCAGGGCTCGATTTTTTTTTAACTTTTTTATAATATAAAGTTTTAAATGCTCTTTCGACCTGCCTTAACAAAAAAGCGGCACATTGTCGATAACACATAGAAAAAAAATAAAAACCATCAAAAATTATAAACAATACAACTTTCCAACCCCTTCCCAGGGCTCGATTTTTTTTAAACTTTGTTATAATGTAGAGTAATAAATGCTCTTTCGACCTGCCGTAACAAGAAAGTGGCACATTGTCGATAACACATAGAAAAAAAATAAAAACCATCAAAAATTATAGACAATACAACTTTCCAACCCCTTCCCAGGGCTCGATTTTTTTCAAACTTTTTTATAATGTAGAGTATTAAGTGCTCTTTCGACCTGCCGTAACAAGAAAGTGGCACATTGTCGATAACACATAGAAAAAAAATAAAAACCATCAAAAATTATAGACAATACAACTTTCCAACCCCTTCCCAGGGCTCTATTTTTTTTAACTTTTTTATAATATAAAGTTTTAAATGCTCTTTCGACCTGCCGTAACAAGAAAGTGGCACATTGTCGATAACACATAGAAAAAAAATAAAAACCATCAAAAATTATAGACAATACAACTTTCCAACCCCTTCCCAGGGCTCGATTTTTTTCAAACTTTTTTATAATGTAGAGTATTAAGTGCTCTTTCGACCTGCCGTAACAAGAAAGTGGCACATTGTCGATAACACATAGAAAAAAAATAAAAACCATCAAAAATTATAGACAATACAACTTTCCAACCCCTTCCCAGGGCTCGATTTTTTTTAAACTTTATTATAATATAAAGTTTTAAATGCTCTTTCGACCTGACTTAACAAGAAAGCGGCACATTGTCGATAACACATAGAAAAAAAATAAAAACCATCAAAAATTATAAACAATACAACTTTCCAACTCCTTCCCAGAGCTAGATTTTTTTTTAAACTTTGTTATAATGTAGAGTAATAAATGCTCTTTCGACTTGCCTTAACAAGAAAGCGGCATATTGTCGATAACACATAGAAAAAAAATAAAAACCATCAAAAATTATAAACAATACAACTTTCCAACCCCTTCCCAGGGCTCGATTGTTTTTAAACTTTGTTATAATGTAGAGTAATAAATGCTCTTTCGACTTGCCTTAACAAGAAAGCGGCATATTGTCGATAACACATAGAAAAAAAATAAAAACCATCAAAAATTATAGACAATACAACTTTCCAACCCCTTCCCAGGGCTCGATTTTTTTCAAACTTTTTTATAATGTAGAGTATTAAGTGCTCTTTTGACCTGCCGTAACAAGAAAGTGGCACATTGTCGATAACACATAGAAAAAAAATAAAAACCATCAAAAATTATAAACAATACAACTTTCCAACCCCTTCCCAGGGCTCGATTTTTTTTAAACTTTATTATAATATAAAGTTTTAAATGCTCTTTCGACCTGACTTAACAAGAAAGCGGCACATTGTCGATAACACATAGAAAAAAAATAAAAACCATCAAAAATTATAAACAATACAACTTTCCAACCCCTTCCCAGGGCTCGATTTTTTTTAAACTTTATTATAATATAAAGTTTTAAATGCTCTTTCGACCTGACTTAACAAGAAAGCGGCATATTGTCGATAACACATAGAAAAAAAATAAAGACCATCATAAATTATAGACAATACAAGTTTCCAACCCCTTCCCAGGGCTCGATTTTTTTTAAACTTTATTATAATATAAAGTTTTAAATGCTCTTTCGACCTGACTTAACAAGAAAGCGGCACATTGTCGATAACACATAGAAAAAAAATAAAAACCATCAAAAATTATAAACAATACAACTTTCCAACCCCTTCCCAGGGCTAGATTTTTTTTGAACTTTGTTATAATGTAGAGTAATAAATGTTCTTTCGACCTGCTTTAACAAGAAAGCGGCACATTGTCGATAACACATAGAAAAAAAATAAAAACCATCAAAAATTATAAACAATACAACTTTCCAACCCCTTCCCAGGGCTCGATTTTTTTTAAACTTTGTTATAATGTAGAGTAATAAATGCTCTTTCGACTTGCCTTAACAAGAAAGCGGCATATTGTCGATAACACATAGAAAAAAAATAAAAACCATCAAAAATTATAGACAATACAACTTTCCAACCCCTTCCCAGGGCTCGATTTTTTTTTAACTTTTTTATAATATAAAGTTTTAAATGTTCTTTCGACCTGCCTTAACAAGAAAGCGGCATATTGTCGATAACACATAGAAAAAAAATAAAAACCATCAAAAATTATAGACAATACAACTTTCAAACCCCTTCCCAGGGCTCTATTTTTTTTTAACTTTTTTATAATATAAAGTTTTAAATGCTCTTTCGACCTGCCTTAACAAGAAAGCGGCACCTTGTCGATAACACATAGAAAAAAAATAAAAACCATCAAAAATTATAAACAATACAACTTTCAAACCCCTTCCCAGGGCTCTATTTTTTTTTAACTTTTTTATAATATAAAGTTTTAAATGCTCTTTCGACCTGCCTTAACAAGAAAGCGGCATATTGTCGATAACACATAGAAAAAAAATAAAAACCATCAAAAATTATAGACAATACAACTTTCAAACCCCTTCCCAGGGCTCTATTTTTTTTTAACTTTTTTATAATATAAAGTTTTAAATGCTCTTTCGACCTGCCTTAACAAGAAAGCGGCACCTTGTCGATAACACATAGAAAAAAAATAAAAACCATCAAAAATTATAAACAATACAACTTTCCAACCCCTTCCCAGGGCTCGATTTTTTTTAAACTTTGTTATAATGTAGAGTAATAAATGCTCTTTCGACCTGCCTTAACAAGAAAGCGGCATATTGTCGATAACACATAGAAAAAAAATAAAAACCATCAAAAATTATAAACAATACAACTTTCCAACCCCTTCCCAGGGCTCGATTTTTTTTTAACTTTTTTATAATATAAAGTTTTAAATGCTCTTTCGACCTGCCTTAACAAAAAAGCGGCACATTGTCGATAACACATAGAAAAAAAATAAAAACCATCAAAAATTATAAACAATACAACTTTCCAACCCCTTCCCAGGGCTCGATTTTTTTTAAACTTTGTTATAATGTAGAGTAATAAATGCTCTTTCGACCTGCCGTAACAAGAAAGCGGCATATTGTCGATAACACATAGAAAAAAAATAAAAACCATCAAAAATTATAGACAATACAACTTTCCAACCCCTTCCCAGGGCTCGATTTTTTTTAAACTTTATTATAATATAAAGTTTTAAATGCTCTTTCGACCTGACTTAACAAGAAAGCGGCACATTGTCGATAACACATAGAAAAAAAATAAAAACCATCAAAAATTATAAACAATACAACTTTCCAACCTCTTCCCAGGGCTCGATTTTTTTTAAACTTTGTTATAATATAAAGTTTTAAATGCTCTTTCGACCTGACTTAACAAGAAAGCGGCACATTGTCGATAACACATAGAAAAAAAATAAAAACCATCAAAAATTATAAACAATACAACTTTCCAACCTCTTCCCAGGGCTAGATTTTTTTTTAAACTTTGTTATAATGTAGAGTAATAAATGCTCTTTCGACTTGCCTTAACAAGAAAGCGGCATATTGTCGATAACACATAGAAAAAAAATAAAAACCATCAAAAATTATAAACAATACAACTTTCCAACCTCTTCCCAGGGCTAGATTTTTTTTTAAACTTTGTTATAATGTAGAGTAATAAATGCTCTTTCGACCTGCCTTAACAAGAAAGCGGCATATTGTCGATAACACATAGAAAAAAAATAAAAACCATCAAAAATTATAAACAATACAACTTTCCAACCCCTTCCCAGGGCTCGATTTTTTTTAAACTTTGTTATAATGTAGAGTAATAAATGCTCTTTCGACCTGCCGTAACAAGAAAGTGGCACATTGTCGATAACACATAGAAAAAAAATAAAAACCATCAAAAATTATAGACAATACAACTTTCCAACCCCTTCCCAGGGCTCGATTTTTTTCAAACTTTTTTATAATGTAGAGTATTAAGTGCTCTTTCGACCTGCCGTAACAAGAAAGTGGCACATTGTCGATAACACATAGAAAAAAAATAAAAACCATCAAAAATTATAGACAATACAACTTTCCAACCCCTTCCCAGGGCTCTATTTTTTTTAACTTTTTTATAATATAAAGTTTTAAATGCTCTTTCGACCTGCCGTAACAAGAAAGTGGCACATTGTCGATAACACATAGAAAAAAAATAAAAACCATCAAAAATTATAGACAATACAACTTTCCAACCCCTTCCCAAGGCTCGATTTTTTTCAAACTTTTTTATAATGTAGAGTATTAAGTGCTCTTTCGACCTGCCGTAACAAGAAAGTGGCACATTGTCGATAACACATAGAAAAAAAATAAAAACCATCAAAAATTATAGACAATACAACTTTCCAACCCCTTCCCAGGGCTCGATTTTTTTTAAACTTTATTATAATATAAAGTTTTAAATGCTCTTTCGACCTGACTTAACAAGAAAGCGGCACATTGTCGATAACACATAGAAAAAAAATAAAAACCATCAAAAATTATAAACAATACAACTTTCCAACTCCTTCCCAGAGCTAGATTTTTTTTTAAACTTTGTTATAATGTAGAGTAATAAATGCTCTTTCGACTTGCCTTAACAAGAAAGCGGCATATTGTCGATAACACATAGAAAAAAAATAAAAACCATCAAAAATTATAAACAATACAACTTTCCAACCCCTTCCCAGGGCTCGATTGTTTTTAAACTTTGTTATAATGTAGAGTAATAAATGCTCTTTCGACTTGCCTTAACAAGAAAGCGGCATATTGTCGATAACACATAGAAAAAAAATAAAAACCATCAAAAATTATAGACAATACAACTTTCCAACCCCTTCCCAGGGCTCGATTTTTTTCAAACTTTTTTATAATGTGGAGTATTAAGTGCTCTTTCGACCTGCCGTAACAAGAAAGTGGCACATTGTCGATAACACATAGAAAAAAAATAAAAACCATCAAAAATTATAGACAATACAACTTTCCAACCCCTTCCCAGGGCTCGATTTTTTTTAAACTTTATTATAATATAAAGTTTTAAATGCTCTTTCGACCTGACTTAACAAGAAAGCGGCACATTGTCGATAACACATAGAAAAAAAATAAAAACCATCAAAAATTATAAACAATACAACTTTCCAACTCCTTCCCAGAGCTAGATTTTTTTTTAAACTTTGTTATAATGTAGAGTAATAAATGCTCTTTCGACTTGCCTTAACAAGAAAGCGGCATATTGTCGATAACACATAGAAAAAAAATAAAAACCATCAAAAATTATAAACAATACAACTTTCCAACCCCTTCCCAGGGCTCGATTGTTTTTAAACTTTGTTATAATGTAGAGTAATAAATGCTCTTTCGACTTGCCTTAACAAGAAAGCGGCATATTGTCGATAACACATAGAAAAAAAATAAAAACCATCAAAAATTATAGACAATACAACTTTCCAACCCCTTCCCAGGGCTCTATTTTTTTTAACTTTTTTATAATATAAAGTTTTAAATGCTCTTTCGACCTGCCGTAACAAGAAAGTGGCACATTGTCGATAACACATAGAAAAAAAATAAAAACCATCAAAAATTATAGACAATACAACTTTCCAACCCCTTCCCAGGGCTCGATTTTTTTCAAACTTTTTTATAATGTAGAGTATTAAGTGCTCTTTCGACCTGCCGTAACAAGAAAGTGGCACATTGTCGATAACACATAGAAAAAAAATAAAAACCATCAAAAATTATAGACAATACAACTTTCCAACCCCTTCCCAGGGCTCGATTTTTTTTAAACTTTATTATAATATAAAGTTTTAAATGCTCTTTCGACCTGACTTAACAAGAAAGCGGCACATTGTCGATAACACATAGAAAAAAAATAAAAACCATCAAAAATTATAAACAATACAACTTTCCAACTCCTTCCCAGAGCTAGATTTTTTTTTAAACTTTGTTATAATGTAGAGTAATAAATGTTCTTTCGACTTGCCGTAACAAGAAAGTGGCACATTGTCGATAACACATAGAAAAAAAATAAAAACCATCAAAAATTATAGACAATACAACTTTCCAACCCCTTCCCAGGGCTCGATTTTTTTTAAACTTTATTATAATATAAAGTTTTAAATGCTCTTTCCACCTGACTTAACAAGAAAGCGGCACATTGTCGATAACACATAGAAAAAAAATAAAAACCATCAAAAATTATAAACAATACAACTTTCCAACCCCTTCCCAGGGCTCGATTTTTTTTAAACTTTGTTATAATGTAGAGTAATAAATGCTCTTTCGACTTGCCTTAACAAGAAAGCGGCATATTGTCGATAACACATAGAAAAAAAATAAAAACCATCAAAAATTATAAACAATACAACTTTCCAACCTCTTCCCAGGGCTCGATTTTTTTTTAAACTTTGTTATAATGTAGAGTAATAAATGCTCTTTCGACTTGCCTTAACAAGAAAGCGGCATATTGTCGATAACACATAGAAAAAAAATAAAAACCATCAAAAATTATAAACAATACAACTTTCCAACCTCTTCCCAGGGCTAGATTTTTTTTTAAACTTTGTTATAATGTAGAGTAATAAATGCTCTTTCGACTTGCCTTAACAAGAAAGCGGCATATTGTCGATAACACATAGAAAAAAAATAAAAACCATCAAAAATTATAAACAATACAACTTTCCAACCCCTTCCCAGGGCTCGATTTTTTTCAAACTTTTTTATAATGTAGAGTATTAAGTGCTCTTTTGACCTGCCGTAACAAGAAAGTGGCACATTGTCGATAACACATAGAAAAAAAATAAAAACCATCAAAAATTATAAACAATACAACTTTCCAACCCCTTCCCAGGGCTCGATTTTTTTTAAACTTTATTATAATATAAAGTTTTAAATGCTCTTTCGACCTGACTTAACAAGAAAGCGGCACATTGTCGATAACACATAGAAAAAAAATAAAAACCATCAAAAATTATAGACAATACAACTTTCCAACCCCTTCCCAGGGCTCGATTTTTTTCAAACTTTTTTATAATGTAGAGTATTAAGTGCTCTTTCGACCTGCCGTAACAAGAAAGTGGCACATTGTCGATAACACATAGAAAAAAAATAAAAACCATCAAAAATTATAGACAATACAACTTTCCAACCCCTTCCCAGGGCTCGATTTTTTTTAAACTTTATTATAATATAAAGTTTTAAATGCTCTTTCGACCTGACTTAACAAGAAAGCGGCACATTGTCGATAACACATAGAAAAAAAATAAAAACCATCAAAAATTATAAACAATACAACTTTCCAACTCCTTCCCAGAGCTAGATTTTTTTTTAAACTTTGTTATAATGTAGAGTAATAAATGCTCTTTCGACTTGCCTTAACAAGAAAGCGGCATATTGTCGATAACACATAGAAAAAAAATAAAAACCATCAAAAATTATAAACAATACAACTTTCCAACCCCTTCCCAGGGCTCGATTGTTTTTAAACTTTGTTATAATGTAGAGTAATAAATGCTCTTTCGACTTGCCTTAACAAGAAAGCGGCATATTGTCGATAACACATAGAAAAAAAATAAAAACCATCAAAAATTATAGACAATACAACTTTCCAACCCCTTCCCAGGGCTCGATTTTTTTTAAACTTTGTTATAATGTAGAGTAATAAATGCTCTTTCGACTTGCCTTAACAAGAAAGCGGCATATTGTCGATAACACATAGAAAAAAAATAAAAACCATCAAAAATTATAAACAATACAACTTTCCAACCTCTTCCCAGGGCTAGATTTTTTTTTAAACTTTGTTATAATGTAGAGTAATAAATGCTCTTTCGACTTGCCTTAACAAGAAAGCGGCATATTGTCGATAACACATAGAAAAAAAATAAAAACCATCAAAAATTATAAACAATACAACTTTCCAACCCCTTCCCAGGGCTAGATTTTTTTTTAAACTTTGTTATAATGTAGAGTAATAAATGCTCTTTCGACTTGCCTTAACAAGAAAGCGGCATATTGTCGATAACACATAGAAAAAAAATAAAAACCATCAAAAATTATAAACAATACAACTTTCCAACCTCTTCCCAGGGCTAGATTTTTTTTTAAACTTTGTTATAATGTAGAGTAATAAATGCTCTTTCGACTTGCCTTAACAAGAAAGCGGCATATTGTCGATAACACATAGAAAAAAAATAAAAACCATCAAAAATTATAAACAATACAACTTTCCAACCTCTTCCCAGGGCTCGATTTTTTTTTAAACTTTGTTATAATGTAGAGTAATAAATGCTCTTTCGACCTGCCTTAACAAGAAAGCGGCATATTGTCGATAACACATAGAAAAAAAATAAAAACCATCAAAAATTATAGACAATACAACTTTCCAACCCCTTCCCAGGGCTCGATTTTTTTTTAACTTTTTTATAATATAAAGTTTTAAATGCTCTTTCGACCTGCCTTAACAAAAAAGCGGCACATTGTCGATAACACATAGAAAAAAAATAAAAACCATCAAAAATTATAAACAATACAACTTTCCAACCCCTTCCCAGGGCTCGATTTTTTTTAAACTTTGTTATAATGTAGAGTAATAAATGCTCTTTCGACCTGCCGTAACAAGAAAGTGGCACATTGTCGATAACACATAGAAAAAAAATAAAAACCATCAAAAATTATAGACAATACAACTTTCCAACCCCTTCCCAGGGCTCTATTTTTTTTAACTTTTTTATAATATAAAGTTTTAAATGCTCTTTCGACCTGCCGTAACAAGAAAGTGGCACATTGTCGATAACACATAGAAAAAAAATAAAAACCATCAAAAATTATAGACAATACAACTTTCCAACCCCTTCCCAGGGCTCGATTTTTTTCAAACTTTTTTATAATGTAGAGTATTAAGTGCTCTTTCGACCTGCCGTAACAAGAAAGTGGCACATTGTCGATAACACATAGAAAAAAAATAAAAACCATCAAAAATTATAGACAATACAACTTTCCAACCCCTTCCCAGGGCTCGATTTTTTTTAAACTTTATTATAATATAAAGTTTTAAATGCTCTTTCGACCTGACTTAACAAGAAAGCGGCACATTGTCGATAACACATAGAAAAAAAATAAAAACCATCAAAAATTATAAACAATACAACTTTCCAACCCCTTCCCAGGGCTCGATTTTTTTTAAACTTTATTATAATATAAAGTTTTAAATGCTCTTTCGACCTGACTTAACAAGAAAGCGGCACATTGTCGATAACACATAGAAAAAAAATAAAAACCATCAAAAATTATAAACAATACAACTTTCCAACCTCTTCCCAGGGCTCGATTTTTTTTAAACTTTGTTATAATGTAGAGTAATAAATGCTCTTTCGACCTGCTTTAACAAGAAAGCGGCACATTGTCGATAACACATAGAAAAAAAATAAAAACCATCAAAAATTATAAACAATACAACTTTCCAACCCCTTCCCAGGGCTCGATTTTTTTTAAACTTTGTTATAATGTAGAGTAATAAATGCTCTTTCGACTTGCCTTAACAAGAAAGCGGCATATTGTCGATAACACATAGAAAAAAAAATAAAAACCATCAAAAATTATAGACAATACAACTTTCAAACCCCTTCCCAGGGCTCTATTTTTTTTTAACTTTTTTATAATATAAAGTTTTAAATGCTCTTTCGACCTGCCTTAACAAGAAAGCGGCACATTGTCGATAACACATAGAAAAAAAATAAAAACCATCAAAAATTATAAACAATACAACTTTCCAACCCCTTCCCAGGGCTCGATTTTTTTTAAACTTTGTTATAATGTAGAGTAATAAATGCTCTTTCGACCTGCCTTAACAAGAAAGCGGCATATTGTCGATAACACATAGAAAAAAAATAAAAACCATCAAAAATTATAGACAATACAACTTTCCAACCCCTTCCCAGGGCTCGATTTTTTTTTAACTTTTTTATAATATAAAGTTTTAAATGCTCTTTCGACCTGCCTTAACAAAAAAGCGGCACATTGTCGATAACACATAGAAAAAAAATAAAAACCATCAAAAATTATAAACAATACAACTTTCCAACCCCTTCCCAGGGCTCGATTTTTTTAAACTTTGTTATAATGTAGAGTAATAAATGCTCTTTCGACCTGCCGTAACAAGATAGTGGCACATTGTCGATAACACATAGAAAAAAAATAAAAACCATTAAGCATTATAAACAATACAACTTTCCAACCCCTTCCCAGGGCTCGATTTTTTTTAAACTTTATTATAATATAAAGTTTTAAATGCTCTTTCGACCTGACTTAACAAGAAAGCGGCACATTGTCGATAACACATAGAAAAAAAATAAAAACCATCAAAAATTATAAACAAT
Organism: Tribolium castaneum; assembly: GCF_031307605.1. Classification (NCBI taxonomy): domain Eukaryota; kingdom Metazoa; phylum Arthropoda; class Insecta; order Coleoptera; family Tenebrionidae; genus Tribolium; species Tribolium castaneum. Next base: position 19,878,008 of record NC_087395.1, on the reverse strand, counting down.
ACAACTTTCCAACCTCTTCCCAGGGCTAGATTTTTTTTTAAACTTTGTTATAATGTAGAGTAATAAATGCTCTTTCGACTTGCCTTAACAAGAAAGCGGCATATTGTCGATAACACATAGAAAAAAAATAAAAACCATCAAAAATTATAAACAATACAACTTTCCAACCTCTTCCCAGGGCTAGATTTTTTTTTAAACTTTGTTATAATGTAGAGTAATAAATGCTCTTTCGACCTGCCTTAACAAGAAAGCGGCATATTGTCGATAACACATAGAAAAAAAATAAAAACCATCAAAAATTATAGACAATACAACTTTCCAACCCCTTCCCAGGGCTCGATTTTTTTTTAACTTTTTTATAATATAAAGTTTTAAATGCTCTTTCGACCTGCCTTAACAAAAAAGCGGCACATTGTCGATAACACATAGAAAAAAAATAAAAACCATCAAAAATTATAGACAATACAACTTTCCAACCCCTTCCCAGGGCTCGATTTTTTTTAAACTTTGTTATAATGTAGAGTAATAAATGCTCTTTCGACCTGCCGTAACAAGAAAGTGGCACATTGTCGATAACACATAGAAAAAAAATAAAAACCATCAAAAATTATAGACAATACAACTTTCCAACCCCTTCCCAGGGCTCTATTTTTTTTAACTTTTTTATAATATAAAGTTTTAAATGCTCTTTCGACCTGCCGTAACAAGAGAGTGGCACATTGTCGATAACACATAGAAAAAAAATAAAAACCATCAAAAATTATAAACAATACAACTTTCCAACCCCTTCCCAGGGCTCGATTTTTTTTAAACTTTGTTATAATGTAGAGTAATAAATGCTCTTTCGACTTGCCTTAACAAGAAAGCGGCATATTGTCGATAACACATAGAAAAAAAATAAAAACCATCAAAAATTATAGACAATACAACTTTCAAACCCCTTCCCAGGGCTCTATTTTTTTTTAACTTTTTTATAATATAAAGTTTTAAATGCTCTTTCGACCTGCCTTAACAAGAAAGCGGCACATTGTCGATAACACATAGAAAAAAAATAAAAACCATCAAAAATTATAAACAATACAACTTTCCAACCCCTTCCCAGGGCTCGATTTTTTTTAAACTTTGTTATAATGTAGAGTAATAAATGCTCTTTCGACCTGCCTTAACAAGAAAGCGGCATATTGTCGATAACACATAGAAAAAAAATAAAAACCATCAAAAATTATAGACAATACAACTTTCCAACCCCTTCCCAGGGCTCGATTTTTTTTTAACTTTTTTATAATATAAAGTTTTAAATGCTCTTTCGACCTGCCTTAACAAAAAAGCGGCACATTGTCGATAACACATAGAAAAAAAATAAAAACCATCAAAAATTATAAACAATACAACTTTCCAACCCCTTCCCAGGGCTCGATTTTTTTAAACTTTGTTATAATGTAGAGTAATAAATGCTCTTTCGACCTGCCGTAACAAGAGAGTGGCACATTGTCGATAACACATAGAAAAAAAATAAAAACCATTAAGCATTATAAACAATACAACTTTCCAACCCCTTCCCAGGGCTCGATTTTTTTTAAACTTTATTATAATATAAAGTTTTAAATGCTCTTTCGACCTGACTTAACAAGAAAGCGGCACATTGTCGATAACACATAGAAAAAAAATAAAAACCATCAAAAATTATAAACAATACAACTTTCCAACCTCTTCCCAGGGCTAGATTTTTTTTTAAACTTTGTTATAATGTAGAGTAATAAATGCTCTTTCGACTTGCCTTAACAAGAAAGCGGCATATTGTCGATAACACATAGAAAAAAAATAAAAACCATCAAAAATTATAAACAATACAACTTTCCAACCTCTTCCCAGGGCTAGATTTTTTTTTAAACTTTGTTATAATGTAGAGTAATAAATGCTCTTTCGACCTGCCTTAACAAGAAAGCGGCATATTGTCGATAACACATAGAAAAAAAATAAAAACCATCAAAAATTATAGACAATACAACTTTCCAACCCCTTCCCAGGGCTCGATTTTTTTTTAACTTTTTTATAATATAAAGTTTTAAATGCTCTTTCGACCTGCCTTAACAAAAAAGCGGCACATTGTCGATAACACATAGAAAAAAAATAAAAACCATCAAAAATTATAGACAATACAACTTTCCAACCCCTTCCCAGGGCTCGATTTTTTTTAAACTTTGTTATAATGTAGAGTAATAAATGCTCTTTCGACCTGCCGTAACAAGAAAGTGGCACATTGTCGATAACACATAGAAAAAAAATAAAAACCATCAAAAATTATAGACAATACAACTTTCCAACCCCTTCCCAGGGCTCGATTTTTTTCAAACTTTTTTATAATGTAGAGTATTAAGTGCTCTTTCGACCTGCCGTAACAAGAAAGTGGCACATTGTCGATAACACATAGAAAAAAAATAAAAACCATCAAAAATTATAGACAATTCAACTTTCCAACCCCTTCCCAGGGCTCGATTTTTTTTAAACTTTATTATAATATAAAGTTTTAAATGCTCTTTCGACCTGACTTAACAAGAAAGCGGCACATTGTCGATAACACATAGAAAAAAAATAAAAACCATCAAAAATTATAAACAATACAACTTTCCAACTCCTTCCCAGAGCTAGATTTTTTTTTAAACTTTGTTATAATGTAGAGTAATAAATGCTCTTTCGACTTGCCTTAACAAGAAAGCGGCATATTGTCGATAACACATAGAAAAAAAATAAAAACCATCAAAAATTATAAACAATACAACTTTCCAACCCCTTCCCAGGGCTCGATTGTTTTTAAACTTTGTTATAATGTAGAGTAATAAATGCTCTTTCGACTTGCCTTAACAAGAAAGCGGCATATTGTCGATAACACATAGAAAAAAAATAAAAACCATCAAAAATTATAGACAATACAACTTTCCAACCCCTTCCCAGGGCTCGATTTTTTTCAAACTTTTTTATAATGTAGAGTATTAAGTGCTCTTTTGACCTGCCGTAACAAGAAAGTGGCACATTGTCGATAACACATAGAAAAAAAATAAAAACCATCAAAAATTATAGACAATACAACTTTCCAACCCCTTCCCAGGGCTCGATTTTTTTTAAACTTTATTATAATATAAAGTTTTAAATGCTCTTTCCACCTGACTTAACAAGAAAGCGGCACATTGTCGATAACACATAGAAAAAAAATAAAAACCATCAAAAATTATAAACAATACAACTTTCCAACCCCTTCCCAGGGCTCGATTTTTTTTAAACTTTATTATAATATAAAGTTTTAAATGCTCTTTCGACCTGACTTAACAAGAAAGCGGCACATTGTCGATAACACATAGAAAAAAAATAAAAACCATCAAAAATTATAAACAATACAACTTTCCAACCTCTTCCCAGGGCTCGATTTTTTTTAAACTTTGTTATAATGTAGAGTAATAAATGCTCTTTCGACTTGCCTTAACAAGAAAGCGGCATATTGTCGATAACACATAGAAAAAAAATAAAAACCATCAAAAATTATAAACAATACAACTTTCCAACCCCTTCCCAGGGCTCGATTGTTTTTAAACTTTGTTATAATGTAGAGTAATAAATGCTCTTTCGACTTGCCTTAACAAGAAAGCGGCATATTGTCGATAACACATAGAAAAAAAATAAAAACCATCAAAAATTATAGACAATACAACTTTCCAACCCCTTCCCAGGGCTCGATTTTTTTCAAACTTTTTTATAATGTAGAGTATTAAGTGCTCTTTTGACCTGCCGTAACAAGAAAGTGGCACATTGTCGATAACACATAGAAAAAAAATAAAAACCATCAAAAATTATAGACAATACAACTTTCCAACCCCTTCCCAGGGCTCGATTTTTTTTAAACTTTATTATAATATAAAGTTTTAAATGCTCTTTCCACCTGACTTAACAAGAAAGCGGCACATTGTCGATAACACATAGAAAAAAAATAAAAACCATCAAAAATTATAAACAATACAACTTTCCAACCCCTTCCCAGGGCTCGATTTTTTTTAAACTTTATTATAATATAAAGTTTTAAATGCTCTTTCGACCTGACTTAACAAGAAAGCGGCACATTGTCGATAACACATAGAAAAAAAAATAAAAACCATCAAAAATTATAAACAATACAACTTTCCAACCTCTTCCCAGGGCTCGATTTTTTTTAAACTTTGTTATAATGTAGAGTAATAAATGCTCTTTCGACCTGCTTTAACAAGAAAGCGGCACATTGTCGATAACACATAGAAAAAAAATAAAAACCATCAAAAATTATAAACAATACAACTTTCCAACCCCTTCCCAGGGCTCGATTTTTTTTAAACTTTGTTATAATGTAGAGTAATAAATGCTCTTTCGACTTGCCTTAACAAGAAAGCGGCATATTGTCGATAACACATAGAAAAAAAATAAAAACCATCAAAAATTATAGACAATACAACTTTCAAACCCCTTCCCAGGGCTCTATTTTTTTTTAACTTTTTTATAATATAAAGTTTTAAATGCTCTTTCGACCTGCCTTAACAAGAAAGCGGCACATTGTCGATAACACATAGAAAAAAAATAAAAACCATCAAAAATTATAAACAATACAACTTTCCAACCCCTTCCCAGGGCTCGATTTTTTTTAAACTTTGTTATAATGTAGAGTAATAAATGCTCTTTCGACCTGCCTTAACAAGAAAGCGGCATATTGTCGATAACACATAGAAAAAAAATAAAAACCATCAAAAATTATAGACAATACAACTTTCCAACCCCTTCCCAGGGCTCGATTTTTTTTTAACTTTTTTATAATATAAAGTTTTAAATGCTCTTTCGACCTGCCTTAACAAAAAAGCGGCACATTGTCGATAACACATAGAAAAAAAATAAAAACCATCAAAAATTATAAACAATACAACTTTCCAACCCCTTCCCAGGGCTCGATTTTTTTAAACTTTGTTATAATGTAGAGTAATAAATGCTCTTTCGACCTGCCGTAACAAGAGAGTGGCACATTGTCGATAACACATAGAAAAAAAATAAAAACCATTAAGCATTATAAACAATACAACTTTCCAACCCCTTCCCAGGGCTCGATTTTTTTTAAACTTTATTATAATATAAAGTTTTAAATGCTCTTTCGACCTGACTTAACAAGAAAGCGGCACATTGTCGATAACACATAGAAAAAAAATAAAAACCATCAAAAATTATAAACAATACAACTTTCCGACCCCTTCCCAGGGCTCGATTTTTTTTAAACTTTGTTATAATGTAGAGTAATAAATGCTCTTTCGACCTGCCGTAACAAGAAAGTGGCACATTGTCGATAACACATAGAAAAAAATAAAAACCATCAAAAATTATAGACAATACAACTTTCCAACCCCTTCCCAGGGCTCGATTTTTTTCAAACTTTTATATAATGTAGAGTATTAAGTGCTCTTTCGACCTGCCGTAACAAGAAAGTGGCACATTGTCGATAACACATAGAAAAAAAATAAAAACCATCAAAAATTATAAACAATACAACTTTCCAACTCCTTCCCAGAGCTAGATTTTTTTTTAAACTTTGTTATAATGTAGAGTAATAAATGCTCTTTCGACTTGCCTTAACAAGAAAGCGGCATATTGTCGATAACACATAGAAAAAAAATAAAAACCATCAAAAATTATAAACAATACAACTTTCCAACCCCTTCCCAGGGCTCGATTTTTTTTAAACTTTGTTATAATGTAGAGTAATAAATGCTCTTTCGACTTGCCTTAACAAGAAAGCGGCATATTGTCGATAACACATAGAAAAAAAATAAAAACCATCAAAAATTATAGACAATACAACTTTCCAACCCCTTCCCAGGGCTCGATTTTTTTCAAACTTTTTTATAATGTAGAGTATTAAGTGCTCTTTCGACCTGCCGTAACAAGAAAGTGGCACATTGTCGATAACACATAGAAAAAAAATAAAAACCATCAAAAATTATAGACAATACAACTTTCCAACCCCTTCCCAGGGCTCGATTTTTTTTAAACTTTATTATAATATAAAGTTTTAAATGCTCTTTCCACCTGACTTAACAAGAAAGCGGCACATTGTCGATAACACATAGAAAAAAAATAAAAACCATCAAAAATTATAAACAATACAACTTTCCAACCCCTTCCCAGGGCTCGATTTTTTTTAAACTTTATTATAATATAAAGTTTTAAATGCTCTTTCGACCTGACTTAACAAGAAAGCGGCACATTGTCGATAACACATAGAAAAAAAATAAAAACCATCAAAAATTATAAACAATACAACTTTCCAACCTCTTCCCAGGGCTCGATTTTTTTAAACTTTGTTATAATGTAGAGTAATAAATGCTCTTTCGACCTGCCTTAACAAGAAAGCGGCATATTGTCGATAACACATAGAAAAAAAATAAAAACCATCAAAAATTATAGACAATACAACTTTCCAACCCCTTCCCAGGGCTCGATTTTTTTTTAACTTTTTTATAATATAAAGTTTTAAATGCTCTTTCGACCTGCCTTAACAAAAAAGCGGCACATTGTCGATAACACATAGAAAAAAAATAAAAACCATCAAAAATTATAAACAATACAACTTTCCAACCCCTTCCCAGGGCTCGATTTTTTTTAAACTTTGTTATAATGTAGAGTAATAAATGCTCTTTCGACCTGCCGTAACAAGAAAGTGGCACATTGTCGATAACACATAGAAAAAAAATAAAAACCATTAAACATTATAAACAATACAACTTTCCAACCTCTTCCCAGGGCTCGATTTTTTTTAAACTTTATTATAATATAAAGTTTTAAATGCTCTTTCGACCTGACTTAACAAGAAAGCGGCACATTGTCGATAACACATAGAAAAAAAATAAAAACCATCAAAAATTATAAACAATACAACTTTCCGACCCCTTCCCAGGGCTCGATTTTTTTTAAACTTTGTTATAATGTAGAGTAATAAATGCTCTTTCGACCTGCCGTAACAAGAAAGTGGCACATTGTCGATAACACATAGAAAAAAAATAAAAACCATTAAAAATTATAGACAATACAACTTTCCAATCCCTTCCCAGGACTTATTTTTTTTCAAACTTTTTTATAATATAAAGTTTTAAATGCTCTTTCGACCTGCCGTAACAAGAAAGTGGCACATTGTCGATAACACATAGAAAAAAAATAAAAACCATCAAAAATTATAAACAATACAACTTTCCAACCCCTTCCCAGGGCTCGATTTTTTTTAAACTTTGTTATAATGTAGAGTAATAAATGCTCTTTCGACCTGCCGTAACAAGAAAGTGGCACATTGTCGATAACACATAGAAAAAAAATAAAAACCATCAAAAATTATAGACAATACAACTTTACAACCCCTTCCCAGGGCTCGATTTTTTTTAAACTTTATTATAATATAAAGTTTTAAATGCTCTTTCGACTTGACTTAACAAGAAAGCGGCACATTGTCGATAACACATAGAAAACAAATAAAAACCATCAAAAATTATAGACAATACAACTTTCCAACCCCTTCCCAGGGCTCGATTTTTTTTTAACTTTTTTATAATATAAAGTTTTAAATGCTCTTTCGACCTGCCTTAACAAAAAAGCGGCACATTGTCGATAACACATAGAAAAAAAATAAAAACCATCAAAAATTATAAACAATACAACTTTCCAACCCCTTCCCAGGGCTCGATTTTTTTTAAACTTTGTTATAATGTAGAGTAATAAATGCTCTTTCGACCTGCCGTAACAAGAAAGTGGCACATTGTCGATAACACATAGAAAAAAAATAAAAACCATTAAACATTATAAACAATACAACTTTCCAACCTCTTCCCAGGGCTCGATTTTTTTTAAACTTTATTATAATATAAAGTTTTAAATGCTCTTTCGACCTGACTTAACAAGAAAGCGGCACATTGTCGATAACACATAGAAAAAAAATAAAAACCATCAAAAATTATAAACAATACAACTTTCCGACCCCTTCCCAGGGCTCGATTTTTTTTAAACTTTGTTATAATGTAGAGTAATAAATGCTCTTTCGACCTGCCGTAACAAGAAAGTGGCACATTGTCGATAACACATAGAAAAAAAATAAAAACCATTAAAAATTATAGACAATACAACTTTCCAATCCCTTCCCAGGACTTATTTTTTTTCAAACTTTTTTATAATATAAAGTTTTAAATGCTCTTTCGACCTGCCGTAACAAGAAAGTGGCACATTGTCGATAACACATAGAAAAAAAATAAAAACCATCAAAAATTATAAACAATACAACTTTCCAACCCCTTCCCAGGGCTCGATTTTTTTTAAACTTTGTTATAATGTAGAGTAATAAATGCTCTTTCGACCTGCCGTAACAAGAAAGTGGCACATTGTCGATAACACATAGAAAAAAAATAAAAACCATCAAAAATTATAGACAATACAACTTTACAACCCCTTCCCAGGGCTCGATTTTTTTTAAACTTTATTATAATATAAAGTTTTAAATGCTCTTTCGACTTGACTTAACAAGAAAGCGGCACATTGTCGATAACACATAGAAAACAAATAAAAACCATCAAAAATTATAGACAATACAACTTTCCAACCCCTTCCCAGGGCTCGATTTTTTTTTAACTTTTTTATAATATAAAGTTTTAAATGCTCTTTCGACCTGCCTTAACAAAAAAGCGGCACATTGTCGATAACACATAGAAAAAAAATAAAAACCATCAAAAATTATAAACAATACAACTTTCCAACCCCTTCCCAGGGCTCGATTTTTTTTAAACTTTGTTATAATGTAGAGTAATAAATGCTCTTTCGACCTGCCGTAACAAGAAAGTGGCACATTGTCGATAACACATAGAAAAAAAATAAAAACCATTAAACATTATAAACAATACAACTTTCCAACCTCTTCCCAGGGCTCGATTTTTTTTAAACTTTATTATAATATAAAGTTTTAAATGCTCTTTCGACCTGACTTAACAAGAAAGCGGCACATTGTCGATAACACATAGAAAAAAAATAAAAACCATCAAAAATTATAAACAATACAACTTTCCGACCCCTTCCCAGGGCTCGATTTTTTTTAAACTTTGTTATAATGTAGAGTAATAAATGCTCTTTCGACCTGCCGTAACAAGAAAGTGGCACATTGTTGATAACACATAGAAAAAAAATAAAAACCATTAAAAATTATAGACAATACAACTTTCCAACCCCTTCCCAGGACTCATTTTTTTTCAAACTTTTTTATAATATAAAGTTTTAAATGCTCTTTCGACCTGCCGTAACAAGAAAGTGGCACATTGTCGATAACACATAGAAAAAAAATAAAAACCATCATAAATTATAGACAATACAACTTTCCAACCCCTTCCCAGGGCTCGATTATTTTTAAACTTTGTTATAATGTAGAGTAATAAATGCTCTTTCGACCTGCCGTAACAAGAAAGTGGCACATTGTCGATAACACATAGAAAAAAAATAAAAACCATCATAAATTATAGACAATACAACTTTCCAACCCCTTCCCAGGGCTCGATTATTTTTAAACTTTGTTATAATGTAGAGTAATAAATGCTCTTTCGACTTGCCTTAACAAGAAAGCGGCATATTGTCGATAACACATAGAAAAAAAATAAAAACCATCAAAAATTATAAACAATACAACTTTCCGACCCCTTCCCAGGGCTCGATTTTTTTTAAACTTTGTTATAATGTAGAGTAATAAATGCTCTTTCGACCTGCCGTAACAAGAAAGTGGCACATTGTTGATAACACATAGAAAAAAAATAAAAACCATTAAAAATTATAGACAATACAACTTTCCAACCCCTTCCCAGGACTCATTTTTTTTCAAACTTTTTTATAATATAAAGTTTTAAATGCTCTTTCGACCTGCCGTAACAAGAAAGTGGCACATTGTCGATAACACATAGAAAAAAAATAAAAACCATCAAAAATTATAGACAATACAACTTTCAAACCCCTTCCCAGGGCTCGATTTTTTTTAAACTTTGTTATAATGTAGAGTAATAAATGCTCTTTCGACCTGCCGTAACAAGAAAGTGGCACATTGTCGATAACACATAGAAAAAAAATAAAAACCATTAAACATTATAAACAATACAACTTTCCAACCCCTTCCCAGGACTCATTTTTTTTCAAACTTTTTTATAATATAAAGTTTTAAATGCTCTTTCGACCTGCCGTAACAAGAAAGTGGCACATTGTCGATAACACATAGAAAAAAAATAAAAACCATCAAAAATTATAGACAATACAACTTTCCAACCCCTTCCCAGGGCTCGATTTTTTTCAAACTTTTTTATAATGTAGAGTATTAAGTGCTCTTTCGACCTGCCGTAACAAGAAAGTGGCACATTGTCGATAACACATAGAAAAAAAATAAAAACCATTAAACATTATAAACAATACAACTTTCCAACCCCTTCCCAGGGCTCGATTTTTTTTAAACTTTATTATAATATAAAGTTTTAAATGCTCTTTCGACCTGACTTAACAAGAAAGCGGCACATTGTCGATAACACATAGAAAAAAAAATAAAAACCATCAAAAATTATAGACAATACAACTTTCAAACCCCTTCCCAGGGCTAGATTTTTTTTAAACTTTGTTATAATGTAGAGTAATAAATGCTCTTTCGACCTGCCGTAACAAGAAAGTGGCACATTGTCGATAACACATAGAAAAAAAATAAAAACGATCAAAAATTATAAACAATACAACTTTCCAACTCCTTCCCAGGGCTCGATTTTTTTTAAACTTTATTATAATATAAAGTTTTAAATGCTCTTTCGACCTGACTTAACAAGAAAGCGGCACATTGTCGATAACACATAGAAAAAAAATAAAAACCATCAAAAATTATAAACAATACAACTTTCCAACTCCTTCCCAGGGCTCGATTTTTTTTAACTTTTTTATAATATAAAGTTTTAAATGCTCTTTCGACCTGCCGTAACAAGAAAGTGGCACATTGTCGATAACACATAGAAAAAAAATAAAAACCATCAAAAATTATAAACAATACAACTTTCCAACCCCTTCCCAGGGCTCGATTTTTTTTAAACTTTGTTATAATGTAGAGTATTAAGTGCTCTTTCGACCTGCCGTAACAAGAAAGTGGCACATTGTCGATAACACATAGAAAAAAAATAAAAACCATCAAAAATTATAGACAATACAACTTTCCAACCCCTTCCCAGGGCTCGATTTTTTTTAACTTTTTTATAATATAAAGTTTTAAATGCTCTTTCGACCTGCCGTAACAAGAAAGTGGCACATTGTCGATAACACATAGAAAAAAAATAAAAACCATCAAAAATTATAAACAATACAACTTTCCAACCCCTTCCCAGGGCTCGATTTTTTTTAAACTTTGTTATAATGTAGAGTAATAAATGCTCTTTCGACTTGCCTTGACAAGAAAGCGGCATATTGTCGATAACACATAGAAAAAAAATAAAAACCATCAAAAATTATAGACAATACAACTTTCCAACCCCTTCCCAGGGCTCGATTTTTTTCAAACTTTTTTATAATGTAGAGTATTAAGTGCTCTTTCGACCTGCCGTAACAAGAAAGTGGCACATTGTCGATAACACATAGAAAAAAAATAAAAACCATCAAAAATTAGAGACAATACAACTTTCCAACCCCTTCCCAGGGCTCGATTTTTTTTAACTTTTTTATAATATAAAGTTTTAAATGCTCTTTCGACCTGCCGTAACAAGAAAGTGGCACATTGTCGATAACACATAGAAAAAAAATAAAAACCATCAAAAATTATAGACAATACAACTTTCCAACCCCTTCCCAGGGCTCGATTTTTTTTAAACTTTACTATAATATAAAGTTTTAAATGCTCTTTCCACCTGACTTAAAAAGAAAGCGGCACATTGTCGATAACACATAGAAAAAAAATAAAAACCATCAAAAATTATAAACAATACAACTTTCCAACCCCTTCCCAGGGCTCGATTTTTTTTAAACTTTATTATAATATAAAGTTTTAAATGCTCTTTCGACCTGACTTAACAAGAAAGCGGCACATTGTCGATAACACATAGAAAAAAAATAAAAACCATCAAAAATTATAAACAATACAACTTTCCAACCTCTTCCCAGGGCTCGATTTTTTTTAAACTTTGTTGTAATGTAGAGTAATAAATGCTCTTTCGACCTGCCGTAACAAGAAAGTGGCACATTGTCGATAACACATAGAAAAAAAATAAAAACCATTAAACATTATAAACAATACAACTTTCCAACCCCTTCCCAGGGCTCGATTTTTTTTAAACTATATTATAATATAAAGTTTTAAATGCTCTTTCGACCTGACTTAACAAGAAAGCGGCACATTGTCGATAACACATAGAAAAAAAATAAAAACCATCAAAAATTATAAACAATACAACTTTCCGACCCCTTCCCAGGGCTCGATTTTTTTTAAACTTTGTTATAATGTAGAGTAATAAATGCTCTTTCGACCTGCCGTAACAAGAAAGTGGCACATTGTCGATAACACATAAAAAAAAAATAAAAACCATTAAAAATTATAGACAATACAACTTTCCAACCCCTTCCCAGGACTCATTTTTTTTCAAACTTTCTTATAATATAAAGTTTTAAATGCTCTTTCGACCTGCCGTAACAAGAAAGTGGCACATTGTCGATAACACATAGAAAAAAAATAAAAACCATCAAAAATTATAGACAATACAACTTTCCAACCCCTTCCCAGTGCTCGATTTTTTTCAAACTTTTATATAATGTAGAGTATTAAGTGCTCTTTCGACCTGCCGTAACAAGAAAGTGGCACATTGTCGATAACACATAGAAAAAAAATAAAAACCATCAAAAATTATAGACAATACAACTTTCCAACCCCTTCCCAGGGCTCGATTTTTTTTAAACTTTATTATAATATAAAGTTTTAAATGCTCTTTCGACCTGACTTAACAAGAAAGCGGCACATTGTCGATAACACATAGAAAAAAAATAAAAACCATCAAAAATTATAAACAATACAACTTTCCAACCCCTTCCCAGGGCTCGATTTTTTTTAAACTTTATTATAATATAAAGTTTTAAATGCTCTTTCGACCTGACTTAACAAGAAAGCGGCACATTGTCGATAACACATAGAAAAAAAATAAAAACCATCAAAAATTATAAACAATACAACTTTCCAACCCCTTCCCAGGGCTCGATTTTTTTTAAACTTTATTATAATATAAAGTTTTAAATGCTCTTTCGACCTGACTTAACAAGAAAGCGGCACATTGTCGATAACACATAGAAAAAAAATAAAAACCATCAAAAATTATAAACAATACAACTTTCCAACCTCTTCCCAGGGCTCGATTTTTTTTAAACTTTGTTGTAATGTAGAGTAATAAATGCTCTTTCGACCTGCCGTAACAAGAAAGTGGCACATTGTCGATAACACATAGAAAAAAAATAAAAACCATCAAAAATTATAGACAATACAACTTTCCAACCCCTTCCCAGGGCTCGATTTTTTTCAAACTTTTTTATAATGTAGAGTATTAAGTGCTCTTTCGACCTGCCGTAACAAGAAAGTGGCACATTGTCGATAACACATAGAAAAAAAATAAAAACCATCAAAAATTATAGACAATACAACTTTCCAACCCCTTCCCAGGGCTCGATTTTTTTTAAACTTTATTATAATATAAAGTTTTAAATGCTCTTTCCACCTGACTTAAAAAGAAAGCGGCACATTGTCGAAAACACATAGAAAAAAAATAAAAACCATCAAAAATTATAAACAATACAACTTTCCAACCCCTTCCCAGGGCTCGATTTTTTTTAAACTTTATTATAATATAAAGTTTTAAATGCTCTTTCGACCTGACTTAACAAGAAAGCGGCACATTGTCGATAACACATAGAAAAAAAATAAAAACCATCAAAAATTATAAACAATACAACTTTCCAACCTCTTCCCAGGGCTCGATTTTTTTTAAACTTTGTTGTAATGTAGAGTAATAAATGCTCTTTCGACCTGCCGTAACAAGAAAGTGGCACATTGTCGATAACACATAGAAAAAAAATAAAAACCATTAAACATTATAAACAATACAACTTTCCAACCTCTTCCCAGGGCTCGATTTTTTTTAAACTTTATTATAATATAAAGTTTTAAATGCTCTTTCGACCTGACTTAACAAGAAAGCGGCACATTGTCGATAACACATAGAAAAAAAATAAAAACCATCAAAAATTATAAACAATACAACTTTCCGACCCCTTCCCAGGGCTCGATTTTTTTTAAACTTTGTTATAATGTAGAGTAATAAATGCTCTTTCGACCTGCCGTAACAAGAAAGTGGCACATTGTCGATAACACATAAAAAAAAAATAAAAACCATTAAAAATTATAGACAATACAACTTTCCAACCCCTTCCCAGGACTCATTTTTTTTCAAACTTTTTTATAATATAAAGTTTTAAATGCTCTTTCGACCTGACTTAACAAGAAAGTGGCACATTGTCGATAACACATAGAAAAAAAATAAAAACCATCAAAAATTATAAACAATACAACTTTCCGACCCCTTCCCAGGGCTCGATTTTTTTTAAACTTTGTTATAATGTAGAGTAATAAATGCTCTTTCGACCTGCCGTAACAAGAAAGTGGCACATTGTTGATAACACATAGAAAAAAAATAAAAACCATTAAAAATTATAGACAATACAACTTTCCAACCCCTTCCCAGGACTCATTTTTTTTCAAACTTTTTTATAATATAAAGTTTTAAATGCTCTTTCGACCTGCCGTAACAAGAAAGTGGCACATTGTCGATAACACATAGAAAAAAAATAAAAACCATCAAAAATTATAGACAATACAACTTTCAAACCCCTTCCCAGGGCTCGATTTTTTTTAAACTTTGTTATAATGTAGAGTAATAAATGCTCTTTCGACCTGCCGTAACAAGAAAGTGGCACATTGTCGATAACACATAGAAAAAAAATAAAAACCATTAAACATTATAAACAATACAACTTTCCAACCCCTTCCCAGGACTCATTTTTTTTCAAACTTTTTTATAATATAAAGTTTTAAATGCTCTTTCGACCTGCCGTAACAAGAAAGTGGCACATTGTCGATAACACATAGAAAAAAAATAAAAACCATCAAAAATTATAGACAATACAACTTTCCAACCCCTTCCCAGGGCTCGATTTTTTTCAAACTTTTTTATAATGTAGAGTATTAAGTGCTCTTTCGACCTGCCGTAACAAGAAAGTGGCACATTGTCGATAACACATAGAAAAAAAATAAAAACCATTAAACATTATAAACAATACAACTTTCCAACCCCTTCCCAGGGCTCGATTTTTTTTAAACTTTATTATAATATAAAGTTTTAAATGCTCTTTCGACCTGACTTAACAAGAAAGCGGCACATTGTCGATAACACATAGAAAAAAAAATAAAAACCATCAAAAATTATAGACAATACAACTTTCAAACCCCTTCCCAGGGCTAGATTTTTTTTAAACTTTGTTATAATGTAGAGTAATAAATGCTCTTTCGACCTGCCGTAACAAGAAAGTGGCACATTGTCGATAACACATAGAAAAAAAATAAAAACGATCAAAAATTATAAACAATACAACTTTCCAACTCCTTCCCAGGGCTCGATTTTTTTTAAACTTTATTATAATATAAAGTTTTAAATGCTCTTTCGACCTGACTTAACAAGAAAGCGGCACATTGTCGATAACACATAGAAAAAAAATAAAAACCATCTAAAATTATAAACAATACAACTTTCCAACTCCTTCCCAGAGCTAGATTTTTTTTTAAACTTTGTTATAATGTAGAGTAATAAATGCTCTTTCGACTTGCCTTGACAAGAAAGCGGCATATTGTCGATAACACATAGAAAAAAAATAAAAACCATCAAAAATTATAGACAATACAACTTTCAAACCCCTTCCCAGGGCTCGATTTTTTTTAAACTTTGTTATAATGTAGAGTATTAAGTGCTCTTTCGACCTGCCGTAACAAGAAAGTGGCACATTGTCGATAACACATAGAAAAAAAATAAAAACCATCAAAAATTATAGACAATACAACTTTCCAACCCCTTCCCAGGGCTCGATTTTTTTTAACTTTTTTATAATATAAAGTTTTAAATGCTCTTTCGACCTGCCGTAACAAGAAAGTGGCACATTGTCGATAACACATAGAAAAAAAATAAAAACCATCAAAAATTATAAACAATACAACTTTCCAACCCCTTCCCAGGGCTCGATTTTTTTTAAACTTTGTTATAATGTAGAGTAATAAATGCTCTTTCGACTTGCCTTGACAAGAAAGCGGCATATTGTCGATAACACATAGAAAAAAAATAAAAACCATCAAAAATTATAGACAATACAACTTTCCAACCCCTTCCCAGGGCTCGATTTTTTTCAAACTTTTTTATAATGTAGAGTATTAAGTGCTCTTTCGACCTGCCGTAACAAGAAAGTGGCACATTGTCGATAACACATAGAAAAAAAATAAAAACCATCAAAAATTATAGACAATACAACTTTCAAACCCCTTCCCAGGGCTCGATTTTTTTTAAACTTTGTTATAATGTAGAGTATTAAGTGCTCTTTCGACCTGCCGTAACAAGAAAGTGGCACATTGTCGATAACACATAGAAAAAAAATAAAAACCATCAAAAATTAGAGACAATACAACTTTCCAACCCCTTCCCAGGGCTCGATTTTTTTTAACTTTTTTATAATATAAAGTTTTAAATGCTCTTTCGACCTGCCGTAACAAGAAAGTGGCACATTGTCGATAACACATAGAAAAAAAATAAAAACCATCAAAAATTATAGACAATACAACTTTCCAACCCCTTCCCAGGGCTCGATTTTTTTTAAACTTTATTATAATATAAAGTTTTAAATGCTCTTTCCACCTGACTTAAAAAGAAAGCGGCACATTGTCGATAACACATAGAAAAAAAATAAAAACCATCAAAAATTAGAGACAATACAACTTTCCAACCCCTTCCCAGGGCTCGATTTTTTTTAACTTTTTTATAATATAAAGTTTTAAATGCTCTTTCGACCTGCCGTAACAAGAAAGTGGCACATTGTCGATAACACATAGAAAAAAAATAAAAACCATCAAAAATTATAGACAATACAACTTTCCAACCCCTTCCCAGGGCTCGATTTTTTTTAAACTTTATTATAATATAAAGTTTTAAATGCTCTTTCCACCTGACTTAAAAAGAAAGCGGCACATTGTCGATAACACATAGAAAAAAAATAAAAACCATCAAAAATTATAGACAATACAACTTTCCAACCCCTTCCCAGGGCTCGATTTTTTTTAAACTTTATTATAATATAAAGTTTTAAATGCTCTTTCCACCTGACTTAAAAAGAAAGCGGCACATTGTCGATAACACATAGAAAAAAAATAAAAACCATCAAAAATTATAGACAATACAACTTTCCAACCCCTTCCCAGGGCTCGATTTTTTTTAACTTTTTTATAATATAAAGTTTTAAATGCTCTTTCGACCTGCCGTAACAAGAAAGTGGCACATTGTCGATAACACATAGAAAAAAAATAAAAACCATCAAAAATTATAAACAATACAACTTTCCAACCCCTTCCCAGGGCTCGATTTTTTTTAAACTTTGTTATAATGTAGAGTAATAAATGCTCTTTCGACTTGCCTTGACAAGAAAGCGGCATATTGTCGATAACACATAGAAAAAAAATAAAAACCATCAAAAATTATAGACAATACAACTTTCCAACCCCTTCCCAGGGCTCGATTTTTTTCAAACTTTTTTATAATGTAGAGTATTAAGTGCTCTTTCGACCTGCCGTAACAAGAAAGTGGCACATTGTCGATAACACATAGAAAAAAAATAAAAACCATCAAAAATTATAGACAATACAACTTTCAAACCCCTTCCCAGGGCTCGATTTTTTTTAAACTTTGTTATAATGTAGAGTATTAAGTGCTCTTTCGACCTGCCGTAACAAGAAAGTGGCACATTGTCGATAACACATAGAAAAAAAATAAAAACCATCAAAAATTAGAGACAATACAACTTTCCAACCCCTTCCCAGGGCTCGATTTTTTTTAACTTTTTTATAATATAAAGTTTTAAATGCTCTTTCGACCTGCCGTAACAAGAAAGTGGCACATTGTCGATAACACATAGAAAAAAAATAAAAACCATCAAAAATTATAGACAATACAACTTTCCAACCCCTTCCCAGGGCTCGATTTTTTTTAAACTTTACTATAATATAAAGTTTTAAATGCTCTTTCCACCTGACTTAAAAAGAAAGCGGCACATTGTCGATAACACATAGAAAAAAAATAAAAACCATCAAAAATTATAAACAATACAACTTTCCAACCCCTTCCCAGGGCTCGATTTTTTTTAAACTTTATTATAATATAAAGTTTTAAATGCTCTTTCGACCTGACTTAACAAGAAAGCGGCACATTGTCGATAACACATAGAAAAAAAATAAAAACCATCAAAAATTATAAACAATACAACTTTCCAACCTCTTCCCAGGGCTCGATTTTTTTTAAACTTTGTTGTAATGTAGAGTAATAAATGCTCTTTCGACCTGCCGTAACAAGAAAGTGGCACATTGTCGATAACACATAGAAAAAAAATAAAAACCATTAAACATTATAAACAATACAACTTTCCAACCCCTTCCCAGGGCTCGATTTTTTTTAAACTTTATTATAATATAAAGTTTTAAATGCTCTTTCGACCTGACTTAACAAGAAAGCGGCACATTGTCGATAACACATAGAAAAAAAATAAAAACCATCAAAAATTATAAACAATACAACTTTCCGACCCCTTCCCAGGGCTCGATTTTTTTTAAACTTTGTTATAATGTAGAGTAATAAATGCTCTTTCGACCTGCCGTAACAAGAAAGTGGCACATTGTCGATAACACATAAAAAAAAAATAAAAACCATTAAAAATTATAGACAATACAACTTTCCAACCCCTTCCCAGGACTCATTTTTTTTCAAACTTTCTTATAATATAAAGTTTTAAATGCTCTTTCGACCTGCCGTAACAAGAAAGTGGCACATTGTCGATAACACATAGAAAAAAAATAAAAACCATCAAAAATTATAGACAATACAACTTTCCAACCCCTTCCCAGTGCTCGATTTTTTTCAAACTTTTATATAATGTAGAGTATTAAGTGCTCTTTCGACCTGCCGTAACAAGAAAGTGGCACATTGTCGATAACACATAGAAAAAAAATAAAAACCATCAAAAATTATAGACAATACAACTTTCCAACCCCTTCCCAGGGCTCGATTTTTTTTAAACTTTATTATAATATAAAGTTTTAAATGCTCTTTCGACCTGACTTAACAAGAAAGCGGCACATTGTCGATAACACATAGAAAAAAAATAAAAACCATCAAAAATTATAAACAATACAACTTTCCAACCTCTTCCCAGGGCTCGATTTTTTTTAAACTTTGTTGTAATGTAGAGTAATAAATGCTCTTTCGACCTGCCGTAACAAGAAAGTGGCACATTGTCGATAACACATAGAAAAAAAATAAAAACCATTAAACATTATAAACAATACAACTTTCCAACCTCTTCCCAGGGCTCGATTTTTTTTAAACTTTATTATAATATAAAGTTTTAAATGCTCTTTCGACCTGACTTAACAAGAAAGCGGCACATTGTCGATAACACATAGAAAAAAAATAAAAACCATCAAAAATTATAAACAATACAACTTTCCAACCCCTTCCCAGGGCTCGATTTTTTTTAAACTTTATTATAATATAAAGTTTTAAATGCTCTTTCGACCTGACTTAACAAGAAAGCGGCACATTGTCGATAACACATAGAAAAAAAATAAAAACCATCAAAAATTATAAACAATACAACTTTCCAACCTCTTCCCAGGGCTCGATTTTTTTTAAACTTTGTTGTAATGTAGAGTAATAAATGCTCTTTCGACCTGCCGTAACAAGAAAGTGGCACATTGTCGATAACACATAGAAAAAAAATAAAAACCATCAAAAATTATAGACAATACAACTTTCCAACCCCTTCCCAGGGCTCGATTTTTTTCAAACTTTTTTATAATGTAGAGTATTAAGTGCTCTTTCGACCTGCCGTAACAAGAAAGTGGCACATTGTCGATAACACATAGAAAAAAAATAAAAACCATCAAAAATTATAGACAATACAACTTTCCAACCCCTTCCCAGGGCTCGATTTTTTTTAAACTTTATTATAATATAAAGTTTTAAATGCTCTTTCCACCTGACTTAAAAAGAAAGCGGCACATTGTCGAAAACACATAGAAAAAAAATAAAAACCATCAAAAATTATAAACAATACAACTTTCCAACCCCTTCCCAGGGCTCGATTTTTTTTAAACTTTATTATAATATAAAGTTTTAAATGCTCTTTCGACCTGACTTAACAAGAAAGCGGCACATTGTCGATAACACATAGAAAAAAAATAAAAACCATCAAAAATTATAAACAATACAACTTTCCAACCTCTTCCCAGGGCTCGATTTTTTTTAAACTTTGTTGTAATGTAGAGTAATAAATGCTCTTTCGACCTGCCGTAACAAGAAAGTGGCACATTGTCGATAACACATAGAAAAAAAATAAAAACCATTAAACATTATAAACAATACAACTTTCCAACCTCTTCCCAGGGCTCGATTTTTTTTAAACTTTATTATAATATAAAGTTTTAAATGCTCTTTCGACCTGACTTAACAAGAAAGCGGCACATTGTCGATAACACATAGAAAAAAAATAAAAACCATCAAAAATTATAAACAATACAACTTTCCGACCCCTTCCCAGGGCTCGATTTTTTTTAAACTTTGTTATAATGTAGAGTAATAAATGCTCTTTCGACCTGCCGTAACAAGAAAGTGGCACATTGTCGATAACACATAAAAAAAAAATAAAAACCATTAAAAATTATAGACAATACAACTTTCCAACCCCTTCCCAGGACTCATTTTTTTTCAAACTTTTTTATAATATAAAGTTTTAAATGCTCTTTCGACCTGACTTAACAAGAAAGTGGCACATTGTCGATAACACATAGAAAAAAAATAAAAACCATCAAAAATTATAAACAATACAACTTTCCGACCCCTTCCCAGGGCTCGATTTTTTTTAAACTTTGTTATAATGTAGAGTATTAAGTGCTCTTTCGACCTGCCGTAACAAGAAAGTGGCACATTGTCGATAACACATAGAAAAAAAATAAAAACCATCAAAAATTATAGACAATACAACTTTCCAACCCCTTCCCAGGGCTCGATTTTTTTTAACTTTTTTATAATATAAAGTTTTAAATGCTCTTTCGACCTGCCGTAACAAGAAAGTGGCACATTGTCGATAACACATAGAAAAAAAATAAAAACCATCAAAAATTATAAACAATACAACTTTCCAACCCCTTCCCAGGGCTCGATTTTTTTTAAACTTTGTTATAATGTAGAGTAATAAATGCTCTTTCGACTTGCCTTGACAAGAAAGCGGCATATTGTCGATAACACATAGAAAAAAAATAAAAACCATCAAAAATTATAGACAATACAACTTTCCAACCCCTTCCCAGGGCTCGATTTTTTTCAAACTTTTTTATAATGTAGAGTATTAAGTGCTCTTTCGACCTGCCGTAACAAGAAAGTGGCACATTGTCGATAACACATAGAAAAAAAATAAAAACCATCAAAAATTATAGACAATACAACTTTCAAACCCCTTCCCAGGGCTCGATTTTTTTTAAACTTTGTTATAATGTAGAGTATTAAGTGCTCTTTCGACCTGCCGTAACAAGAAAGTGGCACATTGTCGATAACACATAGAAAAAAAATAAAAACCATCAAAAATTATAGACAATACAACTTTCCAACCCCTTCCCAGGGCTCGATTTTTTTTAACTTTTTTATAATATAAAGTTTTAAATGCTCTTTCGACCTGCCGTAACAAGAAAGTGGCACATTGTCGATAACACATAGAAAAAAAATAAAAACGATCAAAAATTATAGACAATACAACTTTCCAACCCCTTCCCAGGGCTCGATTTTTTTTAACTTTTTTATAATATAAAGTTTTAAATGCTCTTTCGACCTGCCGTAACAAGAAAGTGGCACATTGTCGATAACACATAGAAAAAAAATAAAAACGATCAAAAATTATAAACAATACAACTTTCCAACTCCTTCCCAGGGCTCGATTTTTTTTAAACTTTATTATAATATAAAGTTTTAAATGCTCTTTCGACCTGACTTAACAAGAAAGCGGCACATTGTCGATAACACATAGAAAAAAAATAAAAACCATCAAAAATTATAAACAATACAACTTTCCAACTCCTTCCCAGAGCTAGATTTTTTTTTAAACTTTGTTATAATGTAGAGTATTAAGTGCTCTTTCGACCTGCCGTAACAAGAAAGTGGCACATTGTCGATAACACATAGAAAAAAAATAAAAACCATCAAAAATTATAGACAATACAACTTTCCAACCCCTTCCCAGGGCTCGATTTTTTTTAACTTTTTTATAATATAAAGTTTTAAATGCTCTTTCGACCTGCCGTAACAAGAAAGTGGCACATTGTCGATAACACATAGAAAAAAAATAAAAACCATCAAAAATTATAAACAATACAACTTTCCAACCCCTTCCCAGGGCTCGATTTTTTTTAAACTTTATTATAATATAAAGTTTTAAATGCTCTTTCGACCTGACTTAACAAGAAAGCGGCACATTGTCGATAACACATAGAAAAAAAATAAAAACCATCAAAAATTATAAACAATACAACTTTCCAACCCCTTCCCAGGGCTCGATTTTTTTTAAACTTTATTATAATATAAAGTTTTAAATGCTCTTTCGACCTGACTTAACAAGAAAGCGGCACATTGTCGATAACACATAGAAAAAAAATAAAAACCATCAAAAATTATAAACAATACAACTTTCCAACCTCTTCCCAGGGCTCGATTTTTTTTAAACTTTGTTGTAATGTAGAGTAATAAATGCTCTTTCGACCTGCCGTAACAAGAAAGTGGCACATTGTCGATAACACATAGAAAAAAAATAAAAACCATCAAAAATTATAGACAATACAACTTTCCAACCCCTTCCCAGGGCTCGATTTTTTTCAAACTTTTTTATAATGTAGAGTATTAAGTGCTCTTTCGACCTGCCGTAACAAGAAAGTGGCACATTGTCGATAACACATAGAAAAAAAATAAAAACCATTAAACATTATAAACAATACAACTTTCCAACCCCTTCCCAGGGCTCGATTTTTTTTAAACTTTATTATAATATAAAGTTTTAAATGCTCTTTCGACCTGACTTAACAAGAAAGCGGCACATTGTCGATAACACATAGAAAAAAAAATAAAAACCATCAAAAATTATAGACAATACAACTTTCAAACCCCTTCCCAGGGCTAGATTTTTTTTAAACTTTGTTATAATGTAGAGTAATAAATGCTCTTTCGACCTGCCGTAACAAGAAAGTGGCACATTGTCGATAACACATAGAAAAAAAATAAAAACGATCAAAAATTATAAACAATACAACTTTCCAACTCCTTCCCAGGGCTCGATTTTTTTTAAACTTTATTATAATATAAAGTTTTAAATGCTCTTTCGACCTGACTTAACAAGAAAGCGGCACATTGTCGATAACACATAGAAAAAAAATAAAAACCATCAAAAATTATAAACAATACAACTTTCCAACCTCTTCCCAGGGCTCGATTTTTTTTAAACTTTGTTGTAATGTAGAGTAATAAATGCTCTTTCGACCTGCCGTAACAAGAAAGTGGCACATTGTCGATAACACATAGAAAAAAAATAAAAACCATCAAAAATTATAGACAATACAACTTTCCAACCCCTTCCCAGGGCTCGATTTTTTTTAACTTTTTTATAATATAAAGTTTTAAATGCTCTTTCGACCTGCCTTGACAAGAAAGCGGCATATTGTCGATAACACATAGAAAAAAAATAAAAACCATCAAAAATTATAGACAATACAACTTTCCAACCCCTTCCCAGGGCTCGATTTTTTTCAAACTTTTTTATAATGTAGAGTATTAAGTGCTCTTTCGACCTGCCGTAACAAGAAAGTGGCACATTGTCGATAACACATAGAAAAAAAATAAAAACCATCAAAAATTATAGACAATACAACTTTCCAACCCCTTCCCAGGGCTCGATTATTTTTAAACTTTGTTATAATGTAGAGTAATAAATGCTCTTTCGACCTGCCGTAACAAGAAAGTGGCACATTGTCGATAACACATAGAAAAAAAATAAAAACCATCATAAATTATAGACAATACAACTTTCCAACCCCTTCCCAGGGCTCGATTTTTTTTAACTTTTTTATAATATAAAGTTTTAAATGCTCTTTCGACCTGCCGTAACAAGAAAGTGGCACATTGTCGATAACACATAGAAAAAAAATAAAAACCATCAAAAATTATAGACAATACAACTTTCCAACCCCTTCCCAGGGCTCGATTTTTTTTAAACTTTATTATAATATAAAGTTTTAAATGCTCTTTCCACCTGACTTAAAAAGAAAGCGGCACATTGTCGATAACACATAGAAAAAAAATAAAAACCATCAAAAATTAGAGACAATACAACTTTCCAACCCCTTCCCAGGGCTCGATTTTTTTTAACTTTTTTATAATATAAAGTTTTAAATGCTCTTTCGACCTGCCGTAACAAGAAAGTGGCACATTGTCGATAACACATAGAAAAAAAATAAAAACCATCAAAAATTATAGACAATACAACTTTCCAACCCCTTCCCAGGGCTCGATTTTTTTTAAACTTTATTATAATATAAAGTTTTAAATGCTCTTTCCACCTGACTTAAAAAGAAAGCGGCACATTGTCGATAACACATAGAAAAAAAATAAAAACCATTAAACATTATAAACAATACAACTTTCCAACCCCTTCCCAGGACTCATTTTTTTTCAAACTTTTTTATAATATAAAGTTTTAAATGCTCTTTCGACCTGCCGTAACAAGAAAGTGGCACATTGTCGATAACACATAGAAAAAAAATAAAAACCATCAAAAATTATAGACAATACAACTTTCCAACCCCTTCCCAGGGCTCGATTTTTTTTAACTTTTTTATAATATAAAGTTTTAAATGCTCTTTCGACCTGCCGTAACAAGAAAGTGGCACATTGTCGATAACACATAGAAAAAAAATAAAAACCATCAAAAATTATAAACAATACAACTTTCCAACCCCTTCCCAGGGCTCGATTTTTTTTAAACTTTGTTATAATGTAGAGTAATAAATGCTCTTTCGACTTGCCTTGACAAGAAAGCGGCATATTGTCGATAACACATAGAAAAAAAATAAAAACCATCAAAAATTATAGACAATACAACTTTCCAACCCCTTCCCAGGGCTCGATTTTTTTCAAACTTTTTTATAATGTAGAGTATTAAGTGCTCTTTCGACCTGCCGTAACAAGAAAGTGGCACATTGTCGATAACACATAGAAAAAAAATAAAAACCATCAAAAATTATAGACAATACAACTTTCAAACCCCTTCCCAGGGCTCGATTTTTTTTAAACTTTGTTATAATGTAGAGTATTAAGTGCTCTTTCGACCTGCCGTAACAAGAAAGTGGCACATTGTCGATAACACATAGAAAAAAAATAAAAACCATCAAAAATTAGAGACAATACAACTTTCCAACCCCTTCCCAGGGCTCGATTTTTTTTAACTTTTTTATAATATAAAGTTTTAAATGCTCTTTCGACCTGCCGTAACAAGAAAGTGGCACATTGTCGATAACACATAGAAAAAAAATAAAAACCATCAAAAATTATAGACAATACAACTTTCCAACCCCTTCCCAGGGCTCGATTTTTTTTAAACTTTATTATAATATAAAGTTTTAAATGCTCTTTCGACCTGACTTAACAAGAAAGTGGCACATTGTCGATAACACATAGAAAAAAAATAAAAACCATCATAAATTATAGACAATACAACTTTCCAACCCCTTCCCAGGGCTCGATTATTTTTAAACTTTGTTATAATGTAGAGTAATAAATGCTCTTTCGACCTGCCGTAACAAGAAAGTGGCACATTGTCGATAACACATAGAAAAAAAATAAAAACCATCATAAATTATAGACAATACAACTTTCCAACCCCTTCCCAGGGCTCGATTATTTTTAAACTTTGTTATAATGTAGAGTAATAAATGCTCTTTCGACTTGCCTTAACAAGAAAGCGGCATATTGTCGATAACACATAGAAAAAAAATAAAAACCATCAAAAATTATAAACAATACAACTTTCCGACCCCTTCCCAGGGCTCGATTTTTTTTAAACTTTGTTATAATGTAGAGTAATAAATGCTCTTTCGACCTGCCGTAACAAGAAAGTGGCACATTGTTGATAACACATAGAAAAAAAATAAAAACCATTAAAAATTATAGACAATACAACTTTCCAACCCCTTCCCAGGACTCATTTTTTTTCAAACTTTTTTATAATATAAAGTTTTAAATGCTCTTTCGACCTGCCGTAACAAGAAAGTGGCACATTGTCGATAACACATAGAAAAAAAATAAAAACCATCAAAAATTATAGACAATACAACTTTCAAACCCCTTCCCAGGGCTCGATTTTTTTTAAACTTTGTTATAATGTAGAGTAATAAATGCTCTTTCGACCTGCCGTAACAAGAAAGTGGCACATTGTCGATAACACATAGAAAAAAAATAAAAACCATTAAACATTATAAACAATACAACTTTCCAACCCCTTCCCAGGACTCATTTTTTTTCAAACTTTTTTATAATATAAAGTTTTAAATGCTCTTTCGACCTGCCGTAACAAGAAAGTGGCACATTGTCGATAACACATAGAAAAAAAATAAAAACCATCAAAAATTATAGACAATACAACTTTCCAACCCCTTCCCAGGGCTCGATTTTTTTCAAACTTTTTTATAATGTAGAGTATTAAGTGCTCTTTCGACCTGCCGTAACAAGAAAGTGGCACATTGTCGATAACACATAGAAAAAAAATAAAAACCATTAAACATTATAAACAATACAACTTTCCAACCCCTTCCCAGGGCTCGATTTTTTTTAAACTTTATTATAATATAAAGTTTTAAATGCTCTTTCGACCTGACTTAACAAGAAAGCGGCACATTGTCGATAACACATAGAAAAAAAAATAAAAACCATCAAAAATTATAGACAATACAACTTTCAAACCCCTTCCCAGGGCTAGATTTTTTTTAAACTTTGTTATAATGTAGAGTAATAAATGCTCTTTCGACCTGCCGTAACAAGAAAGTGGCACATTGTCGATAACACATAGAAAAAAAATAAAAACGATCAAAAATTATAAACAATACAACTTTCCAACTCCTTCCCAGGGCTCGATTTTTTTTAAACTTTATTATAATATAAAGTTTTAAATGCTCTTTCGACCTGACTTAACAAGAAAGCGGCACATTGTCGATAACACATAGAAAAAAAATAAAAACCATCAAAAATTATAAACAATACAACTTTCCAACTCCTTCCCAGAGCTAGATTTTTTTTTAAACTTTGTTATAATGTAGAGTATTAAGTGCTCTTTCGACCTGCCGTAACAAGAAAGTGGCACATTGTCGATAACACATAGAAAAAAAATAAAAACCATCAAAAATTATAGACAATACAACTTTCCAACCCCTTCCCAGGGCTCGATTTTTTTTAACTTTTTTATAATATAAAGTTTTAAATGCTCTTTCGACCTGCCGTAACAAGAAAGTGGCACATTGTCGATAACACATAGAAAAAAAATAAAAACCATCAAAAATTATAAACAATACAACTTTCCAACCCCTTCCCAGGGCTCGATTTTTTTTAAACTTTATTATAATATAAAGTTTTAAATGCTCTTTCGACCTGACTTAACAAGAAAGCGGCACATTGTCGATAACACATAGAAAAAAAATAAAAACCATCAAAAATTATAGACAATACAACTTTCAAACCCCTTCCCAGGGCTCGATTTTTTTTAAACTTTGTTATAATGTAGAGTATTAAGTGCTCTTTCGACCTGCCGTAACAAGAAAGTGGCACATTGTCGATAACACATAGAAAAAAAATAAAAACCATCAAAAATTAGAGACAATACAACTTTCCAACCCCTTCCCAGGGCTCGATTTTTTTTAACTTTTTTATAATATAAAGTTTTAAATGCTCTTTCGACCTGCCGTAACAAGAAAGTGGCACATTGTCGATAACACATAGAAAAAAAATAAAAACCATCAAAAATTATAGACAATACAACTTTCCAACCCCTTCCCAGGGCTCGATTTTTTTTAAACTTTATTATAATATAAAGTTTTAAATGCTCTTTCCACCTGACTTAAAAAGAAAGCGGCACATTGTCGATAACACATAGAAAAAAAATAAAAACCATCAAAAATTAGAGACAATACAACTTTCCAACCCCTTCCCAGGGCTCGATTTTTTTTAACTTTTTTATAATATAAAGTTTTAAATGCTCTTTCGACCTGCCGTAACAAGAAAGTGGCACATTGTCGATAACACATAGAAAAAAAATAAAAACCATCAAAAATTATAGACAATACAACTTTCCAACCCCTTCCCAGGGCTCGATTTTTTTTAAACTTTATTATAATATAAAGTTTTAAATGCTCTTTCCACCTGACTTAAAAAGAAAGCGGCACATTGTCGATAACACATAGAAAAAAAATAAAAACCATCAAAAATTATAGACAATACAACTTTCCAACCCCTTCCCAGGGCTCGATTTTTTTTAAACTTTATTATAATATAAAGTTTTAAATGCTCTTTCCACCTGACTTAAAAAGAAAGCGGCACATTGTCGATAACACATAGAAAAAAAATAAAAACCATCAAAAATTAGAGACAATACAACTTTCCAACCCCTTCCCAGGGCTCGATTTTTTTTAACTTTTTTATAATATAAAGTTTTAAATGCTCTTTCGACCTGCCGTAACAAGAAAGTGGCACATTGTCGATAACACATAGAAAAAAAATAAAAACCATCAAAAATTATAAACAATACAACTTTCCAACCCCTTCCCAGGGCTCGATTTTTTTTAAACTTTGTTATAATGTAGAGTAATAAATGCTCTTTCGACTTGCCTTGACAAGAAAGCGGCATATTGTCGATAACACATAGAAAAAAAATAAAAACCATCAAAAATTATAGACAATACAACTTTCCAACCCCTTCCCAGGGCTCGATTTTTTTCAAACTTTTTTATAATGTAGAGTATTAAGTGCTCTTTCGACCTGCCGTAACAAGAAAGTGGCACATTGTCGATAACACATAGAAAAAAAATAAAAACCATCAAAAATTATAGACAATACAACTTTCAAACCCCTTCCCAGGGCTCGATTTTTTTTAAACTTTGTTATAATGTAGAGTATTAAGTGCTCTTTCGACCTGCCGTAACAAGAAAGTGGCACATTGTCGATAACACATAGAAAAAAAATAAAAACCATCAAAAATTAGAGACAATACAACTTTCCAACCCCTTCCCAGGGCTCGATTTTTTTTAACTTTTTTATAATATAAAGTTTTAAATGCTCTTTCGACCTGCCGTAACAAGAAAGTGGCACATTGTCGATAACACATAGAAAAAAAATAAAAACCATCAAAAATTATAGACAATACAACTTTCCAACCCCTTCCCAGGGCTCGATTTTTTTTAAACTTTATTATAATATAAAGTTTTAAATGCTCTTTCGACCTGACTTAACAAGAAAGTGGCACATTGTCGATAACACATAGAAAAAAAATAAAAACCATCATAAATTATAGACAATACAACTTTCCAACCCCTTCCCAGGGCTCGATTATTTTTAAACTTTGTTATAATGTAGAGTAATAAATGCTCTTTCGACCTGCCGTAACAAGAAAGTGGCACATTGTCGATAACACATAGAAAAAAAATAAAAACCATCATAAATTATAGACAATACAACTTTCCAACCCCTTCCCAGGGCTCGATTATTTTTAAACTTTGTTATAATGTAGAGTAATAAATGCTCTTTCGACTTGCCTTAACAAGAAAGCGGCATATTGTCGATAACACATAGAAAAAAAATAAAAACCATCAAAAATTATAAACAATACAACTTTCCGACCCCTTCCCAGGGCTCGATTTTTTTTAAACTTTGTTATAATGTAGAGTAATAAATGCTCTTTCGACCTGCCGTAACAAGAAAGTGGCACATTGTTGATAACACATAGAAAAAAAATAAAAACCATTAAAAATTATAGACAATACAACTTTCCAACCCCTTCCCAGGACTCATTTTTTTTCAAACTTTTTTATAATATAAAGTTTTAAATGCTCTTTCGACCTGCCGTAACAAGAAAGTGGCACATTGTCGATAACACATAGAAAAAAAATAAAAACCATCAAAAATTATAGACAATACAACTTTCAAACCCCTTCCCAGGGCTCGATTTTTTTTAAACTTTGTTATAATGTAGAGTAATAAATGCTCTTTCGACCTGCCGTAACAAGAAAGTGGCACATTGTCGATAACACATAGAAAAAAAATAAAAACCATTAAACATTATAAACAATACAACTTTCCAACCCCTTCCCAGGACTCATTTTTTTTCAAACTTTTTTATAATATAAAGTTTTAAATGCTCTTTCGACCTGCCGTAACAAGAAAGTGGCACATTGTCGATAACACATAGAAAAAAAATAAAAACCATCAAAAATTATAGACAATACAACTTTCCAACCCCTTCCCAGGGCTCGATTTTTTTCAAACTTTTTTATAATGTAGAGTATTAAGTGCTCTTTCGACCTGCCGTAACAAGAAAGTGGCACATTGTCGATAACACATAGAAAAAAAATAAAAACCATTAAACATTATAAACAATACAACTTTCCAACCCCTTCCCAGGGCTCGATTTTTTTTAAACTTTATTATAATATAAAGTTTTAAATGCTCTTTCGACCTGACTTAACAAGAAAGCGGCACATTGTCGATAACACATAGAAAAAAAAATAAAAACCATCAAAAATTATAGACAATACAACTTTCAAACCCCTTCCCAGGGCTAGATTTTTTTTAAACTTTGTTATAATGTAGAGTAATAAATGCTCTTTCGACCTGCCGTAACAAGAAAGTGGCACATTGTCGATAACACATAGAAAAAAAATAAAAACGATCAAAAATTATAAACAATACAACTTTCCAACTCCTTCCCAGGGCTCGATTTTTTTTAAACTTTATTATAATATAAAGTTTTAAATGCT
Source organism: Tribolium castaneum (assembly GCF_031307605.1). NCBI lineage: Eukaryota > Metazoa > Arthropoda > Insecta > Coleoptera > Tenebrionidae > Tribolium > Tribolium castaneum. Next base: position 19,846,534 of record NC_087395.1, on the reverse strand, counting down.
CTTTCGACCTGACTTAACAAGAAAGCGGCACATTGTCGATAACACATAGAAAAAAAATAAAAACCATCAAAAATTATAAACAATACAACTTTCCAACTCCTTCCCAGAGCTAGATTTTTTTTTAAACTTTGTTATAATGTAGAGTATTAAGTGCTCTTTCGACCTGCCGTAACAAGAAAGTGGCACATTGTCGATAACACATAGAAAAAAAATAAAAACCATCAAAAATTATAGACAATACAACTTTCCAACCCCTTCCCAGGGCTCGATTTTTTTTAACTTTTTTATAATATAAAGTTTTAAATGCTCTTTCGACCTGCCGTAACAAGAAAGTGGCACATTGTCGATAACACATAGAAAAAAAATAAAAACCATCAAAAATTATAAACAATACAACTTTCCAACCCCTTCCCAGGGCTCGATTTTTTTTAAACTTTATTATAATATAAAGTTTTAAATGCTCTTTCCACCTGACTTAAAAAGAAAGCGGCACATTGTCGATAACACATAGAAAAAAAATAAAAACCATCAAAAATTATAAACAATACAACTTTCCAACCCCTTCCCAGGGCTCGATTTTTTTTAAACTTTATTATAATATAAAGTTTTAAATGCTCTTTCGACCTGACTTAACAAGAAAGCGGCACATTGTCGATAACACATAGAAAAAAAATAAAAACCATCAAAAATTATAAACAATACAACTTTCCAACCTCTTCCCAGGGCTCGATTTTTTTTAAACTTTGTTGTAATGTAGAGTAATAAATGCTCTTTCGACCTGCCGTAACAAGAAAGCGGCACATTGTCGATAACACATAGAAAAAAAATAAAAACCATCAAAAATTATAAACAATACAACTTTCCGACCCCTTCCCAGGGCTCGATTTTTTTTAAACTTTGTTATAATGTAGAGTAATAAATGCTCTTTCGACCTGCCGTAACAAGAAAGTGGCACATTGTCGATAACACATAAAAAAAAAATAAAAACCATTAAAAATTATAGACAATACAACTTTCCAACCCCTTCCCAGGACTCATTTTTTTTCAAACTTTCTTATAATATAAAGTTTTAAATGCTCTTTCGACCTGCCGTAACAAGAAAGTGGCACATTGTCGATAACACATAGAAAAAAAATAAAAACCATCAAAAATTATAGACAATACAACTTTCCAACCCCTTCCCAGTGCTCGATTTTTTTCAAACTTTTATATAATGTAGAGTATTAAGTGCTCTTTCGACCTGCCGTAACAAGAAAGTGGCACATTGTCGATAACACATAGAAAAAAAATAAAAACCATCAAAAATTATAGACAATACAACTTTCCAACCCCTTCCCAGGGCTCGATTTTTTTTAAACTTTATTATAATATAAAGTTTTAAATGCTCTTTCCACCTGACTTAAAAAGAAAGCGGCACATTGTCGAAAACACATAGAAAAAAAATAAAAACCATCAAAAATTATAAACAATACAACTTTCCAACCCCTTCCCAGGGCTCGATTTTTTTTAAACTTTATTATAATATAAAGTTTTAAATGCTCTTTCGACCTGACTTAACAAGAAAGCGGCACATTGTCGATAACACATAGAAAAAAAATAAAAACCATCAAAAATTATAAACAATACAACTTTCCAACCTCTTCCCAGGGCTCGATTTTTTTTAAACTTTGTTGTAATGTAGAGTAATAAATGCTCTTTCGACCTGCCGTAACAAGAAAGTGGCACATTGTCGATAACACATAGAAAAAAAATAAAAACCATCAAAAATTATAGACAATACAACTTTCCAACCCCTTCCCAGGGCTCGATTTTTTTCAAACTTTTTTATAATGTAGAGTATTAAGTGCTCTTTCGACCTGCCGTAACAAGAAAGTGGCACATTGTCGATAACACATAGAAAAAAAATAAAAACCATCAAAAATTATAGACAATACAACTTTCCAACCCCTTCCCAGGGCTCGATTTTTTTTAAACTTTATTATAATATAAAGTTTTAAATGCTCTTTCCACCTGACTTAAAAAGAAAGCGGCACATTGTCGAAAACACATAGAAAAAAAATAAAAACCATCAAAAATTATAAACAATACAACTTTCCAACCCCTTCCCAGGGCTCGATTTTTTTTAAACTTTATTATAATATAAAGTTTTAAATGCTCTTTCGACCTGACTTAACAAGAAAGCGGCACATTGTCGATAACACATAGAAAAAAAATAAAAACCATCAAAAATTATAAACAATACAACTTTCCAACCTCTTCCCAGGGCTCGATTTTTTTTAAACTTTGTTGTAATGTAGAGTAATAAATGCTCTTTCGACCTGCCGTAACAAGAAAGTGGCACATTGTCGATAACACATAGAAAAAAAATAAAAACCATTAAACATTATAAACAATACAACTTTCCAACCTCTTCCCAGGGCTCGATTTTTTTTAAACTTTATTATAATATAAAGTTTTAAATGCTCTTTCGACCTGACTTAACAAGAAAGCGGCACATTGTCGATAACACATAGAAAAAAAATAAAAACCATCAAAAATTATAAACAATACAACTTTCCGACCCCTTCCCAGGGCTCGATTTTTTTTAAACTTTGTTATAATGTAGAGTAATAAATGCTCTTTCGACCTGCCGTAACAAGAAAGTGGCACATTGTCGATAACACATAAAAAAAAAATAAAAACCATTAAAAATTATAGACAATACAACTTTCCAACCCCTTCCCAGGGCTCGATTTTTTTTAAACTTTGTTATAATGTAGAGTAATAAATGCTCTTTCGACCTGCCGTAACAAGAAAGTGGCACATTGTCGATAACACATAGAAAAAAAATAAAAACCATTAAACATTATAAACAATACAACTTTCCAACCTCTTCCCAGGGCTCGATTTTTTTTAAACTTTATTATAATATAAAGTTTTAAATGCTCTTTCGACCTGACTTAACAAGAAAGCGGCACATTGTCGATAACACATAGAAAAAAAATAAAAACCATCAAAAATTATAAACAATACAACTTTCCGACCCCTTCCCAGGGCTCGATTTTTTTTAAACTTTGTTATAATGTAGAGTAATAAATGCTCTTTCGACCTGCCGTAACAAGAAAGTGGCACATTGTCGATAACACATAGAAAAAAAATAAAAACCATTAAACATTATAAACAATACAACTTTCCAACCTCTTCCCAGGGCTCGATTTTTTTTAAACTTTATTATAATATAAAGTTTTAAATGCTCTTTCGACCTGACTTAACAAGAAAGCGGCACATTGTCGATAACACATAGAAAAAAAATAAAAACCATCAAAAATTATAAACAATACAACTTTCCAACTCCTTCCCAGGACTCGATTTTTTTCAAACTTTTTTATAATGCAGAGTATTAAATGCTCTTTGCCGTAATAAGAAAGTGGCACATTGTCGATAACACATAGAAAAAAAAATAAAAACCATCAAAAATTATAAACAATACAACTTTCCAACCCCTTCCCAGGACTCGATTTTTTTCAAACTTTTTTATAATGTAGAGTATTAAATGCTCTTTGCCGTAACAAGAAAGTGGCACATTGTCGATAACACATAGAAAAAAAAATAAAAACCATCAAAAATTATAAACAATACAACTTTCCAACTCCTTCCCAGGACTCGATTTTTTTCAAACTTTTTTATAATGTAGAGTATTAAATGCTCTTTGCCGTAATAAGAAAGTGGCACATTGTCGATAACACATAGAAAAAAAAATAAAAACCATCAAAAATTATAAACAATACAACTTTCCAACCCCTTCCCAGGACTCGATTTTTTTCAAACTTTTTTATAATGTAGAGTATTAAATGCTCTTTGCCGTAACAAGAAAGTGGCACATTGTCGATAACACATAGAAAAAAAAATAAAAACCATCAAAAATTATAAACAATACAACTTTCCAACTCCTTCCCAGGGCTCGATTTTTTTCAAACTTTTTTATAATGTAGAGTATTATATGCTCTTTCGACCTGCCGTAACAAGAAAGTGGCACATTGTCGATAACACATAGAAAAAAAATAAAAACCATCAAAAATTATAAACAATACAACTTTCCAACATCTTCCCAGGGCTCGATTTTTTTCAAACTTTTTTATAATGTAGAGTATTAAATGCTCTTTCGACCTGCCGTAACAAGAAAGTGGCACATTGTCGATAACACATAGAAAAAAAATAAAAACCATCAAAAATTATAAACAATACAACTTTCCAACTCCTTCCCAGGACTCGATTTTTTTCAAACTTTTTTATAATGCAGAGTATTAAATGCTCTTTGCCGTAATAAGAAAGTGGCACATTGTCGATAACACATAGAAAAAAAAATAAAAACCATCAAAAATTATAAACAATACAACTTTCCAACTCCTTCCCAGGACTCGATTTTTTTCAAACTTTTTTATAATGTAGAGTATTATATGCTCTTTCGACCTGCCGTAACAAGAAAGTGGCACATTGTCGATAACACATAGAAAAAAAATAAAAACCATCAAAAATTATAAACAATACAACTTTCCAACATCTTCCCAGGGCTCGATTTTTTTCAAACTTTTTTATAATGTAGAGTATTAAATGCTCTTTCGACCTGCCGTAACAAGAAAGTGGCACATTGTCGATAACACATAGAAAAAAAAATAAAAACCATCAAAAATTATAAACAATACAACTTTCCAACTCCTTCCCAGGACTCGATTTTTTTTAAACTTTTTTATAATGCAGAGAATTAAATGCTCTTTGCCGTAACAAGAAAGTGGCACATTGTCGATAACACATAGAAAAAAAAATAAAAACCATCAAAAATTATAAACAATACAACTTTCCAACTCCTTCCCAGGACTCGATTTTTTTCAAACTTTTTTATAATGTAGAGTATTAAATGCTCTTTCGACCTGCCGTAACAAGAAAGTGGCACATTGTCGATAACACATAGAAAAAAAATAAAAACCATCAAAAATTATAAACAATACAACTTTCCAACTCCTTCCCAGGACTCGATTTTTTTCAAACTTTTTTATAATGCAGAGTATTAAATGCTCTTTGCCGTAATAAGAAAGTGGCACATTGTCGATAACACATAGAACAAAAATAAAAACCATCAAAAATTATAAACAATACAACTTTCCAACCCCTTCCCAGGGCTCGATCTTTTTCAAACTTTTTTATAATGTAGAGTATTAAATGCTCTTTTGACCTGCCGTAACAAGAAAGTGGCACATTGTCGATAACACATAGAAAAAAAATAAAAACCATCAAAAATTATAAACAATACAACTTTCCAACCCCTTCCCAGGACTCGATTTTTTTCAAACTTTTTTATAATGTAGAGTATTAAATGCTCTTTCGACCTGCCGTAACAAGAAAGTGGCACATTGTCGATAACACATAGAAAAAAAATAAAAACCATCAAACATTATAAACAATACAACTTTCCAACCCCTTCCCAGGGCTCGATCTTTTTCAAACTTTTTTATAATGCAGAGTATTAAATGCTCTTTCGACCTGCCGTAACAAGAAAGTGGCACATTGTCGATAATACATTGAAAAAAAAAAAATAAAAACCATCAAAAATTATAAACAATACAACTTTCCAACCCTTTCCCAGGGCTCGATTTTTTTCAAACTTTTTTATAATGTAGAGTATTAAATGCTCTTTGCCGTAATAAGAAAGTGGCACATTGTCGATAACACATAGAAAAAAAAATAAAAACCATCAAAAATTATAAACAATACAACTTTCCAACTCCTTCCCAGGACTCGATTTTTTTTAAACTTTTTTATAATGCAGAGTATTAAATGCTCTTTGCCGTAATAAGAAAGTGGCACATTGTCGATAACACATAGAAAAAAAAATAAAAACCATCAAAAATTATAAACAATACAACTTTCTAACCCCTTCCCAGGACTCGATTTTTTTCAAACTTTTTTATAATGTAGAGTATTAAATGCTCTTTCGACCTGCCGTAACAAGAAAGTGGCACATTGTCGATAACACATAGAAAAAAAATAAAAACCATCAAAAATTATAAACAATACAACTTTCCAACACCTTCCCAGGGCTCGATTTTTTTCAAACTTTTTTATAATGTAGAGTATTAAATGCTCTTTCGACCTGCCGTAACAAGAAAGTGGCACATTGTCGATAACACATAGAAAAAAAAATAAAAACCATCAAAAATTATAAACAATACAACTTTCCAACTCCATCCCAGGACTCGATTTTTTTTAAACTTTTTTATAATGCAGAGAATTAAATGCTCTTTGCCGTAACAAGAAAGTGGCACATTGTCGATAACACATAGAAAAAAAAATAAAAACCATCAAAAATTATAAACAATACAACTTTCCAACTCCTTCCCAGGACTCGATTTTTTTCAAACTTTTTTATAATGTAGAGTATTATATGCTCTTTCGACCTGCCGTAACAAGAAAGTGGCACATTGTCGATAACACATAGAAAAAAAATAAAAACCATCAAAAATTATAAACAATACAACTTTCCAACACCTTCCCAGGGCTCGATTTTTTTCAAACTTTTTTATAATGTAGAGTATTAAATGCTCTTTCGACCTGCCGTAACAAGAAAGTGGCACATTGTCGATAACACATAGAAAAAAAATAAAAACCATCAAAAATTATAAACAATACAACTTTCCAACACCTTCCCAGGGCTCGATTTTTTTCAAACTTTTTTATAATGTAGAGTATTAAATGCTCTTTCGACCTGCCGTAACAAGAAAGTGGCACATTGTCGATAACACATAGAAAAAAAAATAAAAACCATCAAAAATTATAAACAATACAACTTTCCAACTCCTTCCCAGGACTCGATTTTTTTTAAACTTTTTTATAATGCAGAGAATTAAATGCTCTTTGCCGTAACAAGAAAGTGGCACATTGTCGATAACACATAGAAAAAAAAATAAAAACCATCAAAAATTATAAACAATACAACTTTCCAACTCCTTCCCAGGACTCGATTTTTTTTAAACTTTTTTATAATGCAGAGAATTAAATGCTCTTTGCCGTAACAAGAAAGTGGCACATTGTCGATAACACATAGAAAAAAAAATAAAAACCATCAAAAATTATAAACAATACAACTTTCCAACTCCTTCCCAGGACTCGATTTTTTTCAAACTTTTTTATAATGCAGAGTATTAAATGCTCTTTGCCGTAACAAGAAAGTGGCACATTGTCGATAACACATAGAAAAAAAATAAAAACCATCAAAAATTATAAACAATACAACTTTCCAACACCTTCCCAGGGCTCGATTTTTTTCAAACTTTTTTATAATGTAGAGTATTATATGCTCTTTCGACCTGCCGTAACAAGAAAGTGGCACATTGTCGATAACACATAGAAAAAAAATAAAAACCATCAAAAATTATAAACAATACAACTTTCCAACACCTTCCCAGGGCTCGATTTTTTTCAAACTTTTTTATAATGTAGAGTATTAAATGCTCTTTCGACCTGCCGTAACAAGAAAGTGGCACATTGTCGATAACACATAGAAAAAAAAATAAAAACCATCAAAAATTATAAACAATACAACTTTCCAACTCCTTCCCAGGACTCGATTTTTTTTAAACTTTTTTATAATGCAGAGAATTAAATGCTCTTTGCCGTAACAAGAAAGTGGCACATTGTCGATAACACATAGAAAAAAAAATAAAAACCATCAAAAATTATAAACAATACAACTTTCCAACTCCTTCCCAGGACTCGATTTTTTTCAAACTTTTTTATAATGCAGAGTATTAAATGCTCTTTGCCGTAACAAGAAAGTGGCACATTGTCGATAACACATAGAAAAAAAAATAAAAACCATCAAAAATTATAAACAATACAACTTTCCAACCTCTTCCCAGGACTCGATTTTTTTTAAACTTTTTTATAATGCAGAGAATTAAATGCTCTTTGCCGTAACAAGAAAGTGGCACATTGTCGATAACACATAGAAAAAAAAATAAAAACCATCAAAAATTATAAACAATACAACTTTCCAACTCCTTCCCAGGACTCGATTTTTTTCAAACTTTTTTATAATGTAGAGTATTATATGCTCTTTCGACCTGCCGTAACAAGAAAGTGGCACATTGTCGATAACACATAGAAAAAAAATAAAAACCATCAAAAATTATAAACAATACAACTTTCCAACACCTTCCCAGGGCTCGATTTTTTTCAAACTTTTTTATAATGTAGAGTATTATATGCTCTTTCGACCTGCCGTAACAAGAAAGTGGCACATTGTCGATAACACATAGAAAAAAAATAAAAACCATCAAAAATTATAAACAATACAACTTTCCAACACCTTCCCAGGGCTCGATTTTTTCAAACTTTTTTATAATGTAGAGTATTAAATGCTCTTTCGACCTGCCGTAACAAGAAAGTGGCACATTGTCGATAACACATAGAAAAAAAATAAAAACCATCAAACATTATAAACAATACAACTTTCCAACCCCTTCCCAGGGCTCGATCTTTTTCAAACTTTTTTATAATGTAGAGTATTAAATGCTCTTTCGACCTGCCGTAACAAGAAAGTGGCACATTGTCGATAACACATAGAAAAAAAATAAAAACCATCAAAAATTATAAACAATACAACTTTCCAACACCTTCCCAGGGCTCGATTTTTTTCAAACTTTTTTATAATGTAGAGTATTATATGCTCTTTCGACCTGCCGTAACAAGAAAGTGGCACATTGTCGATAACACATAGAAAAAAAATAAAAACCATCAAAAATTATAAACAATACAACTTTCCAACACCTTCCCAGGGCTCGATTTTTTTCAAACTTTTTTATAATGTAGAGTATTATATGCTCTTTCGACCTGCCGTAACAAGAAAGTGGCACATTGTCGATAACACATAGAAAAAAAATAAAAACCATCAAAAATTATAAACAATACAACTTTCCAACACCTTCCCAGGGCTCGATTTTTTTCAAACTTTTTTATAATGTAGAGTATTAAATGCTCTTTCGACCTGCCGTAACAAGAAAGTGGCACATTGTCGATAACACATAGAAAAAAAATAAAAACCATCAAACATTATAAACAATACAACTTTCCAACCCCTTCCCAGGGCTCGATCTTTTTCAAACTTTTTTATAATGTAGAGTATTAAATGCTCTTTCGACCTGCCGTAACAAGAAAGTGGCACATTGTCTATAATACATTGAAAAAAAAAAATAAAAACCATCAAAAATTATAAACAATACAACTTTCCAACCCTTTCCCAGGGCTCGATTTTTTTCAAACTTTTTTATAATGTAGAGTATTAAATGCTCTTTGCCGTAATAAGAAAGTGGCACATTGTCGATAACACATAGAAAAAAAAATAAAAACCATCAAAAATTATAAACAATACAACTTTCCAACTCCTTCCCAGGACTCGATTTTTTTTAAACTTTTTTATAATGCAGAGTATTAAATGCTCTTTGCCGTAATAAGAAAGTGGCACATTGTCGATAACACATAGAAAAAAAAATAAAAACCATCAAAAATTATAAACAATACAACTTTCCAACCCCTTCCCAGGACTCGATTTTTTTCAAACTTTTTTATAATGTAGAGTATTAAATGCTCTTTCGACCTGCCGTAACAAGAAAGTGGCACATTGTCGATAACACATAGAAAAAAAATAAAAACCATCAAACATTATAAACAATACAACTTTCCAACCCCTTCCCAGGGCTCGATCTTTTTCAAACTTTTTTATAATGCAGAGTATTAAATGCTCTTTGCCGTAATAAGAAAGTGGCACATTGTCGATAACACATAGAAAAAAAAATAAAAACCATCAAAAATTATAAACAATACAACTTTCCAACCCCTTCCCAGGGCTCGATCTTTTTCAAACTTTTTTATAATGCAGAGTATTAAATGCTCTTTGCCGTAATAAGAAAGTGGCACATTGTCGATAACACATAGAAAAAAAAATAAAAACCATCAAAAATTATAAACAATACAACTTTCCAACCCCTTCCCAGGACTCGATTTTTTTCAAACTTTTTTATAATGTAGAGTATTAAATGCTCTTTCGACCTGCCGTAACAAGAAAGTGGCACATTGTCGATAACACATAGAAAAAAAAATAAAAACCATCAAAAATTATAAACAATACAACTTTCCAACCCCTTCCCAGGGCTCGATCTTTTTCAAACTTTTTTATAATGCAGAGTATTAAATGCTCTTTGCCGTAATAAGAAAGTGGCACATTGTCGATAACACATAGAAAAAAAAATAAAAACCATCAAAAATTATAAACAATACAACTTTCCAACCCCTTCCCAGGGCTCGATCTTTTTCAAACTTTTTTATAATGCAGAGTATTAAATGCTCTTTGCCGTAATAAGAAAGTGGCACATTGTCGATAACACATAGAAAAAAAAATAAAAACCATAAAAAATTATAAACAATACAACTTTCCAACCCCTTCCCAGGGCTCGATCTTTTTCAAACTTTTTTATAATGCAGAGTATTAAATGCTCTTTGCCGTAATAAGAAAGTGGCACATTGTCGATAACACATAGAAAAAAAAATAAAAACCATCAAAAATTATAAACAATACAACTTTCCAACCCCTTCCCAGGACTCGATTTTTTTCAAACTTTTTTATAATGTAGAGTATTAGATGCTCTTTCGACCTGCCGTAACAAGAAAGTGGCACATTGTCGATACCACATAGAAAAAAAATAAAAACCATCAAACATTATAAACAATACAACTTTCCAACCCCTTCCCAGGGCTCGATCTTTTTCAAACTTTTTTATAATGTAGAGTATTAAATGCTCTTTGCCGTAACAAGAAAGTGGCACATTGTCGATAATACATTGAAAAAAAAAATAAAAACCATCAAAAATTATAAACAATACAACTTTCCAACCCCTTCCCAGGGCTCGATCTTTTTCAAACTTTTTTATAATGCAGAGTATTAAATGCTCTTTGCCGTAATAAGAAAGTGGCACATTGTCGATAACACATAGAAAAAAAAATAAAAACCATCAAAAATTATAAACAATACAACTTTCCAACCCCTTCCCAGGGCTCGATCTTTTTCAAACTTTTTTATAATGCAGAGTATTAAATGCTCTTTGCCGTAATAAGAAAGTGGCACATTGTCGATAACACATAGAAAAAAAAATAAAAACCATCAAAAATTATAAACAATACAACTTTCCAACCCCTTCCCAGGACTCGATTTTTTTCAAACTTTTTTATAATGTAGAGTATTAAATGCTCTTTCGACCTGCCGTAACAAGAAAGTGGCACATTGTCGATAACACATAGAAAAAAAAATAAAAACCATCAAAAATTATAAACAATACAACTTTCCAACCCCTTCCCAGGGCTCGATCTTTTTCAAACTTTTTTATAATGCAGAGTATTAAATGCTCTTTGCCGTAATAAGAAAGTGGCACATTGTCGATAACACATAGAAAAAAAAATAAAAACCATCAAAAATTATAAACAATACAACTTTCCAACCCCTTCCCAGGGCTCGATCTTTTTCAAACTTTTTTATAATGCAGAGTATTAAATGCTCTTTGCCGTAATAAGAAAGTGGCACATTGTCGATAACACATAGAAAAAAAAATAAAAACCATCAAAAATTATAAACAATACAACTTTCCAACCCCTTCCCAGGGCTCGATCTTTTTCAAACTTTTTTATAATGCAGAGTATTAAATGCTCTTTGCCGTAATAAGAAAGTGGCACATTGTCGATACCACATAGAAAAAAAATAAAAACCATCAAAAATTATAAACAATACAACTTTCCAACTCCTTCCCAGGACTCGATTTTTTTCAAACTTTTTTATAATGTAGAGTATTAAATGCTCTTTGCCGTAATAAGAAAGTGGCACATTGTCGATAACACATAGAAAAAAAAATAAAAACCATCAAAAATTATAAACAATACAACTTTCCAACCCCTTCCCAGGACTCGATTTTTTTCAAACTTTTTTATAATGTAGAGTATTAAATGCTCTTTCGACCTGCCGTAACAAGAAAGTGGCACATTGTCGATAACACATAGAAAAAAAATAAAAACCATCAAACATTATAAACAATACAACTTTCCAACCCCTTCCCAGGGCTCGATCTTTTTCAAACTTTTTTATAATGTAGAGTATTAAATGCTCTTTGCCGTAACAAGAAAGTGGCACATTGTCGATAATACATTGAAAAAAAAAAATAAAAACCATCAAAAATTATAAACAATACAACTTTCCAACCCCTTCCCAGGGCTCGATCTTTTTCAAACTTTTTTATAATGCAGAGTATTAAATGCTCTTTGCCGTAATAAGAAAGTGGCACATTGTCGATAACACATAGAAAAAAAAATAAAAACCATCAAAAATTATAAACAATACAACTTTCCAACCCCTTCCCAGGGCTCGATCTTTTTCAAACTTTTTTATAATGCAGAGTATTAAATGCTCTTTGCCGTAATAAGAAAGTGGCACATTGTCGATAACACATAGAAAAAAAAATAAAAACCATCAAAAATTATAAACAATACAACTTTCCAACCCCTTCCCAGGACTCGATTTTTTTCAAACTTTTTTATAATGTAGAGTATTAAATGCTCTTTCGACCTGCCGTAACAAGAAAGTGGCACATTGTCGATAACACATAGAAAAAAAAATAAAAACCATCAAAAATTATAAACAATACAACTTTCCAACCCCTTCCCAGGGCTCGATCTTTTTCAAACTTTTTTATAATGCAGAGTATTAAATGCTCTTTGCCGTAATAAGAAAGTGGCACATTGTCGATAACACATAGAAAAAAAAATAAAAACCATCAAAAATTATAAACAATACAACTTTCCAACCCCTTCCCAGGGCTCGATCTTTTTCAAACTTTTTTATAATGCAGAGTATTAAATGCTCTTTGCCGTAATAAGAAAGTGGCACATTGTCGATAACACATAGAAAAAAAAATAAAAACCATCAAAAATTATAAACAATACAACTTTCCAACCCTTTCCCAGGACTCGATTTTTTTCAAACTTTTTTATAATGCAGAGTATTAAATGCTCTTTGCCGTAATAAGAAAGTGGCACATTGTCGATAACACATAGAAAAAAAAATAAAAACCATCAAAAATTATAAACAATACAACTTTCCAACCCCTTCCCAGGGCTCGATCTTTTTCAAACTTTTTTATAATGCAGAGTATTAAATGCTCTTTGCCGTAATAAGAAAGTGGCACATTGTCGATACCACATAGAAAAAAAATAAAAACCATCAAAAATTATAAACAATACAACTTTCCAACCCCTTCCCAGGGCTCGATCTTTTTCAAACTTTTTTATAATGCAGAGTATTAAATGCTCTTTGCCGTAATAAGAAAGTGGCACATTGTCGATACCACATAGAAAAAAAATAAAAACCATCAAAAATTATAAACAATACAACTTTCCAACTCCTTCCCAGGACTCGATTTTTTTCAAACTTTTTTATAATGTAGAGTATTATATGCTCTTTCGACCTGCCGTAACAAGAAAGTGGCACATTGTCGATACCACATAGAAAAAAAATAAAAACCATCAAAAATTATAAACAATACAACTTTCCAACCCCTTCCCAGGACTCGATTTTTTTCAAACTTTTTTATAATGTAGAGTATTAGATGCTCTTTCGACCTGCCGTAACAAGAAAGTGGCACATTGTCGATACCACATAGAAAAAAAATAAAAACCATCAAAAATTATAAACAATACAACTTTCCAACCCCTTCCCAGGGCTCGATCTTTTTCAAACTTTTTTATAATGCAGAGTATTAAATGCTCTTTGCCGTAATAAGAAAGTGGCACATTGTCGATACCACATAGAAAAAAAATAAAAACCATCAAAAATTATAAACAATACAACTTTCCAACCCCTTCCCAGGGCTCGATCTTTTTCAAACTTTTTTATAATGCAGAGTATTAAATGCTCTTTGCCGTAATAAGAAAGTGGCACATTGTCGATACCACATAGAAAAAAAATAAAAACCATCAAAAATTATAAACAATACAACTTTCCAACTCCTTCCCAGGACTCGATTTTTTTCAAACTTTTTTATAATGTAGAGTATTATATGCTCTTTCGACCTGCCGTAACAAGAAAGTGGCACATTGTCGATACCACATAGAAAAAAAATAAAAACCATCAAAAATTATAAACAATACAACTTTCCAACCCCTTCCCAGGACTCGATTTTTTTCAAACTTTTTTATAATGTAGAGTATTAGATGCTCTTTCGACCTGCCGTAACAAGAAAGTGGCACATTGTCGATACCACATAGAAAAAAAATAAAAACCATCAAAAATTATAAACAATACAACTTTCCAACTCCTTCCCAGGACTCGATTTTTTTCAAACTTTTTTATAATGTAGAGTATTATATGCTCTTTCGACCTGCCGTAACAAGAAAGTGGCACATTGTCGATAACACATAGAAAAAAAATAAAAACCATCAAAAATTATAAACAATACAACTTTCCAACACCTTCCCAGGGCTCGATTTTTTTCAAACTTTTTTATAATGTAGAGTATTATATGCTCTTTCGACCTGCCGTAACAAGAAAGTGGCACATTGTCGATAACACATAGAAAAAAAATAAAAACCATCAAAAATTATAAACAATACAACTTTCCAACACCTTCCCAGGGCTCGATTTTTTTCAAACTTTTTTATAATGTAGAGTATTATATGCTCTTTCGACCTGCCGTAACAAGAAAGTGGCACATTGTCGATAACACATAGAAAAAAAATAAAAACCATCAAAAATTATAAACAATACAACTTTCCAACCCTTTCCCAGGGCTCGATTTTTTTCAAACTTTTTTATAATGTAGAGTATTAAATGCTCTTTGCCGTAATAAGAAAGTGGCACATTGTCGATAACACATAGAAAAAAAAATAAAAACCATCAAAAATTATAAACAATACAACTTTCCAACTCCTTCCCAGGACTCGATTTTTTTTAAACTTTTTTATAATGTAGAGTATTATATGCTCTTTCGACCTGCCGTAACAAGAAAGTGGCACATTGTCGATAACACATAGAAAAAAAATAAAAACCATCAAAAATTATAAACAATACAACTTTCCAACTCCTTCCCAGGACTCGATTTTTTTTAAACTTTTTTATAATGCAGAGAATTAAATGCTCTTTGCCGTAATAAGAAAGTGGCACATTGTCGATAACACATAGAAAAAAAAATAAAAACCATCAAAAATTATAAACAATACAACTTTCCAACTCCTTCCCAGGACTCGATTTTTTTTAAACTTTTTTATAATGCAGAGAATTAAATGCTCTTTGCCGTAACAAGAAAGTGGCACATTGTCGATAACACATAGAAAAAAAAATAAAAACCATCAAAAATTATAAACAATACAACTTTCCAACTCCTTCCCAGGACTCGATTTTTTTCAAACTTTTTTATAATGTAGAGTATTATATGCTCTTTCGACCTGCCGTAACAAGAAAGTGGCACATTGTCGATAACACATAGAAAAAAAATAAAAACCATCAAAAATTATAAACAATACAACTTTCCAACACCTTCCCAGGGCTCGATTTTTTTCAAACTTTTTTATAATGTAGAGTATTATATGCTCTTTCGACCTGCCGTAACAAGAAAGTGGCACATTGTCGATAACACATAGAAAAAAAATAAAAACCATCAAAAATTATAAACAATACAACTTTCCAACACCTTCCCAGGGCTCGATTTTTTTCAAACTTTTTTATAATGTAGAGTATTAAATGCTCTTTCGACCTGCCGTAACAAGAAAGTGGCACATTGTCGATAACACATAGAAAAAAAAATAAAAACCATCAAAAATTATAAACAATACAACTTTCCAACTCCTTCCCAGGACTCGATTTTTTTTAAACTTTTTTATAATGCAGAGAATTAAATGCTCTTTGCCGTAACAAGAAAGTGGCACATTGTCGATAACACATAGAAAAAAAATAAAAACCATCAAACATTATAAACAATACAACTTTCCAACCCCTTCCCAGGGCTCGATCTTTTTCAAACTTTTTTATAATGTAGAGTATTAAATGCTCTTTCGACCTGCCGTAACAAGAAAGTGGCACATTGTCGATAATACATTGAAAAAAAAAAATAAAAACCATCAAAAATTATAAACAATACAACTTTCCAACCCTTTCCCAGGGCTCGATTTTTTTCAAACTTTTTTATAATGTAGAGTATTAAATGCTCTTTGCCGTAATAAGAAAGTGGCACATTGTCGATAACACATAGAAAAAAAAATAAAAACCATCAAAAATTATAAACAATACAACTTTCCAACTCCTTCCCAGGACTCGATTTTTTTTAAACTTTTTTATAATGCAGAGTATTAAATGCTCTTTGCCGTAATAAGAAAGTGGCACATTGTCGATAACACATAGAAAAAAAAATAAAAACCATCAAAAATTATAAACAATACAACTTTCCAACCCCTTCCCAGGACTCGATTTTTTTCAAACTTTTTTATAATGTAGAGTATTAAATGCTCTTTCGACCTGCCGTAACAAGAAAGTGGCACATTGTCGATAACACATAGAAAAAAAATAAAAACCATCAAACATTATAAACAATACAACTTTCCAACCCCTTCCCAGGGCTCGATCTTTTTCAAACTTTTTTATAATGTAGAGTATTAAATGCTCTTTGCCGTAACAAGAAAGTGGCACATTGTCGATAATACATTGAAAAAAAAAATAAAAACCATCAAAAATTATAAACAATACAACTTTCCAACCCTTTCCCAGGGCTCGATTTTTTTCAAACTTTTTTATAATGTAGAGTATTAAATGCTCTTTCGACCTGCCGTAACAAGAAAGTGGCACATTGTCGATAACACATAGAAAAAAAAATAAAAACCATCAAAAATTATAAACAATACAACTTTCCAACCCCTTCCCAGGACTCGATTTTTTTCAAACTTTTTTATAATGTAGAGTATTAAATGCTCTTTCGACCTGCCGTAACAAGAAAGTGGCACATTGTCGATAATACATTGAAAAAAAAAATAAAAACCATCAAAAATTATAAACAATACAACTTTCCAACCCCTTCCCAGGGCTCGATCTTTTTCAAACTTTTTTATAATGCAGAGTATTAAATGCTCTTTGCCGTAACAAGAAAGTGGCACATTGTCGATAACACATAGAAAAAAAATAAAAACCATCAAACATTATAAACAATACAACTTTCCAACCCCTTCCCAGGACTCGATTTTTTTCAAACTTTTTTATAATGTAGAGTATTAAATGCTCTTTCGACCTGCCGTAACAAGAAAGTGGCACATTGTCGATAATACATTGAAAAAAAAAAATAAAAACCATCAAACATTATAAACAATACAACTTTCCAACACCTTCCCAGGGCTCGATTTTTTTCAAACTTTTTTATAATGTAGAGTATTATATGCTCTTTCGACCTGCCGTAACAAGAAAGTGGCACATTGTCGATAACACATAGAAAAAAAATAAAAACCATCAAAAATTATAAACAATACAACTTTCCAACACCTTCCCAGGGCTCGATTTTTTTCAAACTTTTTTATAATGTAGAGTATTAAATGCTCTTTCGACCTGCCGTAACAAGAAAGTGGCACATTGTCGATAACACATAGAAAAAAAAATAAAAACCATCAAAAATTATAAACAATACAACTTTCCAACTCCTTCCCAGGACTCGATTTTTTTTAAACTTTTTTATAATGCAGAGAATTAAATGCTCTTTGCCGTAACAAGAAAGTGGCACATTGTCGATAACACATAGAAAAAAAAATAAAAACCATCAAAAATTATAAACAATACAACTTTCCAACTCCTTCCCAGGACTCGATTTTTTTCAAACTTTTTTATAATGCAGAGTATTAAATGCTCTTTGCCGTAACAAGAAAGTGGCACATTGTCGATAACACATAGAAAAAAAATAAAAACCATCAAACATTATAAACAATACAACTTTCCAACCCCTTCCCAGGGCTCGATCTTTTTCAAACTTTTTTATAATGTAGAGTATTAAATGCTCTTTCGACCTGCCGTAACAAGAAAGTGGCACATTGTCGATAATACATTGAAAAAAAAAAATAAAAACCATCAAAAATTATAAACAATACAACTTTCCAACCCTTTCCCAGGGCTCGATTTTTTTCAAACTTTTTTATAATGTAGAGTATTAAATGCTCTTTCGACCTGCCGTAACAAGAAAGTGGCACATTGTCGATAACACATAGAAAAAAAATAAAAACCATCAAACATTATAAACAATACAACTTTCCAACTCCTTCCCAGGACTCGATTTTTTTTAAACTTTTTTATAATGCAGAGTATTAAATGCTCTTTGCCGTAATAAGAAAGTGGCACATTGTCGATAACACATAGAAAAAAAAATAAAAACCATCAAAAATTATAAACAATACAACTTTCCAACCCCTTCCCAGGACTCGATTTTTTTCAAACTTTTTTATAATGTAGAGTATTAAATGCTCTTTCGACCTGCCGTAACAAGAAAGTGGCACATTGTCGATAACACATAGAAAAAAAATAAAAACCATCAAACATTATAAACAATACAACTTTCCAACCCCTTCCCAGGGCTCGATCTTTTTCAAACTTTTTTATAATGTAGAGTATTAAATGCTCTTTGCCGTAACAAGAAAGTGGCACATTGTCGATAATACATTGAAAAAAAAAATAAAAACCATCAAAAATTATAAACAATACAACTTTCCAACCCTTTCCCAGGGCTCGATTTTTTTCAAACTTTTTTATAATGTAGAGTATTAAATGCTCTTTCGACCTGCCGTAACAAGAAAGTGGCACATTGTCGATAACACATAGAAAAAAAAATAAAAACCATCAAAAATTATAAACAATACAACTTTCCAACCCCTTCCCAGGACTCGATTTTTTTCAAACTTTTTTATAATGTAGAGTATTAAATGCTCTTTCGACCTGCCGTAACAAGAAAGTGGCACATTGTCGATAATACATTGAAAAAAAAAATAAAAACCATCAAACATTATAAACAATACAACTTTCCAACCCCTTCCCAGGGCTCGATCTTTTTCAAACTTTTTTATAATGTAGAGTATTAAATGCTCTTTGCCGTAACAAGAAAGTGGCACATTGTCGATAATACATTGAAAAAAAAAATAAAAACCATCAAAAATTATAAACAATACAACTTTCCAACCCTTTCCCAGGGCTCGATTTTTTTCAAACTTTTTTATAATGTAGAGTATTAAATGCTCTTTCGACCTGCCGTAACAAGAAAGTGGCACATTGTCGATAACACATAGAAAAAAAAATAAAAACCATCAAAAATTATAAACAATACAACTTTCCAACCCTTTCCCAGGGCTCGATTTTTTTCAAACTTTTTTATAATGTAGAGTATTAAATGCTCTTTCGACCTGCCGTAACAAGAAAGTGGCACATTGTCGATAACACATAGAAAAAAAATAAAAACCATCAAACATTATAAACAATACAACTTTCCAACTCCTTCCCAGGACTCGATTTTTTTTAAACTTTTTTATAATGCAGAGTATTAAATGCTCTTTGCCGTAATAAGAAAGTGGCACATTGTCGATAACACATAGAAAAAAAAATAAAAACCATCAAAAATTATAAACAATACAACTTTCCAACCCCTTCCCAGGACTCGATTTTTTTCAAACTTTTTTATAATGTAGAGTATTAAATGCTCTTTCGACCTGCCGTAACAAGAAAGTGGCACATTGTCGATAACACATAGAAAAAAAATAAAAACCATCAAACATTATAAACAATACAACTTTCCAACCCCTTCCCAGGGCTCGATCTTTTTCAAACTTTTTTATAATGCAGAGTATTAAATGCTCTTTGCCGTAACAAGAAAGTGGCACATTGTCGATAATACATTGAAAAAAATAAATAAAAACCATCAAAAATTATAAACAATACAACTTTCCAACCCCTTCCCAGGGCTCGATCTTTTTCAAACTTTTTTATAATGCAGAGTATTAAATGCTCTTTGCCGTAACAAGAAAGTGGCACATTGTCGATAATACATTGAAAAAAATAAATAAAAACCATCAAAAATTATAAACAATACAACTTTCCAACCCCTTCCCAGGACTCGATTTTTTTCAAACTTTTTTATAATGTAAAGTATTAAATGCTCTTTCGACCTGCCGTAACAAGAAAGTGGCACATTGTCGATAACACATAGAAAAAAAATAAAAACCATCAAACATTATAAACAATACAACTTTCCAACCCCTTCCCAGGGCTCGATCTTTTTCAAACTTTTTTATAATGTAAAGTATTAAATGCTCTTTCGACCTGCCGTAACAAGAAAGTGGCACATTGTCGATAATACATTGAAAAAAAAAATAAAAACCATCAAACATTATAAACAATACAACTTTCCAACCCCTTCCCAGGGCTCGATCTTTTTCAAACTTTTTTATAATGTAGAGTATTAAATGCTCTTTGCCGTAACAAGAAAGTGGCACATTGTCGATAATACATTAAAAAAAAAATAAAAACCATCAAAAATTATAAACAATACAACTTTCCAACCCTTTCCCAGGGCTCGATTTTTTTCAAACTTTTTTATAATGTAGAGTATTATATGCTCTTTCGACCTGCCGTAACAAGAAAGTGGCACATTGTCGATAACACATAGAAAAAAAAATAAAAACCATCAAAAATTATAAACAATACAACTTTCCAACCCCTTTCCAGGGCTCGATCTTTTTCAAACTTTTTTATAATGTAGAGTATTAAATGCTCTTTCGACCTGCCGTAACAAGAAAGTGGCACAATGTCGATAACACATAGAAAAAAAATAAAAACCATCAAAAATTATAAACAATACAACTTTCCAACCCCTTCCCAGGGCTCGATCTTTTTCAAACTTTTTTATAATGTAGAGTATTATATGCTCTTTCGACCTGCCGTAACAAGAAAGTGGCACATTGTCGATAACACATAGAAAAAAAATAAAAACCATCAAAAATTATAAACAATATAACTTTCCAACCCCTTCCCAGGGCTCGATTCTTTTTAAATTTTGTTTTAATGTAGAGTAATAAATGCTCTTTCGACCTGCCTTAACAAGAAAGCGGCACATTGTCGATAACACATAGAAAAAAAATAAAAACCATCAAAAATTATAAACAATACAACTTTCCAACCCCTTTCCAGGGCTCGATCTTTTTCAAACTTTTTTATAATGTAGAGTATTAAATGCTCTTTCGACCTGCCGTAACAAGAAAGTGGCACAATGTCGATAACACATAGAAAAAAAATAAAAACCATCAAAAATTATAAACAATACAACTTTCCAACCCCTTCCCAGGGCTCGATCTTTTTCAAACTTTTTTATAATGTAGAGTATTATATGCTCTTTCGACCTGCCGTAACAAGAAAGTGGCACATTGTCGATAACACATAGAAAAAAAAATAAAAACCATCAAAAATTAAAAACAATATAACTTTCCAACCCCTTCCCAGGGCTCGATTCTTTTTAAATTTTGTTTTAATGTAGAGTAATAAATGCTCTTTCGACCTGCCTTAACAAGAAAGCGGCACATTGTCGATAACACATAGAAAAAAAATAAAAACCATCAAAAATTATAAACAATACAACTTTCCAACCCCTTTCCAGGGCTCGATCTTTTTCAAACTTTTTTATAATGTAGAGTATTAAATGCTCTTTCGACCTGCCGTAACAAGAAAGTGGCACAATGTCGATAACACATAGAAAAAAAATAAAAACCATCAAAAATTATAAACAATACAACTTTCCAACCCCTTCCCAGGGCTCGATCTTTTTCAAACTTTTTTATAATGTAGAGTATTAAATGCTCTTTCGACCTGCCGTAACAAGAAAGTGGCACAATGTCGATAACACATAGAAAAAAAATAAAAACCATCAAAAATTATAAACAATACAACTTTCCAACCCCTTCCCAGGGCTCGATCTTTTTCAAACTTTTTTATAATGTAGAGTATTATATGCTCTTTCGACCTGCCGTAACAAGAAAGCGGCACATTGTCGATAACACATAGAAAAAAAATAAAAACCATCAAAAATTATAAACAATACAACTTTCCAACACCTTCCCAGGGCTCGATTTTTTTCAAACTTTTTTATAATGTAGAGTATTAAATGCTCTTTCGACCTGCCGTAACAAGAAAGTGGCACATTGTCGATAACACATAGAAAAAAAAATAAAAACCATCAAAAATTATAAACAATACAACTTTCCAACTCCTTCCCAGGACTCGATTTTTTTCAAACTTTTTTATAATGCAGAGTATTAAATGCTCTTTGCCGTAATAAGAAAGTGGCACATTGTCGATAACACATAGAAAAAAAAATAAAAACCATCAAAAATTATAAACAATACAACTTTCCAACTCCTTCCCAGGACTCGATTTTTTTCAAACTTTTTTATAATGTAGAGTATTAAATGCTCTTTCGACCTGCCGTAACAAGAAAGTGGCACATTGTCGATAACACATAGAAAAAAAAATAAAAACCATCAAAAATTATAAACAATACAACTTTCCAACCCCTTCCCAGGGCTCGATCTTTTTCAAACTTTTTTATAATGCAGAGTATTAAATGCTCTTTGCCGTAATAAGAAAGTGGCACATTGTCGATAACACATAGAAAAAAAAATAAAAACCATCAAAAATTATAAACAATACAACTTTCCAACCCCTTCCCAGGACTCGATTTTTTTCAAACTTTTTTATAATGTAGAGTATTAAATGCTCTTTCGACCTGCCGTAACAAGAAAGTGGCACATTGTCGATAACACATAGAAAAAAAAATAAAAACCATCAAAAATTATAAACAATACAACTTTCCAACTCCTTCCCAGGACTCGATTTTTTTCAAACTTTTTTATAATGTAGAGTATTAAATGCTCTTTCGACCTGCCGTAACAAGAAAGTGGCACAATGTCGATAACACATAGAAAAAAAATAAAAACCATCAAAAATTATAAACAATACAACTTTCCAACCCCTTCCCAGGGCTCGATCTTTTTCAAACTTTTTTATAATGTAGAGTATTATATGCTCTTTCGACCTGCCGTAACAAGAAAGCGGCACATTGTCGATAACACATAGAAAAAAAATAAAAACCATCAAAAATTATAAACAATACAACTTTCCAACACCTTCCCAGGGCTCGATTTTTTTCAAACTTTTTTATAATGTAGAGTATTAAATGCTCTTTCGACCTGCCGTAACAAGAAAGTGGCACATTGTCGATAACACATAGAAAAAAAAATAAAAACCATCAAAAATTATAAACAATACAACTTTCCAACTCCTTCCCAGGACTCGATTTTTTTCAAACTTTTTTATAATGCAGAGTATTAAATGCTCTTTGCCGTAATAAGAAAGTGGCACATTGTCGATAACACATAGAAAAAAAAATAAAAACCATCAAAAATTATAAACAATACAACTTTCCAACTCCTTCCCAGGACTCGATTTTTTTCAAACTTTTTTATAATGTAGAGTATTAAATGCTCTTTCGACCTGCCGTAACAAGAAAGTGGCACATTGTCGATAACACATAGAAAAAAAAATAAAAACCATCAAAAATTATAAACAATACAACTTTCCAACCCCTTCCCAGGGCTCGATCTTTTTCAAACTTTTTTATAATGCAGAGTATTAAATGCTCTTTGCCGTAATAAGAAAGTGGCACATTGTCGATAACACATAGAAAAAAAAATAAAAACCATCAAAAATTATAAACAATACAACTTTCCAACCCCTTCCCAGGACTCGATTTTTTTCAAACTTTTTTATAATGTAGAGTATTAAATGCTCTTTCGACCTGCCGTAACAAGAAAGTGGCACATTGTCGATAACACATAGAAAAAAAAATAAAAACCATCAAAAATTATAAACAATACAACTTTCCAACTCCTTCCCAGGACTCGATTTTTTTCAAACTTTTTTATAATGTAGAGTATTAAATGCTCTTTCGACCTGCCGTAACAAGAAAGTGGCACAATGTCGATAACACATAGAAAAAAAATAAAAACCATCAAAAATTATAAACAATACAACTTTCCAACCCCTTCCCAGGGCTCGATCTTTTTCAAACTTTTTTATAATGTAGAGTATTAAATGCTCTTTCGACCTGCCGTAACAAGAAAGTGGCACATTGTCGATAACACATAGAAAAAAAAATAAAAACCATCAAAAATTATAAACAATACAACTTTCCAACTCCTTCCCAGGACTCGATTTTTTTTAAACTTTTTTATAATGCAGAGAATTAAATGCTCTTTGCCGTAACAAGAAAGTGGCACATTGTCGATAACACATAGAAAAAAAAATAAAAACCATCAAAAATTATAAACAATACAACTTTCCAACCCCTTCCCAGGACTCGATTTTTTTCAAACTTTTTTATAATGTAGAGTATTAAATGCTCTTTCGACCTGCCGTAACAAGAAAGTGGCACATTGTCGATAATACATTGAAAAAAAAAATAAAAACCATCAAAAATTATAAACAATACAACTTTCCAACCCCTTCCCAAGGCTCGATCTTTTTCAAACTTTTTTATAATGTAGAGTATTAAATGCTCTTTCGACCTGAAGTAACAAGAAAGTGGCACATTGTCGATAACACATAGAAAAAAAAATAAAAACCATCAAAAATTATAAACAATACAACTTTCCAACCCCTTCCCAAGGCTCGATCTTTTTCAAACTTTTTTATAATGTAGAGTATTAAATGCTCTTTCGACCTGAAGTAACAAGAAAGTGGCACATTGTCGATAACACATAGAAAAAAAAATAAAAACCATCAAAAATTATAAACAATACAACTTTCCAACCCCTTCCCAAGGCTCGATCTTTTTCAAACTTTTTTATAATGTAGAGTATTAAATGCTCTTTCGACCTGCCGTAACAAGAAAGTGGCACATTGTCGATAATACATTGAAAAAAAAAATAAAAGCCATCAAACATTATAAACAATACAACTTTCCAACCCCTTCCCAGGGCTCGATCTTTTTCAAACTTTTTTATAATGTAGAGTATTAAATGCTCTTTGCCGTAACAAGAAAGTGGCACATTGTCGATAATACATTGAATAAAAAAATAAAAACCATCAAAAATTATAAACAATACAACTTTCCAACCCTTTCCCAGGGCTCGATTTTTTTCAAACTTTTTTATAATGTAGAGTATTAAATGCTCTTTCGACCTGCCGTAACAAGAAAGTGGCACATTGTCGATAACACATAGAAAAAAAAATAAAAACCATCAAAAATTATAAACAATACAACTTTCCAACCCCTTCCCAGGACTCGATTTTTTTCAAACTTTTTTATAATGTAGAGTATTAAATGCTCTTTGCCGTAACAAGAAAGTGGCACATTGTCGATAATACATTGAATAAAAAAATAAAAACCATCAAAAATTATAAACAATACAACTTTCCAACCCTTTCCCAGGGCTCGATTTTTTTCAAACTTTTTTATAATGTAGAGTATTAAATGCTCTTTCGACCTGCCGTAACAAGAAAGTGGCACATTGTCGATAATACATTGAAAAAAAAAATAAAAGCCATCAAACATTATAAACAATACAACTTTCCAACCCCTTCCCAGGGCTCGATCTTTTTCAAACTTTTTTATAATGTAGAGTATTAAATGCTCTTTGCCGTAACAAGAAAGTGGCACATTGTCGATAATACATTGAATAAAAAAATAAAAACCATCAAAAATTATAAACAATACAACTTTCCAACCCTTTCCCAGGGCTCGATTTTTTTCAAACTTTTTTATAATGTAGAGTATTAAATGCTCTTTCGACCTGCCGTAACAAGAAAGTGGCACATTGTCGATAACACATAGAAAAAAAAATAAAAACCATCAAAAATTATAAACAATACAACTTTCCAACCCCTTCCCAGGACTCGATTTTTTTCAAACTTTTTTATAATGTAGAGTATTAAATGCTCTTTCGACCTGCCGTAACAAGAAAGTGGCACATTGTCGATAATACATTGAAAAAAAAAATAAAAACCATCAAAAATTATAAACAATACAACTTTCCAACCCCTTCCCAAGGCTCGATCTTTTTCAAACTTTTTTATAATGTAGAGTATTAAATGCTCTTTCGACCTGAAGTAACAAGAAAGTGGCACATTGTCGATAACACATAGAAAAAAAAATAAAAACCATCAAAAATTATAAACAATACAACTTTCCAACCCCTTCCCAAGGCTCGATCTTTTTCAAACTTTTTTATAATGTAGAGTATTAAATGCTCTTTCGACCTGCCGTAACAAGAAAGTGGCACATTGTCGATAATACATTGAAAAAAAAAATAAAAGCCATCAAACATTATAAACAATACAACTTTCCAACCCCTTCCCAGGGCTCGATCTTTTTCAAACTTTTTTATAATGTAGAGTATTAAATGCTCTTTGCCGTAACAAGAAAGTGGCACATTGTCGATAATACATTGAATAAAAAAATAAAAACCATCAAAAATTATAAACAATACAACTTTCCAACCCTTTCCCAGGGCTCGATTTTTTTCAAACTTTTTTATAATGTAGAGTATTAAATGCTCTTTCGACCTGCCGTAACAAGAAAGTGGCACATTGTCGATAACACATAGAAAAAAAAATAAAAACCATCAAAAATTATAAACAATACAACTTTCCAACCCCTTCCCAGGACTCGATTTTTTTCAAACTTTTTTATAATGTAGAGTATTAAATGCTCTTTCGACCTGCCGTAACAAGAAAGTGGCACATTGTCGATAATACATTGAAAAAAAAAATAAAAACCATCAAAAATTATAAACAATACAACTTTCCAACCCCTTCCCAGGACTCGATTTTTTTCAAACTTTTTTATAATGTAAAGTATTAAATGCTCTTTCGACCTGCCGTAACAAGAAAGTGGCACATTGTCGATAATACATTGAATAAAAAAATAAAAACCATCAAACATTATAAACAATACAACTTTCCAACCCCTTCCCAGGGCTCGATCTTTTTCAAACTTTTTTATAATGTAGAGTATTAAATGCTCTTTGCCGTAACAAGAAAGTGGCACATTGTCGATAATACATTGAATAAAAAAATAAAAACCATCAAAAATTATAAACAATACAACTTTCCAACCCTTTCCCAGGGCTCGATTTTTTTCAAACTTTTTTATAATGTAGAGTATTAAATGCTCTTTCGACCTGCCGTAACAAGAAAGTGGCACATTGTCGATAACACATAGAAAAAAAAATAAAAACCATCAAAAATTATAAACAATACAACTTTCCAACCCCTTCCCAGGACTCGATTTTTTTCAAACTTTTTTATAATGTAGAGTATTAAATGCTCTTTCGACCTGCCGTAACAAGAAAGTGGCACATTGTCGATAATACATTGAATAAAAAAATAAAAACCATCAAAAATTATAAACAATACAACTTTCCAACCCTTTCCCAGGGCTCGATTTTTTTCAAACTTTTTTATAATGTAGAGTATTAAATGCTCTTTCGACCTGCCGTAACAAGAAAGTGGCACATTGTCGATAATACATTGAAAAAAAAAATAAAAACCATCAAAAATTATAAACAATACAACTTTCCAGGACTCGATTTTTTTTAAACTTTTTTATAATGCAGAGTATTAAATGCTCTTTCGACCTGCCGTAACAAGAAAGTGGCACATTGTCGATAATACATTGAAAAAAAAAATAAAAACCATCAAAAATTATAAACAATACAACTTTCCAACCCCTTCCCAGGGCTCGATCTTTTTCAAACTTTTTTATAATGTAGAGTATTAAATGCTCTTTCGACCTGCCGTAACAAGAAAGTGGCACATTGTCGATAATACATTGAAAAAAAAAATAAAAACCATCAAAAATTATAAACAATACAACTTTCCAACCCCTTCCCAGGGCTCGATCTTTTTCAAACTTTTTTATAATGTAGAGTATTAAATGCTCTTTGCCGTAACAAGAAAGTGGCACATTGTCGATAATACATTGAATAAAAAAATAAAAACCATCAAAAATTATAAACAATACAACTTTCCAACCCTTTCCCAGGGCTCGATTTTTTTCAAACTTTTTTATAATGTAGAGTATTAAATGCTCTTTCGACCTGCCGTAACAAGAAAGTGGCACATTGTCGATAATACATTGAAAAAAAAAATAAAAACCATCAAAAATTATAAACAATACAACTTTCCAGGACTCGATTTTTTTTAAACTTTTTTATAATGCAGAGTATTAAATGCTCTTTCGACCTGCCGTAACAAGAAAGTGGCACATTGTCGATAATACATTGAAAAAAAAAATAAAAACCATCAAACATTATAAACAATACAACTTTCCAACCCCTTCCCAGGGCTCGATCTTTTTCAAACTTTTTTATAATGTAGAGTATTAAATGCTCTTTGCCGTAACAAGAAAGTGGCACATTGTCGATAATACATTGAATAAAAAAATAAAAACCATCAAAAATTATAAACAATACAACTTTCCAACCCTTTCCCAGGGCTCGATTTTTTTCAAACTTTTTTATAATGTAGAGTATTAAATGCTCTTTCGACCTGCCGTAACAAGAAAGTGGCACATTGTCGATAATACATTGAAAAAAAAAATAAAAACCATCAAAAATTATAAACAATACAACTTTCCAGGACTCGATTTTTTTTAAACTTTTTTATAATGCAGAGTATTAAATGCTCTTTCGACCTGCCGTAACAAGAAAGTGGCACATTGTCGATAATACATTGAAAAAAAAAATAAAAACCATCAAACATTATAAACAATACAACTTTCCAACCCCTTCCCAGGGCTCGATCTTTTTCAAACTTTTTTATAATGTAGAGTATTAAATGCTCTTTGCCGTAACAAGAAAGTGGCACATTGTCGATAATACATTGAATAAAAAAATAAAAACCATCAAAAATTATAAACAATACAACTTTCCAGGACTCGATTTTTTTCAAACTTTTTTATAATGTAGAGTATTAAATGCTCTTTCGACCTGCCGTAACAAGAAAGTGGCACATTGTCGATAACACATAGAAAAAAAAATAAAAACCATCAAAAATTATAAACAATACAACTTTCCAACCCCTTCCCAGGACTCGATTTTTTTCAAACTTTTTTATAATGTAGAGTATTAAATGCTCTTTCGACCTGCCGTAACAAGAAAGTGGCACATTGTCGATAATACATTGAAAAAAAAAATAAAAACCATCAAAAATTATAAACAATACAACTTTCCAACCCTTTCCCAGGGCTCGATTTTTTTCAAACTTTTTTATAATGTAGAGTATTAAATGCTCTTTCGACCTGCCGTAACAAGAAAGTGGCACATTGTCGATAATACATTGAAAAAAAAAATAAAAACCATCAAAAATTATAAACAATACAACTTTCCAGGACTCGATTTTTTTTAAACTTTTTTATAATGCAGAGTATTAAATGCTCTTTCGACCTGCCGTAACAAGAAAGTGGCACATTGTCGATAATACATTGAAAAAAAAAATAAAAACCATCAAACATTATAAACAATACAACTTTCCAACCCCTTCCCAGGGCTCGATCTTTTTCAAACTTTTTTATAATGTAGAGTATTAAATGCTCTTTGCCGTAACAAGAAAGTGGCACATTGTCGATAATACATTGAATAAAAAAATAAAAACCATCAAAAATTATAAACAATACAACTTTCCAACCCCTTCCCAGGGCTCGATCTTTTTCAAACTTTTTTATAATGTAGAGTATTAAATGCTCTTTGCCGTAACAAGAAAGTGGCACATTGTCGATAATACATTGAATAAAAAAATAAAAACCATCAAAAATTATAAACAATACAACTTTCCAACCCTTTCCCAGGGCTCGATTTTTTTCAAACTTTTTTATAATGTAGAGTATTAAATGCTCTTTCGACCTGCCGTAACAAGAAAGTGGCACATTGTCGATAATACATTGAAAAAAAAAATAAAAACCATCAAAAATTATAAACAATACAACTTTCCAGGACTCGATTTTTTTTAAACTTTTTTATAATGCAGAGTATTAAATGCTCTTTCGACCTGCCGTAACAAGAAAGTGGCACATTGTCGATAATACATTGAAAAAAAAAATAAAAACCATCAAAAATTATAAACAATACAACTTTCCAACCCCTTCCCAGGGCTCGATCTTTTTCAAACTTTTTTATAATGTAGAGTATTAAATGCTCTTTGCCGTAACAAGAAAGTGGCACATTGTCGATAATACATTGAATAAAAAAATAAAAACCATCAAAAATTATAAACAATACAACTTTCCAACCCCTTCCCAGGACTCGATTTTTTTCAAACTTTTTTATAATGTAGAGTATTAAATGCTCTTTCGACCTGCCGTAACAAGAAAGTGGCACATTGTCGATAATACATTGAAAAAAAAAATAAAAACCATCAAAAATTATAAACAATACAACTTTCCAACCCCTTCCCAAGGCTCGATCTTTTTCAAACTTTTTTATAATGTAGAGTATTAAATGCTCTTTCGACCTGAAGTAACAAGAAAGTGGCACATTGTCGATAACACATAGAAAAAAAAATAAAAACCATCAAAAATTATAAACAATACAACTTTCCAACCCCTTCCCAAGGCTCGATCTTTTTCAAACTTTTTTATAATGTAGAGTATTAAATGCTCTTTCGACCTGCCGTAACAAGAAAGTGGCACATTGTCGATAATACATTGAAAAAAAAAATAAAAGCCATCAAACATTATAAACAATACAACTTTCCAACCCCTTCCCAGGGCTCGATCTTTTTCAAACTTTTTTATAATGTAGAGTATTAAATGCTCTTTGCCGTAACAAGAAAGTGGCACATTGTCGATAATACATTGAATAAAAAAATAAAAACCATCAAAAATTATAAACAATACAACTTTCCAACCCTTTCCCAGGGCTCGATTTTTTTCAAACTTTTTTATAATGTAGAGTATTAAATGCTCTTTCGACCTGCCGTAACAAGAAAGTGGCACATTGTCGATAACACATAGAAAAAAAAATAAAAACCATCAAAAATTATAAACAATACAACTTTCCAACCCCTTCCCAGGACTCGATTTTTTTCAAACTTTTTTATAATGTAGAGTATTAAATGCTCTTTCGACCTGCCGTAACAAGAAAGTGGCACATTGTCGATAATACATTGAAAAAAAAAATAAAAACCATCAAAAATTATAAACAATACAACTTTCCAACCCCTTCCCAGGACTCGATTTTTTTCAAACTTTTTTATAATGTAAAGTATTAAATGCTCTTTCGACCTGCCGTAACAAGAAAGTGGCACATTGTCGATAACACATAGAAAAAAAATAAAAACCATCAAACATTATAAACAATACAACTTTCCAACCCCTTCCCAGGGCTCGATCTTTTTCAAACTTTTTTATAATGTAGAGTATTAAATGCTCTTTGCCGTAACAAGAAAGTGGCACATTGTCGATAATACATTGAATAAAAAAATAAAAACCATCAAAAATTATAAACAATACAACTTTCCAACCCTTTCCCAGGGCTCGATTTTTTTCAAACTTTTTTATAATGTAGAGTATTAAATGCTCTTTCGACCTGCCGTAACAAGAAAGTGGCACATTGTCGATAACACATAGAAAAAAAAATAAAAACCATCAAAAATTATAAACAATACAACTTTCCAACCCCTTCCCAGGACTCGATTTTTTTCAAACTTTTTTATAATGTAGAGTATTAAATGCTCTTTCGACCTGCCGTAACAAGAAAGTGGCACATTGTCGATAATACATTGAATAAAAAAATAAAAACCATCAAAAATTATAAACAATACAACTTTCCAACCCTTTCCCAGGGCTCGATTTTTTTCAAACTTTTTTATAATGTAGAGTATTAAATGCTCTTTCGACCTGCCGTAACAAGAAAGTGGCACATTGTCGATAATACATTGAAAAAAAAAATAAAAACCATCAAAAATTATAAACAATACAACTTTCCAGGACTCGATTTTTTTTAAACTTTTTTATAATGCAGAGTATTAAATGCTCTTTCGACCTGCCGTAACAAGAAAGTGGCACATTGTCGATAATACATTGAAAAAAAAAATAAAAACCATCAAAAATTATAAACAATACAACTTTCCAACCCCTTCCCAGGGCTCGATCTTTTTCAAACTTTTTTATAATGTAGAGTATTAAATGCTCTTTCGACCTGCCGTAACAAGAAAGTGGCACATTGTCGATAATACATTGAAAAAAAAAATAAAAACCATCAAAAATTATAAACAATACAACTTTCCAACCCCTTCCCAGGGCTCGATCTTTTTCAAACTTTTTTATAATGTAGAGTATTAAATGCTCTTTGCCGTAACAAGAAAGTGGCACATTGTCGATAATACATTGAATAAAAAAATAAAAACCATCAAAAATTATAAACAATACAACTTTCCAACCCTTTCCCAGGGCTCGATTTTTTTCAAACTTTTTTATAATGTAGAGTATTAAATGCTCTTTCGACCTGCCGTAACAAGAAAGTGGCACATTGTCGATAATACATTGAAAAAAAAAATAAAAACCATCAAAAATTATAAACAATACAACTTTCCAGGACTCGATTTTTTTTAAACTTTTTTATAATGCAGAGTATTAAATGCTCTTTCGACCTGCCGTAACAAGAAAGTGGCACATTGTCGATAATACATTGAAAAAAAAAATAAAAACCATCAAACATTATAAACAATACAACTTTCCAACCCCTTCCCAGGGCTCGATCTTTTTCAAACTTTTTTATAATGTAGAGTATTAAATGCTCTTTGCCGTAACAAGAAAGTGGCACATTGTCGATAATACATTGAATAAAAAAATAAAAACCATCAAAAATTATAAACAATACAACTTTCCAACCCTTTCCCAGGGCTCGATTTTTTTCAAACTTTTTTATAATGTAGAGTATTAAATGCTCTTTCGACCTGCCGTAACAAGAAAGTGGCACATTGTCGATAATACATTGAAAAAAAAAATAAAAACCATCAAAAATTATAAACAATACAACTTTCCAGGACTCGATTTTTTTTAAACTTTTTTATAATGCAGAGTATTAAATGCTCTTTCGACCTGCCGTAACAAGAAAGTGGCACATTGTCGATAATACATTGAAAAAAAAAATAAAAACCATCAAACATTATAAACAATACAACTTTCCAACCCCTTCCCAGGGCTCGATCTTTTTCAAACTTTTTTATAATGTAGAGTATTAAATGCTCTTTGCCGTAACAAGAAAGTGGCACATTGTCGATAATACATTGAATAAAAAAATAAAAACCATCAAAAATTATAAACAATACAACTTTCCAGGACTCGATTTTTTTCAAACTTTTTTATAATGTAGAGTATTAAATGCTCTTTCGACCTGCCGTAACAAGAAAGTGGCACATTGTCGATAACACATAGAAAAAAAAATAAAAACCATCAAAAATTATAAACAATACAACTTTCCAACCCCTTCCCAGGACTCGATTTTTTTCAAACTTTTTTATAATGTAGAGTATTAAATGCTCTTTCGACCTGCCGTAACAAGAAAGTGGCACATTGTCGATAATACATTGAAAAAAAAAATAAAAACCATCAAAAATTATAAACAATACAACTTTCCAACCCTTTCCCAGGGCTCGATTTTTTTCAAACTTTTTTATAATGTAGAGTATTAAATGCTCTTTCGACCTGCCGTAACAAGAAAGTGGCACATTGTCGATAATACATTGAAAAAAAAAAATAAAAACCATCAAAAATTATAAACAATACAACTTTCCAGGACTCGATTTTTTTTAAACTTTTTTATAATGCAGAGTATTAAATGCTCTTTCGACCTGCCGTAACAAGAAAGTGGCACATTGTCGATAATACATTGAAAAAAAAAATAAAAACCATCAAACATTATAAACAATACAACTTTCCAACCCCTTCCCAGGGCTCGATCTTTTTCAAACTTTTTTATAATGTAGAGTATTAAATGCTCTTTGCCGTAACAAGAAAGTGGCACATTGTCGATAATACATTGAATAAAAAAATAAAAACCATCAAAAATTATAAACAATACAACTTTCCAACCCCTTCCCAGGGCTCGATCTTTTTCAAACTTTTTTATAATGTAGAGTATTAAATGCTCTTTGCCGTAACAAGAAAGTGGCACATTGTCGATAATACATTGAATAAAAAAATAAAAACCATCAAAAATTATAAACAATACAACTTTCCAACCCTTTCCCAGGGCTCGATTTTTTTCAAACTTTTTTATAATGTAGAGTATTAAATGCTCTTTCGACCTGCCGTAACAAGAAAGTGGCACATTGTCGATAATACATTGAAAAAAAAAATAAAAACCATCAAAAATTATAAACAATACAACTTTCCAGGACTCGATTTTTTTTAAACTTTTTTATAATGCAGAGTATTAAATGCTCTTTCGACCTGCCGTAACAAGAAAGTGGCACATTGTCGATAATACATTGAAAAAAAAAATAAAAACCATCAAAAATTATAAACAATACAACTTTCCAACCCCTTCCCAGGGCTCGATCTTTTTCAAACTTTTTTATAATGTAGAGTATTAAATGCTCTTTGCCGTAACAAGAAAGTGGCACATTGTCGATAATACATTGAATAAAAAAATAAAAACCATCAAAAATTATAAACAATACAACTTTCCAACCCCTTCCCAGGACTCGATTTTTTTCAAACTTTTTTATAATGTAGAGTATTAAATGCTCTTTCGACCTGCCGTAACAAGAAAGTGGCACATTGTCGATAATACATTGAAAAAAAAAATAAAAACCATCAAAAATTATAAACAATACAACTTTCCAACCCCTTCCCAAGGCTCGATCTTTTTCAAACTTTTTTATAATGTAGAGTATTAAATGCTCTTTCGACCTGAAGTAACAAGAAAGTGGCACATTGTCGATAACACATAGAAAAAAAAATAAAAACCATCAAAAATTATAAACAATACAACTTTCCAACCCCTTCCCAAGGCTCGATCTTTTTCAAACTTTTTTATAATGTAGAGTATTAAATGCTCTTTCGACCTGCCGTAACAAGAAAGTGGCACATTGTCGATAATACATTGAAAAAAAAAAATAAAAGCCATCAAACATTATAAACAATACAACTTTCCAACCCCTTCCCAGGGCTCGATCTTTTTCAAACTTTTTTATAATGTAGAGTATTAAATGCTCTTTGCCGTAACAAGAAAGTGGCACATTGTCGATAATACATTGAATAAAAAAATAAAAACCATCAAAAATTATAAACAATACAACTTTCCAACCCTTTCCCAGGGCTCGATTTTTTTCAAACTTTTTTATAATGTAGAGTATTAAATGCTCTTTCGACCTGCCGTAACAAGAAAGTGGCACATTGTCGATAACACATAGAAAAAAAAATAAAAACCATCAAAAATTATAAACAATACAACTTTCCAACCCCTTCCCAGGACTCGATTTTTTTCAAACTTTTTTATAATGTAGAGTATTAAATGCTCTTTCGACCTGCCGTAACAAGAAAGTGGCACATTGTCGATAATACATTGAAAAAAAAAATAAAAACCATCAAAAATTATAAACAATACAACTTTCCAACCCCTTCCCAGGACTCGATTTTTTTCAAACTTTTTTATAATGTAAAGTATTAAATGCTCTTTCGACCTGCCGTAACAAGAAAGTGGCACATTGTCGATAACACATAGAAAAAAAATAAAAACCATCAAACATTATAAACAATACAACTTTCCAACCCCTTCCCAGGGCTCGATCTTTTTCAAACTTTTTTATAATGTAGAGTATTAAATGCTCTTTGCCGTAACAAGAAAGTGGCACATTGTCGATAATACATTGAATAAAAAAATAAAAACCATCAAAAATTATAAACAATACAACTTTCCAACCCTTTCCCAGGGCTCGATTTTTTTCAAACTTTTTTATAATGTAGAGTATTAAATGCTCTTTCGACCTGCCGTAACAAGAAAGTGGCACATTGTCGATAACACATAGAAAAAAAAATAAAAACCATCAAAAATTATAAACAATACAACTTTCCAACCCCTTCCCAGGACTCGATTTTTTTCAAACTTTTTTATAATGTAGAGTATTAAATGCTCTTTCGACCTGCCGTAACAAGAAAGTGGCACATTGTCGATAATACATTGAATAAAAAAATAAAAACCATCAAAAATTATAAACAATACAACTTTCCAACCCTTTCCCAGGGCTCGATTTTTTTCAAACTTTTTTATAATGTAGAGTATTAAATGCTCTTTCGACCTGCCGTAACAAGAAAGTGGCACATTGTCGATAATACATTGAAAAAAAAAATAAAAACCATCAAAAATTATAAACAATACAACTTTCCAGGACTCGATTTTTTTTAAACTTTTTTATAATGCAGAGTATTAAATGCTCTTTCGACCTGCCGTAACAAGAAAGTGGCACATTGTCGATAATACATTGAAAAAAAAAATAAAAACCATCAAAAATTATAAACAATACAACTTTCCAACCCCTTCCCAGGGCTCGATCTTTTTCAAACTTTTTTATAATGTAGAGTATTAAATGCTCTTTCGACCTGCCGTAACAAGAAAGTGGCACATTGTCGATAATACATTGAAAAAAAAAATAAAAACCATCAAACATTATAAACAATACAACTTTCCAACCCCTTCCCAGGGCTCGATCTTTTTCAAACTTTTTTATAATGTAGAGTATTAAATGCTCTTTGCCGTAACAAGAAAGTGGCACATTGTCGATAATACATTGAATAAAAAAATAAAAACCATCAAAAATTATAAACAATACAACTTTCCAACCCTTTCCCAGGGCTCGATTTTTTTCAAACTTTTTTATAATGTAGAGTATTAAATGCTCTTTCGACCTGCCGTAACAAGAAAGTGGCACATTGTCGATAATACATTGAAAAAAAAAATAAAAACCATCAAAAATTATAAACAATACAACTTTCCAGGACTCGATTTTTTTTAAACTTTTTTATAATGCAGAGTATTAAATGCTCTTTCGACCTGCCGTAACAAGAAAGTGGCACATTGTCGATAATACATTGAAAAAAAAAATAAAAACCATCAAACATTATAAACAATACAACTTTCCAACCCCTTCCCAGGGCTCGATCTTTTTCAAACTTTTTTATAATGTAGAGTATTAAATGCTCTTTGCCGTAACAAGAAAGTGGCACATTGTCGATAATACATTGAATAAAAAAATAAAAACCATCAAAAATTATAAACAATACAACTTTCCAACCCTTTCCCAGGGCTCGATTTTTTTCAAACTTTTTTATAATGTAGAGTATTAAATGCTCTTTCGACCTGCCGTAACAAGAAAGTGGCACATTGTCGATAATACATTGAAAAAAAAAATAAAAACCATCAAACATTATAAACAATACAACTTTCCAACCCCTTCCCAGGGCTCGATCTTTTTCAAACTTTTTTATAATGTAGAGTATTAAATGCTCTTTGCCGTAACAAGAAAGTGGCACATTGTCGATAATACATTGAATAAAAAAATAAAAACCATCAAAAATTATAAACAATACAACTTTCCAGGACTCGATTTTTTTCAAACTTTTTTATAATGTAGAGTATTAAATGCTCTTTCGACCTGCCGTAACAAGAAAGTGGCACATTGTCGATAACACATAGAAAAAAAAATAAAAACCATCAAAAATTATAAACAATACAACTTTCCAACCCCTTCCCAGGACTCGATTTTTTTCAAACTTTTTTATAATGTAGAGTATTAAATGCTCTTTCGACCTGCCGTAACAAGAAAGTGGCACATTGTCGATAATACATTGAAAAAAAAAATAAAAACCATCAAAAATTATAAACAATACAACTTTCCAACCCTTTCCCAGGGCTCGATTTTTTTCAAACTTTTTTATAATGTAGAGTATTAAATGCTCTTTCGACCTGCCGTAACAAGAAAGTGGCACATTGTCGATAATACATTGAAAAAAAAAATAAAAACCATCAAAAATTATAAACAATACAACTTTCCAGGACTCGATTTTTTTTAAACTTTTTTATAATGCAGAGTATTAAATGCTCTTTCGACCTGCCGTAACAAGAAAGTGGCACATTGTCGATAATACATTGAAAAAAAAAATAAAAACCATCAAACATTATAAACAATACAACTTTCCAACCCCTTCCCAGGGCTCGATCTTTTTCAAACTTTTTTATAATGTAGAGTATTAAATGCTCTTTGCCGTAACAAGAAAGTGGCACATTGTCGATAATACATTGAATAAAAAAATAAAAACCATCAAAAATTATAAACAATACAACTTTCCAACCCCTTCCCAGGGCTCGATCTTTTTCAAACTTTTTTATAATGTAGAGTATTAAATGCTCTTTGCCGTAACAAGAAAGTGGCACATTGTCGATAATACATTGAATAAAAAAATAAAAACCATCAAAAATTATAAACAATACAACTTTCCAACCCTTTCCCAGGGCTCGATTTTTTTCAAACTTTTTTATAATGTAGAGTATTAAATGCTCTTTCGACCTGCCGTAACAAGAAAGTGGCACATTGTCGATAATACATTGAAAAAAAAAATAAAAACCATCAAAAATTATAAACAATACAACTTTCCAGGACTCGATTTTTTTTAAACTTTTTTATAATGCAGAGTATTAAATGCTCTTTCGACCTGCCGTAACAAGAAAGTGGCACATTGTCGATAATACATTGAAAAAAAAAATAAAAACCATCAAAAATTATAAACAATACAACTTTCCAACCCCTTCCCAGGGCTCGATCTTTTTCAAACTTTTTTATAATGTAGAGTATTAAATGCTCTTTGCCGTAACAAGAAAGTGGCACATTGTCGATAATACATTGAATAAAAAAATAAAAACCATCAAAAATTATAAACAATACAACTTTCCAACCCTTTCCCAGGGCTCGATTTTTTTCAAACTTTTTTATAATGTAGAGTATTAAATGCTCTTTCGACCTGCCGTAACAAGAAAGTGGCACATTGTCGATAATACATTGAAAAAAAAAATAAAAACCATCAAAAATTATAAACAATACAACTTTCCAACCCCTTCCCAAGGCTCGATCTTTTTCAAACTTTTTTATAATGTAGAGTATTAAATGCTCTTTCGACCTGAAGTAACAAGAAAGTGGCACATTGTCGATAACACATAGAAAAAAAAATAAAAACCATCAA
Source organism: Tribolium castaneum (assembly GCF_031307605.1). Lineage (NCBI taxonomy): Eukaryota > Metazoa > Arthropoda > Insecta > Coleoptera > Tenebrionidae > Tribolium > Tribolium castaneum. The sequence goes on along the minus strand of NC_087395.1, from coordinate 19,807,172 downwards.
AAATTATAAACAATACAACTTTCCAACCCTTTCCCAGGGCTCGATTTTTTCAAACTTTTTTATAATGTAGAGTATTAAATGCTCTTTGCCGTAACAAGAAAGTGGCACATTGTCGATAACACATAGAAAAAAAAATAAAAACCATCAAAAATTATAAACAATACAACTTTCCAACCCCTTCCCAGGACTCGATTTTTTTCAAACTTTTTTATAATGTAGAGTATTAAATGCTCTTTCGACCTGCCGCAACAAGAAAGTGGCACATTGTCGATAATACATTGAAAAAAAAAATAAAAACCATCAAAAATTATAAACAATACAACTTTCCAACCCCTTCCCAGGGCTCGATCTTTTTCAAACTTTTTTATAATGTAGAGTATTAAATGCTCTTTGCCGTAACAAGAAAGTGGCACATTGTCGATAATACATTGAATAAAAAAATAAAAACCATCAAAAATTATAAACAATACAACTTTCCAACCCTTTCCCAGGGCTCGATTTTTTTCAAACTTTTTTATAATGTAGAGTATTAAATGCTCTTTCGACCTGCCGTAACAAGAAAGTGGCACATTGTCGATAATACATTGAAAAAAAAAAATAAAAACCATCAAAAATTATAAACAATACAACTTTCCAGGACTCGATTTTTTTTAAACTTTTTTATAATGCAGAGTATTAAATGCTCTTTCGACCTGCCGTAACAAGAAAGTGGCACATTGTCGATAATACATTGAAAAAAAAAATAAAAACCATCAAACATTATAAACAATACAACTTTCCAACCCCTTCCCAGGGCTCGATCTTTTTCAAACTTTTTTATAATGTAGAGTATTAAATGCTCTTTGCCGTAACAAGAAAGTGGCACATTGTCGATAATACATTGAATAAAAAAATAAAAACCATCAAAAATTATAAACAATACAACTTTCCAACCCTTTCCCAGGGCTCGATTTTTTTCAAACTTTTTTATAATGTAGAGTATTAAATGCTCTTTCGACCTGCCGTAACAAGAAAGTGGCACATTGTCGATAATACATTGAAAAAAAAAATAAAAACCATCAAAAATTATAAACAATACAACTTTCCAACCCCTTCCCAAGGCTCGATCTTTTTCAAACTTTTTTATAATGTAGAGTATTAAATGCTCTTTCGACCTGAAGTAACAAGAAAGTGGCACATTGTCGATAACACATAGAAAAAAAAATAAAAACCATCAAAAATTATAAACAATACAACTTTCCAACCCTTTCCCAGGGCTCGATTTTTTCAAACTTTTTTATAATGTAGAGTATTAAATGCTCTTTGCCGTAACAAGAAAGTGGCACATTGTCGATAACACATAGAAAAAAAAATAAAAACCATCAAAAATTATAAACAATACAACTTTCCAACTCCTTCCCAGGACTCGATTTTTTTCAAACTTTTTTATAATGTAGAGTATTAAATGCTCTTTCGACCTGACGTAACAAGAAAGTGGCACATTGTCGATAACACATAGAAAAAAAATAAAAACCATCAAAAATTATAAACAATACAACTTTCTAACCCCTTCCCAGGGCTCGATCTTTTTCAAACTTTTTTATAATGTAGAGTATTAAATGCTCTTTCGACCTGCCGTAACAAGAAAGTGGCACATTGTCGATAATACATAGAAAAAAAATAAAAACCATCAAACATTATAAACAATACAACTTTCCAACCCCTTCCCAGGGCTCGATCTTTTTCAAACTTTTTTATAATGTAGAGTATTAAATGCTCTTTCGACCTGCCGTAACAAGAAAGTGGCACATTGTCGATAACACATAGAAAAAAAAATAAAAACCATCAAACATTATAAACAATACAACTTTCCAACCCTTTCCCAGGGCTCGATTTTTTCAAACTTTTTTATAATGTAGAGTATTAAATGCTCTTTGCCGTAACAAGAAAGTGGCACATTGTCGATAACACATAGAAAAAAAAATAAAAACCATCAAACATTATAAACAATACAACTTTCCAACCCCTTCCCAGGGCTCGATCTTTTTCAAACTTTTTTATAATGTAGAGTATTAAATGCTCTTTCGACCTGACGTAACAAGAAAGTGGCACATTGTCGATAACACATAGAAAAAAAAATAAAAACCATCAAAAATTATAAACAATACAACTTTCCAACCCTTTCCCAGGGCTCGATTTTTTCAAACTTTTTTATAATGTAGAGTATTAAATGCTCTTTGCCGTAACAAGAAAGTGGCACATTGTCGATAACACATAGAAAAAAAAATAAAAACCATCAAAAATTATAAACAATACAACTTTCCAACTCCTTCCCAGGACTCGATTTTTTTCAAACTTTTTTATAATGTAGAGTATTAAATGCTCTTTCGACCTGACGTAACAAGAAAGTGGCACATTGTCGATAACACATAGAAAAAAAATAAAAACCATCAAAAATTATAAACAATACAACTTTCTAACCCCTTCCCAGGGCTCGATCTTTTTCAAACTTTTTTATAATGTAGAGTATTAAATGCTCTTTCGACCTGCCGTAACAAGAAAGTGGCACATTGTCGATAATACATAGAAAAAAAATAAAAACCATCAAACATTATAAACAATACAACTTTCCAACCCTTTCCCAGGGCTCGATTTTTTCAAACTTTTTTATAATGTAGAGTATTAAATGCTCTTTGCCGTAACAAGAAAGTGGCACATTGTCGATAATACATTGAAAAAAAAAATAAAAACCATCAAAAATTATAAACAATACAACTTTCCAACCCTTTCCCAGGGCTCGATTTTTTTCAAACTTTTTTATAATGTAGAGTATTAAATGCTCTTTCGACCTGCCGTAACAAGAAAGTGGCACATTGTCGATAACACATAGAAAAAAAAATAAAAACCATCAAAAATTATAAACAATACAACTTTCCAACCCCTTCCCAGGACTCGATTTTTTTCAAACTTTTTTATAATGTAGAGTATTAAATGCTCTTTCGACCTGCCGTAACAAGAAAGTGGCACATTGTCGATAATACATTAAAAAAAAAAAAAAAAACCATCAAAAATTATAAACAATACAACTTTCCAACCCCTTCCCAGGGCTCGATCTTTTTCAAACTTTTTTATAATGTAGAGTATTAAATGCTCTTTCGACCTGAAGTAACAAGAAAGTGGCACATTGTCGATAACACATAGAAAAAAAAATAAAAACCATCAAAAATTATAAACAATACAACTTTCCAACCCTTTCCCAGGGCTCGATTTTTTCAAACTTTTTTATAATGTAGAGTATTAAATGCTCTTTGCCGTAACAAGAAAGTGGCACATTGTCGATAACACATAAAAAAAAAATAAAAACCATCAAAAATTATAAACAATACAACTTTCTAACCCCTTCCCAGGGCTCGATCTTTTTCAAACTTTTTTATAATGTAGAGTATTAAATGCTCTTTCGACCTGAAGTAACAAGAAAGTGGCACATTGTCGATAACACATAGAAAAAAAAATAAAAACCATCAAAAATTATAAACAATACAACTTTCCAACCCTTTCCCAGGGCTCGATTTTTTCAAACTTTTTTATAATGTAGAGTATTAAATGCTCTTTGCCGTAACAAGAAAGTGGCACATTGTCGATAACACATAGAAAAAAAAATAAAAACCATCAAAAATTATAAACAATACAACTTTCCAACTCCTTCCCAGGACTCGATTTTTTTCAAACTTTTTTATAATGTAGAGTATTAAATGCTCTTTCGACCTGACGTAACAAGAAAGTGGCACATTGTCGATAACACATAGAAAAAAAATAAAAACCATCAAAAATTATAAACAATACAACTTTCTAACCCCTTCCCAGGGCTCGATCTTTTTCAAACTTTTTTATAATGTAGAGTATTAAATGCTCTTTCGACCTGCCGTAACAAGAAAGTGGCACATTGTCGATAATACATAGAAAAAAAATAAAAACCATCAAACATTATAAACAATACAACTTTCCAACCCTTTCCCAGGGCTCGATTTTTTCAAACTTTTTTATAATGTAGAGTATTAAATGCTCTTTGCCGTAACAAGAAAGTGGCACATTGTCGATAATACATTGAAAAAAAAAATAAAAACCATCAAAAATTATAAACAATACAACTTTCCAACCCTTTCCCAGGGCTCGATTTTTTTCAAACTTTTTTATAATGTAGAGTATTAAATGCTCTTTCGACCTGCCGTAACAAGAAAGTGGCACATTGTCGATAACACATAGAAAAAAAAATAAAAACCATCAAAAATTATAAACAATACAACTTTCCAACCCCTTCCCAGGACTCGATTTTTTTCAAACTTTTTTATAATGTAGAGTATTAAATGCTCTTTCGACCTGCCGTAACAAGAAAGTGGCACATTGTCGATAATACATTAAAAAAAAAAAAAAAAACCATCAAAAATTATAAACAATACAACTTTCCAACCCCTTCCCAGGGCTCGATCTTTTTCAAACTTTTTTATAATGTAGAGTATTAAATGCTCTTTCGACCTGAAGTAACAAGAAAGTGGCACATTGTCGATAACACATAGAAAAAAAAATAAAAACCATCAAAAATTATAAACAATACAACTTTCCAACCCTTTCCCAGGGCTCGATTTTTTCAAACTTTTTTATAATGTAGAGTATTAAATGCTCTTTGCCGTAACAAGAAAGTGGCACATTGTCGATAACACATAAAAAAAAAATAAAAACCATCAAAAATTATAAACAATACAACTTTCCAACCCCTTCCCAGGACTCGATTTTTTTCAAACTTTTTTATAATGTAGAGTATTAAATGCTCTTTCGACCTGCCGTAACAAGAAAGTGGCACATTGTCGATAACACATAGAAAAAAAATAAAAACCATCAAACATTATAAACAATACAACTTTCCAACCCTTTCCCAGGGCTCGATTTTTTCAAACTTTTTTATAATGTAGAGTATTAAATGCTCTTTGCCGTAACAAGAAAGTGGCACATTGTCGATAATACATTGAAAAAAAAAATAAAAACCATCAAAAATTATAAACAATACAACTTTCCAACCCTTTCCCAGGGCTCGATTTTTTTCAAACTTTTTTATAATGTAGAGTATTAAATGCTCTTTCGACCTGCCGTAACAAGAAAGTGGCACATTGTCGATAACACATAGAAAAAAAAATAAAAACCATCAAAAATTATAAACAATACAACTTTCCAACCCCTTCCCAGGACTCGATTTTTTTCAAACTTTTTTATAATGTAGAGTATTAAATGCTCTTTCGACCTGCCGTAACAAGAAAGTGGCACATTGTCGATAATACATTGAAAAAAAAAATAAAAACCATCAAAAATTATAAACAATACAACTTTCCAACCCCTTCCCAGGGCTCGATCTTTTTCAAACTTTTTTATAATGTAGAGTATTAAATGCTCTTTCGACCTGAAGTAACAAGAAAGTGGCACATTGTCGATAACACATAGAAAAAAAAATAAAAACCATCAAAAATTATAAACAATACAACTTTCCAACCCTTTCCCAGGGCTCGATTTTTTCAAACTTTTTTATAATGTAGAGTATTAAATGCTCTTTGCCGTAACAAGAAAGTGGCACATTGTCGATAACACATAAAAAAAAAAATAAAAACCATCAAAAATTATAAACAATACAACTTTCCAACCCCTTCCCAGGACTCGATTTTTTTCAAACTTTTTTATAATGTAGAGTATTAAATGCTCTTTGCCGTAACAAGAAAGTGGCACATTGTCGATAATACATTGAAAAAAAAAAAAAATAATAACCATCATAAATTATAAACAATACAACTTTCCAACCCTTTCCCAGGGCTCGATTTTTTTCAAACATTTTTATAATGTAGAGTATTAAATGCTCTTTGCCGTAACAAGAAAGTGGCACATTGTCGATAACACATAGAAAAAAAAATAAAAACCATCATAAATTATAAACAATACAACTTTCCAACCCCTTCCCAGGACTCGATTTTTTTTAAACTTTGTTAGAATGTAGAGTAATAAATGCTCTTTCGACCTGCCGTAACAAGAAAGCGGCACATTGTCGATAACACATAGAAAAAAATAAAAACCATCAAATATTATAAACAATACAACTTTCCAACCCCTTCCCAGGGCTCGATTTTAACTCGATTTTAACAATTTAATTTAACAATTAAATAAACTTAATATTTTTGTCTAGATATTAAATTAAAACATAAAAATGCATAATATTTATTAAAATGCAACTTGCAATACAACAAATGTGTATTTGTACAACACATGCCAGGTACGTAAGTCGTCTACAGACAATTCCGAGTTTCGACGTCGAACAACAATGTACCCATAATTGACCGTCTAGAAGCCTGGTCGGACGTGGCAAGGATCGATCCCGCCGCCGATCGGTGGCTTCACACGGCAAATAGGGCTCGTGCGACGTTCGTACGCAAGCGTTAAACGCCTAGTAAAGTCACATTGTTTTGAGCCTGTCGACTCTCGAAACTCCTAAAGGTATCGTTGCCACCTTTGACTAGAAAGGATACGGCCTTAGAGGCGTTCAGGCATAATCCCACAGATGGTAGCTTCGCACCACCGCCCGCTCGAGCGAGTGCGTGAACCAAATGTCCGAACCTGCGGTTCCTCTCGTACTGAGCAGGATTACTATCGCAACGACGAGTCATCAGTAGGGTAAAACTAACCTGTCTCACGACGGTCTAAACCCAGCTCACGTTCCCTATTAGCGGGTGAAAAATACGCGCCCTGAAAGTACCGCCGCCAATATTTGTCGAATTTCTGGTTGTATAGTTTTTAAAACCAAACTGATCTTTTGGACCTAACGTAATAGAATTTGAGCTAAATTGATTATTTCAGGCTTAACACGGTGTAAGTTGTTATGTATGATATGGATTATATTAAAAACACTTGTCACAATTAAAAACATAAATAATTCTTTTATAAAGAATCTTCGTCATCGTCACTTGAGATTTGTAAGTGTGTTGTCGTTTGTTTAATATTAAGTCCAGACGTACCAGGCTTCTCCATGGTGGATACTTGCCGCCTTAATTATGAATCGGTATAGAACGGTTGAATACTTCTTATTATTGGAAGAGGATTGCCGAGAAATTTGTCTTCAAATTCTGGAAGTGTATTCCAGTCGAAATCATCATTCCATTCGTCGTAGATTTGTAGAATAATAGGTTGCAGTGGTTCATCTGCGTTATGTTGCATAGTGTGTGGCCGTGTATTATTTGCTACAACATTCCGAAATACGACATTTCTGGTAAACGTCCTTCCATTGCGATAGTTATATTTCCCTTGTTGAGGTCCGTTTGTTATATATATTTTTAAATTTTCTCCTAACCCCACTCGACTCATAGCTACATACAATTGGCCACGCACAAAACATGGCCCATCCAGGTATATGCCTACTTTGTCAGACGTTTGTCCTTGTGATTTATTTATAGTTATGGCGAATGCAAGTTATACAGGAAACTGTTTTCTAATCATGGGCCGAGGTAAGCCAGTTCCTTCGCTGTTTAAATTATCTTTATTTCTATTTCAAAGGGTACTTGCACGCTACAACCTATATTAATCTGACTGTATTTGTTTTTTTTTTGTCAATTTTAGGGGTGGCTTTTTTAAGTAAGTGGTGTTTGTTTTTTATAATTATTATAATATATTTTTTTATTGTAAACCGCTTGTCAATCGATTCGAAGACACTTATGGAAATGTAAAAACCGTTTTTTATAAAAGTTAAATAGTCACCCCCAAAGAGTGAAATCCAAAAAAGTAATATAGGGGCCTTTTGTACGCATTGATAAACACAATATACCTAAATGTGATACATTTTTGTTTATTTATATCCAAATGTGATAAATTTTTCTTTATTTTTATTTTTTACATTTTTACCCTTAACTCACCTCTTAATTCAAAGGGGTGGATTTTATTTAAATAAGTTTTATTTTTATTTTAGTGGGTACTTGCACGCAAAAACCCCAAATCGATCTGACTGTATGTGTATTTTTTTTTGTACACTTTAGGGATGTTTTTGATAAGGAAAAAGTATTTAGTTCTTAGTTCTTTATGGTAATATATTTTTTTTATTGTAAACCACATGACTGTAGATTTAATGGTAATTATAGAAATCCAGTAACATTTTTTTACAAACGCTAAAAACTCACCCTCTAAGGGTAAAATTAAAAAAAAAGAAATATATGGTCCTTATGTACGCATTGAAATACATACAATATTTGTAGTAAATGTGATAAATTTTCAATTATTTAAATTAGGTTAATTTTTGTTTATTTTTATTTTTTACATTTTTACCCTTAACTCACCCCCAAATACAAAGGGGTGGTTTTTGCTAAATTATTTTTTATAAATATATTATGGGCTACCTATATGCAAAAAACCGTATCAATTAGGCTTTATTTGTAGATTTTTGTTTAATAACTCACCCCCAAAGGGTGAAATCTAAAAAAATTATATAACAGCCTTATCTACGCTCTAAAATACACATCATATTTAAATTTGGTTAATTTTGTTTTTTTTTTAATTTTTACATTTTTACCCTAAAGTCACCCCCAAATACAAAGGGGTGGTTTTTACTAAAATATTTTTTATTAATATTTTAGAGGCTACCTATATGCAAGAAACCGTATCGATTAGGCTTTATTTGTAGCTTTTTGTTTAATAACTCACCCCCAAAGGGTGAAATCTAAAAAAATTATATAAGAGCCTTATCTACGCTCTAAAATACACAACATATTTAAATTTGGTTAATTTTGTTTTTTTTTTTAATTTTTACATTTTTACCCTAAAGTCACCCCCAAATACAAAGGGGTGGTTTTTGCTAAAATATTTTTATTAATATCTTAGGGGCTACCTGTATGCAAAAAACCGTATCGATTAGGCTTTATTTGTAGATTTTTGTTTAATAACCCACCCCCAAAGGGTGAAATGTAAAAAACTAATGCAAGAGCCTTATCTACGCACTAAAATACACAACATATTTAAATTTGGTAATTTTTTTTTTAATTTTTACATTTTTACCCTTAAGTCACCCCCAAATACAAAGGGGTGGTTTTTGCTAAAATATTTTTTATTAATATTTTAGAGGCTACCTATATGCAAGAAACGATATCGATTAGGCTTTATTTGTAGCTTTATGTTTAATAACTCACCCCCAAAGGGTGAAATTTAAAAAACTAATGCAAGAGCCTTATCTACGCACTAAAATACACAACATATTTAAATTTGGTTATTTTTTTTTAATTTTTACATTTTTACCCGTAACTCACCCCCAAATACAAAGGGGTGGTTTTTGCTAAAATATTTTTTATTAATATTTTAGGGGCTACCTATATGCAAAAAACCGTATCGATTAGGCTTTATTTGTAGATTTTTGTTTAAAAACTTACCCCCAAAGGGTGTAATCTAAAAAACGAATATATGTGCCTTATCTACGCACTAAAATACACAACATATTTAAATTTGATTAATTTGGTTTTTTGTTAATTTTTTCATTTTTACCCTTAACTCACCCCCAAATACAAAGGGGTGGTTTTTGCTAAAATATTTTTTATTAATATATTATGGGCTACCTATATGCAAAAAACCGTATCGATTAGGCTTTATTTGTAGATTTTTATTTAATAACTCACCCCCAAAGGGTGAAATTTAAAAACATAATATAAAAGCCTTATCTACGCACTAAAATACACAACATATTTAAATTTGGTTGATTTTGTTTTTTTTTTAATTGTTACATTTTTACCCTTAACTCACCCCCAAATACAAAAGGGTGGTTTTTGTTAGAATATTTTTTATGAATATTTTAGGGGCTACCTATATGCAAAAAACCGTATCGATTAGGCTTTATTTGTAGGTTTTTGTTTAATAACTCACCCCCAAAGGGTGAAATTTAAAAACATAATATAAAAGCCTTATCTACGCACTAAAATACACAACATATTTAAATTTGGTTAATTTTGTTTTTTTTTTAATTTTCACATTTTTACCCTTAACTCACCCCCAAATACAAAGGGGTGGTTTTTGTTATAATATTTTTTATTAATATTTTAGGGGCTACGTATATGCAAAAAACCGTATCGATTAGGCTTTATTTGTAGATTTTATTTTTTTTTGTCAATTTTAGGGTTGTTTTTCGAATAGAAGTGGTGGTTATTCCACCTTTATAAAAATTATTTTTTTAATCTTACGCGCATGTCTATCGATTAAGTTAAAAAAACTTTAAAATTTTAATCATGACTTTGTGACTTTTATCCAGCTCAATGTCCGCATTAGTGGTCCGGGTGGTGGGGGAAGTGACTTTTAGATCTAATTGAGATAAAAATCTGTTTTTGTTTCATATGTCGGGGGAACATGACCTAAGCGCTTTAGAAGTTGTTTGATGATTGTACGCCCTTTAGTTACCGTGATCTGTGGACGTTTGGTGGGGAAAATGTACTGGTCAGACGCAACTGCGCATGCGCACCAGACCAATGAAAAACGAAAGCTAAGAGAATTTTGGAGTTTCTTTTTGAGGTCTAAAATTTTTAAAAAACATCTTTGACATTGTTTGAATTTTTTGAATTTAGTGGTTCTTTAAATACGTTAAAAACTCACCCCCTAAGGGTGAAATCTAAAAAAAAAACATAGAGGCCTTATCTGCACACTAAAATACACAACATACTTAAATTTGGTTAATTTTTTATTTTTTTTATTTTTTACGTTTTTACCCTTTACTCACCCCCTAATACACAGGGGTGGTTTTTATTATAATATTTTTTATTAATATTTTAGGGGCTACGTATATGCAAAAAACCGTATCGATTAGGCTTTATTTGTAGATTTTGGTTTTTTTTGTCAATTTTAGGGTTGTTTTTCGAATAGAAGGGGTGGTCATTCCACAATTATCAAAATTATTTTTTTAATCTTACGCGCATGTCTATCGATTAAGTTAAAAAAACTTTAAAATTTTAATCATGACTTTGTGACTTTTATCCAGCTCAAAGTCCGCATTAGTGGTCCGGGTGGTGGGGGAAGTGACTTTTAGATCTAATTGAGATAAAAATCTGTTTTTTTTTTCATATGTCGGGGGAGCATGACCTAAGCACTTTAGAAGTTGTTTGATGTTTGTACGCCCTTTAGTTACCGTGATCTATGGACGTTTGGTGGGGAAAATGTACAGGTCAGACGCGCATGCGCATGCGCTCTGGACCAATGAAAAACGAAAGCTAAGAGAATTTCGGAGTTTCTTTTTGAGGTCTAAAATTTTTAAAAAACATCTTTGACATGGTTTGAATTTTTTGAATTTAGTGGTTTTTTAAATACGTTAAAAACTCACCCCCTAAGGGTGAAATCTAAAAAAACAACATAGAGGCCTTATCTGCACACTAAAATACACAACATATTTAAATTTGGTTAATTTTTATTTTTTTTTATTTTTTACGTTTTTACCCTTTACTCACCCCCTAATACACAGGGGTGGTTTTTGTTATAATATTTTTTATTAATATTTTAGGGGCTACGTATATGCAAAAAACCGTATCGATTAGGCTTTATTTGTAGATTTTGTTTTTTTTTGTCAATTTTAGGGTTGTTTTTCGAATAGAAGGGGTGGTCTTTTCACATTTATAAAAATTATTTTTTTAATCTTACGCGCATGTCTATCGATTAAGTTAAAAAAACTTTAAAATTTTAATCATGACTTTGTGACTTTTATCCAGCTCAAAGTCCGCATTAGTGGTCCGGGTGGTGGGGGAAGTGACTTTTAGATCTAATTGAGATAAAAATCTGTTTTTTTTTTCATATGTCGGGGGAGCATGACCTAAGCACTTTAGAAGTTGTTTGATGATTGTACGCCCTTTAGTTACCGTGATCTATGGACGTTTGGTGGGGAAAATGTACAGGTCAGACGCGCATGCGCATGCGCTCTGGACCAATGAAAAACGAAAGCTAAGAGAATTTCGGAGTTTCTTTTTAAGGTGTAAAATTTTGAAAAAATTTTTTAACGTTATGAGACGATTTTGAATTTAGTGGTTGTTAAAATTTGTTGTATTTGGCTATTTTTAAGGGGGTTGTAGGGGGTGTAAAAAGTTTTGGTGTTGATTTTTAAATTTCCCAGGTCAAAATCTATGAAGTACATGCGCGCCTTCGGCGCGCATGGAAAATTTTTTCTATAGCTCAAGGTCTCCGTTAGCGGGTATAAAAATACGCGCCCTGAAAGTACCGCCGCCAATATTTGTCGAATTTCTGGTTGTGTAGTTTTTAAAACCAAACTGATCTTTTGGACCTAACGTAATAGAATTTGAGCTAAATTGATTATTTCAGGCTTAACACGGTGTAAGTTGTTATGTATGATATGGATTATATTAAAAACACTTGTCACAATTAAAAACATAACATTTATTAAATTGTTTTAACATATGTTTTTCAATTTAGTAAATATAAAAGGTTTTATAAAGAATCTTCGTCATCGTCACTTGAGATTTGTAAGTGTGTTGTCGTTTGTTTAATATTAACTCCAGACGTACCAGGCTTCTCCATGGTGGATACTTGCCGCCTTAATTATGAATCGGTATAGAACGGTTGAATACTTCTTATTATTGGAAGAGGATTGCCGAGAAGTTTGTCTTCAAATTCTGGAAGTGTATTCCAGTCGAAATCATCATTCCATTCGTCGTAGATTTGTAGAATAATAGGTTGCAGTGGTTCATCTGCGTTATGTTGCATAGTGTGTGGCCGTGTATTATTTGCTACAACATTCCGAAATACGACATTTCTGGTAAACGTCCTTCCATTGCGATAGTTATATTTCCCTTGTTGAGGTCCGTTTGTTATATATATTTTTAAATTTTCTCCTAACCCCACTCGACTCATAGTTACATACAATTGGCCATGCACAAAACATCGCCCATCCAGGTATATGCCTACTTTGTCAGACGTTTGTCCTTGTGATTTATTTATAGTTATGGCGAATGCAAGTTATACAGAAAACTGTTTTCTAATCATAGGCCGAGGTAAGCCAATTCCTTCGCTGTTTAAATTATCTTTATTTCTATTTCAAAGGGTACTTGCACGCTACAACCTATATTAATCTGACTGTAATTGTTTTTTTTTTGTCAATTTTAGGGGTGGCTTTTTTAAGTAAGTGGTGTTTGTTTTTTATAATTATTATAATATATTTTTTATTGTAAACCGCTTGTCAATCGATTCGAAGACACTTATGGAAATGTAAAAACCTTTTTTTATAAAAGTTAAATAGTCATCCCCAAAGAGTGAAATCCAAAAAAGTAATATAGGGGCCTTTTGTACGCATTGATATACACAATATACCTAAATGTGATAAATTTTTGTTTATTTATATCCAAATGTGATAAATTTTTCTTTATTTTTATTTTTTACATTTTTACCCCTAACTCACCCCCAAATATAAAGGGGTGGTTTTTGCTAAAACATTTTTTAATAATATTTTAGGGGCTACCTATATGCCAAAAACCGTATCGATTAGGCTTTATTTGTAGTATTTTGTTTAATAACTCACCCCCAAAAGGTGAAATCTAAAAAACTAATATAAGAGCCTTATCTACGCACTAAAATACACAACATATTTAAATTTGGTTATTTTTTTTAAATTTTTACATTTTTACCCTTAACTCACCCCCAAATACAAAGGGGTGGTTTTTGCTAAAATATTTTTTATTAATATATTATGGGCTACCTATATGCAAAAAACCGTATCGATTAGGCTTTATTTGTAGATTTTTGTTTAATAACTCACCCCCAAAGGGTGAAATCTAAAAAACTAATGCAAGAGCCTTATCTACGCACTAAAATACACAACATATTTAAATTTGATTAATTTGGTTTTTTTGTTAATTTTTACATTTTTACCCTTAACTCACCCCCAAATACAAAGGGGTGGTTTTTGCTAAAATATTTTTTATTAATATATTATGGGCTACCTATATGCAAAAAACCGTATCGATTAGGCTTTATTTGTAGATTTTTGTTTAATAACTCACCCCCAAAGGGTGAAATCTAAAAAACTAATGCAAGAGCCTTATCTACGCACTAAAATACACAACATATTTAAATTTGATTAATTTGGTTTTTTTGTTAATTTTTACATTTTTACCCTTAACTCACCCCCAAATACAAAGGGGTGGTTTTTGCTAAAATATTTTTTATTAATATATTATGGGCTACCTATATGCAAAAAACCGTATCGATTAGGCTTTATTTGTAGCTTTTTGTTTAATAACTCACCCCCAAAGGGTGAAATCTAAAAACATTATATAAGAGCCTTATCTACGCACTAAAATACACAACATATTTAAATTTGATTAATTTTGTTTTTTTGTTAATTTTTACATTTTTTCCCTTAACTCACCCCCAAATACAAAGGGGTGGTTTTTGCTAAAATATTTTTTATTAATATATTATGGGCTACCTATATGCAAAAAACCGTATCGATTAGGCTTTATTTGTAGATTTTTGTTTAATAACTCACCCCCAAAGGGTGAAATCTAAAAAAATTATATAAGAGCCTTATCTACGCTCTAAAATACACAACATATTTAAATTTGGTTAATTTTGTTTATTTTTTAATTTTTACATTTTTACCCTTAAGTCACCCCCAAATACAAAGGGGTGGTTTTTACTAAAATATTTTTTATTAATATTTTATAGGCTACCTATATGCAAGAAACCGTATCGATTAGGCTTTATTTGTAGCTTTTTGTTTAATAACTCACCCCCAAAGGGTGAAATCTAAAAACATTATATAAGAGCCTTATCTACGCACTAAAATACACAACATATTTAAATTTGGTTAATTTTGGTTTTTTTTTAATTTTTACATTTTTACCCTTAACTTACCCCCAAACACAAAGGGGTGGTTTTTGCTAAAATATTTTTATTAATATTTTAGGGGCTACCTGTATGCAAAAAACCGTATCGATTAGGCTTTATTTGTAAATTTTTGTTTAATAACTCACCCCCAAAGGGTGAAATCTAAAAAACTAATGCAAGAGCCTTATCTACGCACTAAAATACACAACATATTTAAATTTGATTAATTTGGTTTTTTTGTTAATTTTTACATTTTTACCCTTAACTCACCCCCAAATACAAAGGGGTGGTTTTTGCTAAAATATTTTTTATTAATATATTATGGGCTACCTATATGCAAAAAACCGTATCGATTAGGCTTTATTTGTAGATTTTTGTTTAATAACTCACCCCCAAAAGGTGAAATCTAAAAAAATTATATAAGAGCCTTATCTACGCTCTAAAATACACAACATATTTAAATTTGGTTAATTTTGTTTTTTTTTAATTGTTACATTTTTACCCTTAACTCATCACAATATACCTAAATGTGATAAATTTTTGTTTATTTATATCCAAATGTGATAAATTTTTCTTTATTTTTATTTTTTACATTTTTACCCCTAACTCACCCCCAAATATAAAGGGGTGGTTTTTGCTAAAACATTTTTTAATAATATTTTAGGGGCTACCTATATGCCAAAAACCGTATCGATTAGGCTTTATTTGTAGTATTTTGTTTAATAACTCACCCCCAAAAGGTGAAATCTAAAAAACTAATATAAGAGCCTTATCTACGCACTAAAATACACAACATATTTAAATTTGGTTATTTTTTTTAAATTTTTACATTTTTACCCTTAACTCACCCCCAAATACAAAGGGGTGGTTTTTGCTAAAATATTTTTTATTAATATATTATGGGCTACCTATATGCAAAAAACCGTATCGATTAGGCTTTATTTGTAGATTTTTGTTTAATAACTCACCCCCAAAGGGTGAAATCTAAAAAACTAATGCAAGAGCCTTATCTACGCACTAAAATACACAACATATTTAAATTTGATTAATTTGGTTTTTTTGTTAATTTTTACATTTTTACCCTTAACTCACCCCCAAATACAAAGGGGTGGTTTTTGCTAAAATATTTTTTATTAATATATTATGGGCTACCTATATGCAAAAAACCGTATCGATTAGGCTTTATTTGTAGATTTTTGTTTAATAACTCACCCCCAAAGGGTGAAATCTAAAAAACTAATGCAAGAGCCTTATCTACGCACTAAAATACACAACATATTTAAATTTGATTAATTTGGTTTTTTTGTTAATTTTTACATTTTTACCCTTAACTCACCCCCAAATACAAAGGGGTGGTTTTTGCTAAAATATTTTTTATTAATATATTATGGGCTACCTATATGCAAAAAACCGTATCGATTAGGCTTTATTTGTAGCTTTTTGTTTAATAACTCACCCCCAAAGGGTGAAATCTAAAAACATTATATAAGAGCCTTATCTACGCACTAAAATACACAACATATTTAAATTTGATTAATTTTGTTTTTTTGTTAATTTTTACATTTTTTCCCTTAACTCACCCCCAAATACAAAGGGGTGGTTTTTGCTAAAATATTTTTTATTAATATATTATGGGCTACCTATATGCAAAAAACCGTATCGATTAGGCTTTATTTGTAGATTTTTGTTTAATAACTCACCCCCAAAGGGTGAAATCTAAAAAAATTATATAAGAGCCTTATCTACGCTCTAAAATACACAACATATTTAAATTTGGTTAATTTTGTTTATTTTTTAATTTTTACATTTTTACCCTTAAGTCACCCCCAAATACAAAGGGGTGGTTTTTACTAAAATATTTTTTATTAATATTTTATAGGCTACCTATATGCAAGAAACCGTATCGATTAGGCTTTATTTGTAGCTTTTTGTTTAATAACTCACCCCCAAAGGGTGAAATCTAAAAACATTATATAAGAGCCTTATCTACGCACTAAAATACACAACATATTTAAATTTGGTTAATTTTGGTTTTTTTTTAATTTTTACATTTTTACCCTTAACTTACCCCCAAACACAAAGGGGTGGTTTTTGCTAAAATATTTTTATTAATATTTTAGGGGCTACCTGTATGCAAAAAACCGTATCGATTAGGCTTTATTTGTAGATTTTTGTTTAATAACTCACCCCCAAAGGGTGAAATCTAAAAAACTAATGCAAGAGCCTTATCTACGCACTAAAATACACAACATATTTAAATTTGATTAATTTGGTTTTTTTGTTAATTTTTACATTTTTACCCTTAACTCACCCCCAAATACAAAGGGGTGGTTTTTGCTAAAATATTTTTTATTAATATATTATGGGCTACCTATATGCAAAAAACCGTATCGATTAGGCTTTATTTGTAGATTTTTGTTTAATAACTCACCCCCAAAAGGTGAAATCTAAAGAAATTATATAAGAGCCTTATCTACGCTCTAAAATACACAACATATTTAAATTTGGTTAATTTTGTTTTTTTTTAATTGTTACATTTTTACCCTTAACTCACCCCCAAATACAAAGGGGTGGTTTTTGCTAAAATATTTTTTATGAATATTTCAGGGGCTACCTATATGCCAAAAACCGTATCGATTAGGCTTTATTTGTAGATTTTTGTTTAATAACTCACCCCCAAAGGGTGAAATCTAAAAAAATTATATAAGAGCCTTATCTACGCTCTAAAATACACAACATATTTAAATTTGGTTAATTTTGTTTTTTTTTAATTGTTACATTTTTACCCTTAACTCACCCCCAAATACAAAGGGGTGGTTTTTGCTAAAATATTTTTTATGAATATTTCAGGGGCTACCTATATGCCAAAAACCGTATCGATTAGGCTTTATTTGTAGATTTTTGTTTAATAACTCACCCCCAAAGGGTGAAATCTAAAAAAATTATATAAGAGCCTTATCTACGCACTAAAATACACAACATATTTAAATTTGGTTAATTTTATTATTTTTTTAATTATTACATTTTTACCCTTTACTCACCCTCTAATACAAAGGGGTGGTTTTTGTTACAATATTTTTTATTAATATTTTAGGGGCTACGTATATGCAAAAAACCGTATCGATTAGGCTTTATTTGTAGATTTTGGTTTTTTTTGTCAAATTTAGGGTTGTTTTTCGAATAGAAGGGGTGGTCATTTCACATTTATAAAAATCATTTTTTTAATCTTACGCGCATGTCTATCGATTAAGTTAAAAAAACTTTAAAAATTTAATCATGACTTTGTGACTTTTATCCAGCTCAAAGTCTGCATTAGTGGTCCGGGTGGTGGGGGAAGTGACTTTTAGATCTAATTGAGATAAAAATCTGTTTTTTTTTTCATATGTCGGGGGAGCATGACCTAAGCACTTTAGAAGTTGTTTGATGATTGTACGCCCTTTAGTTACCGTGATCTATGGACGTTTGGTGGGGAAATTGTACAGGTCAGACGCAACTGCGCATGCGCTCTGGACCAATGAAAAACGAAAGCTAAGAGAATTTCGGAGTTTCTTTTTGAGGTCTAAAATTTTTAAAAAACATCTTTGACATTGTTTGAATTTTTTGAATTTAGTGGTTCTTTAAATACGTTAAAAACTCACCCCCTAAGGGTGAAATCTAAAAAAACAACATAGAGGCCTTATTTACACACTAAAATACACAACATATTTAAATTTGGTTAATTTTTAATTTTTTTTATTTTTTACGTTTTTACCCTTTACTCACCCCCTAATACACAGGGGTGGTTTTTGTTATAATATTTTTTATTAATATTTTAGGGGCTACGTATATGCAAAAAACCGTATCGATTAGGCTTTATTTGTAGATTTTGTTTTTTTTTGTCAATTTTAGGGTTGTTTTTCGAATAGAAGGGGTGGTCATTCCACATTTATAAAAATTATTTTTTTAATCTTACGCGCATGTCTATCGATTAAGTTAAAAAAACTGTAAAATTTTAATCATGACTTTGTGACTTTTATCCAGCTCAAAGTCCGCATTAGTGGTCCGGGTGGTGGGGGAAGTGACTTTTAGATCTAATTGAGATAAAAATCTGTTTTTTTTTTCATATGTCGGGGGAGCAAGACCTAAGCACTTTAGAAGTTGTTTGACGATTGTACGCCCTTTAGTTACCGTGATCTATGGACGTTTGGTGGGGAAATTGTACAGGTCAGACGCGCATGCGCATGCGCTCTGGACCAATGAAAAACGAAAGCTAAGAGAATTTCGGAGTTTCTTTTTGAGGTCTAAAATTTTTAAAAAACATCTTTGACATTGTTTGAATTTTTCGAATTTAGTGGTTTTTTAAATACGTTAAAAACTCACCCCCTAAGGGTGAAATCTAAAAAAACAACATAGAGGCCTTATCTGCACACTAAAATACACAACATACTTAAATTTGGTTAATTTTTTATTTTTTTTATTTTTTACGTTTTTACCCTTTACTCACCCCCTAATACACAGGGGTGGTTTTTGTTATAATATTTTTTATTAATATTTTAGAGGCTACGTATATGCAAAAAACCGTATCGATTAGGCTTTATTTGTAGATTTTGGTTTTTTTTGTCAATTTTAGGGTTGTTTTTCGAATAGAAGGGGTGGTCATTCCACATTTATAAAAATTATTTTTTTAATCTTACGCGCATGTCTATCGATTAAGTTAAAAAAACTTTAAAATTTTAATCATGACTTTGTGACTTTTTTCCAGCTCAAAGTCCGCATTAGTGGTCCGGGTGGTGGGGGAAGTGACTTTTAGATCTAATTGAGATAAAAATCTGTTTTTTTTTTCATATGTCGGGGGAGCATGACCTAAGCACTTTAGAAGTTGTTTGATGTTTGTACGCCCTTTAGTTACCGTGATCTATGGACGTTTGGTGGGGAAAATGTACAGGTCAGACGCGCATGCGCATGCGCTCTGGACCAATGAAAAACGAAAGCTAAGAGAATTTCGGAGTTTCTTTTTGAGGTCTAAAATTTTTAAAAAACATCTTTGACATTGTTTGAATTTTTCGAATTTAGTGGTTTTTTAAATACGTTAAAAACTCACCCCCTAAGGGTGAAATCTAAAAAAACAACATAGAGGCCTTATCTGCACACTAAAATACACAACATACTTAAATTTGGTTAATTTTTTATTTTTTTTATTTTTTACGTTTTTACCCTTTACTCACCCCCTAATACACAGGGGTGGTTTTTGTTATAATATTTTTTATTAATATTTTAGGGGCTACGTATATGCAAAAAACCGTATCGATTAGGCTTTATTTGTAGATTTTGGTTTTTTTTGTCAATTTTAGGGTTGTTTTTCGAATAGAAGGGGTGGTCATTCCACATTTATAAAAATTATTTTTTTAATCTTACGCGCATGTCTATCGATTAAGATAAAAAAACTTTAAAAATTTAATCATGACTTTGTGACTTTTATCCAGCTCAAAGTCCGCATTAGTGGTCCGGGTGGTGGGGGAAGTGACTTTTAGATCTAATTGAGATAAAAATCTGTTTTTTTTTTCATATGTCGGGGGAGCATGACCTAAGCACTTTAGAAGTTGTTTGAGGATTGTACGCCCTTTAGTTATCGTGATCTGTGGACGTTTGGTGGGGAAAATGTACAGGTTAGACGCAACTGCGCATGCGCACCAGACCAATGAAAAACGAAAGCTAAGAGAATTTCGGAGTTTCTTTTTGAGTTCTAAAATTTTTAAAAAACATCTTTGACATTGTTTGAATTTTTTGAATTTAGTGGTTCTTTAAATACGTTAAAAACTCACCCCCTAAGGGTGAAATCTAAAAAAACAACATAGAGGCCTTATCTGCACACTAAAATACACAACATATTTAAATTTGGTTAATTTTTATTTTTTTTATTTTTTACGTTTTTGCCCGTTTCTCACCCCCTAATACACAGGGGTGGTTTTTGTTATAATATTTTTTATTAATATTTTAGGGGCTACGTATATGCAAAAAACCGTATCGTTTAGGCTTTATTTGTAGATTTTGGTTTTTTTTGTCAAATTTAGGGTTGTTTTTCGAACAGAAGGGGTGGTCATTCCACATTTATAAAAATTATTTTTTTAATCTTACGCGCATGTCTATCGATTAAGTCAAAAAAACTTTAAAAATTTAATCATGATTTTGTGACTTTTATCCAGCTCAAAGTCCGCATTAGTGGTCCGGGTGGTGGGGGAAGTGACTTTTAGATCTAATTGAGATAAAAATCTGTTTTTTTTTTCATATGTCGGGGGAGCATGACCAAAGCACATTAGAAGTTGTTTGATGATTGTACGCCCTTTAGTTACCGTGATCTATGGACGTTTGGTGGGGAAAATGTACAGGTCAGACGCAACTGCGCATGCGCACCAGACCAATGAAAAACGAAAGGTAAGAGAATTTCGGAGTTTCTTTTTGAGGTCTAAAATTTTTAAAAAACATCTTTGACATTGTTTGAATTTTTTGAATTTAGTGGTTCTTTAAATACGTTAAAAACTCACCCTCTAAGGGTGAAATCTAAAAAAACAACATCGACGCCTTATCTGCACACTAAAATACACAACATATTTAAATTTGGTTAATTTTTATTTTTTTTTATTTTTTACGTTTTTACCCTTTACTCACCCCCTAATACACAGGGGTGGTTTTTGTTATAATATTTTTTATTAATATTTTAGGGGCTACGTATATGCAAAAAACCGTATCGATTAGACTTCATTTGTAGATTTTGGTTTTTTTTGTCAATTTTAGGGTTGTTTTTCGAATAGAAGGGGTGGTCATTCCACATTTATAAAAATTATTTTTTTAATCTTACGCGCATGTCTATCGATTAAGATAAAAAAACTTTAAAATTTTAATCATGACTTTGTGACTTTTATCCAGCTCAAAGTCCGCATTAGTGGTCCGGGTGGTGGGGGAAGTGACTTTTAGATCTAATTGAGATAAAAATCTGGTTTTTTTTTCATATGTCGGGGGAGCATGACCTAAGCACTTTAGAAGTTGTTTGATGATTGTACGCCCTCTAGTTACCGTGATCTATGGACGTTTGGTGGGGAAAATGTACAGGTCAGACGCGCATGCGCATGCGCTCTGGACCAATGAAAAACAAAAGCTAAGAGAATTTCGGAGTTTCTTTTTGAGGTGTAAAATTTTGAAAAAATTTTTTAACGTTATGAGACGATTTTGAATTTAGTGGTTGTTAAAATTTCTTGTATTTGGCTATTTTTAAGGGGGTTGTAGGGGGTGTAGAAAGTTTTGGTGTTGATTTTTAAATTTCCCAGGTCAAAATCTATAAAGTACATGCGCGCCTTCGGCGCGCATGGAAAATTTTTTCTATAGCTCAAGGTCTCCGTTAGCGGGTATAATAAAAATACGCGCCCTGAAAGTACCGCCGCCAATATTTGTGGAATTTCTAATTGTATAGTTTTTTGAAACCAAACTGATCTTTTGGACCTAACGTAATAGAATTTGAGCCAAATTGATTATTTCAGGCTTAACACGATGTTAGTTGTTATGTATGATATGGATTATATTAAAAACACTTGTCACATTTAAAAACATAACATTTATTAAATTGTTTTAACATATGTTTTTCAATTTAGTAAATATAAAAGGTTTTATAAAGAATCTTCGTCATCGTCACTTGAGATTTGTAGGTGTGTTGTCGTTTGTTTAATATTAAGTCCAGACGTACCAGGCTTCTCCATGGTGGATACTCGCCGCCTTAATTGTGAATCGGTATAGAACGGTTGAATACTTGTTATTATTGGAAGAGGATTGCCGAGAAATTTTTCTTCAAATTCTGGAAGTGTATTCCAGTCGAAATCATCATTCCATTCGTCGTAGATTTGTAGAATAATAGGTTGCAGTGGTTCATCTGCGTTATGTTGCATAGTGTGTGGCCGTGTATTATTTGCTACAACATTCCGAAATACGACATTTCTGGTAAACGTCCTTCCATTGCGATAGTTATATTTCCCTTGTTGAGGTCCGTTTGTTATATATATTTTTAAATTTTCTCCCAACCCCACTCGACTCATAGCTACATACAATTGGCCATGCACAAAACATGGCCCATCCAGGTATATGCCTACTTTGTCAAACGTTTGTCCTTGTGATTTATTTATAGTTATGGCGAATGCAAGTTATACAGGAAACTGTTTTCTAATCATAGGCCGAGGTAAGCCAGTTCCTTCGCTGTTTAAATTATTTTTATTTCTATTTCAAAGGGTACTTGCACGCTACAACCTATATTAATCTGACTGTATTTGTTTTTTTTTTGTCAATTTTAGGGGTGGCTTTTTTAAGTAAGTGGTGTTTGTTTTTTATAATTATTATAATATATTTTTTTATTGTAAACCGCTTGTCAATCGATTCGAAGACACTTATGGAAATGTAAAAACCGTTTTTTATAAAAGTTAAATAGTCACCCCCAAAGAGTGAAATCCAAAAAAGTAATATAGGGGCCTTTTGTACGCATTGATATACACAATATACCTAAATGTGATAAATTTTTGTTTATTTATATCCAAATGTGATAAATTTTTCTTTATTTTTATTTTTTACATTTTTACCCTTAACTCACCTCTTAATTCAAAGGGGTGGATTTTATTTAAATAAGTTTTATTTTTATTTTAGTGGGTACTTGCACGCAAAAACCCATATCGATCTGACTGTATGTGTATTTTTTTTTTGTACACTTTAGGGGTGTTTTTGATAAGGAAAAAGTATTTAGTTCTTAGTTCTTTATGGTAATATATTTTTTTTATTGTAAACCACATGACTGTAGATTTAATGGTAATTATAGGACTCCAGTAACATTTTTTTACAAACGCTAAAAACTCACCCTCTAAGGGTAAAATTAAAAAAAAAGAAATATATGGTCCTTATGTACGCATTGAAATACATACAATATTTGTAGTAAATGTGATAAATTTTCAATTATTTAAATTAGGTTAATTTTTGTTTATTTTTATTTTTTACGTTTTTACCCTTAATTCACCCCCAAATACAAAGGGGTGTTTTTTGCTAAAATATTTTTTATTAATATTTTAGGGGCTACCTATATGCAAAAACCGTATCGATTAGTTTTATTTGTAGATTTTTGTTTAATTACTTACCCCCAAAGGGTAAAATCTAAAAAACCAATATAAAAGCTTTATCTACGCACTAAAATACACAACATATTCAAATTTGATTAATTTTGTTTTTTTTTTAATTTTTACATTTTTACCCCTAACTCACCCCTAAATATAAAGGGGTGGTTTTTGCTAAAACATTTTTTATTAATATTTTAGGGGCTACCTATATGCCAAAAACCGTATCGATTAGGCTTAATTTGTAGATTTTTGTTTAACAACTCACCCCCAAAGGGTGAAATCTAAAAAAATTATATAAGAGCCTTATCTACGCACTAAAATACACAACATATTTAAATTTGGTTAAATGTGATTTGTTTAATTTTTACATATTTACCCTTAACTCACCCCCAAATACAAAGGGGTGGTTTTTGCTAAAATTTTTTATTAATATTTTAGGGGCTACCTATATGCCAAAAACCGTATCAATTAGGCTTTATTTATAGCATTTTGTTTAATAACCCACCCCTAAGAGGGGTAAAATCTAAAAAACTAATATAAGAGCCTTATCTACGCACTAAAATACACAAGATATTAAAATTTGATTAATTTTGTTTTTTTTTTAATTTTTACATTTTTACCCCTAACTCACCCCCAAATACAAAGGGGTGGTTTTTGCTAAAATATTTTTTATTAATATTTTAGGGGCTACGTATATGCCAAAAACCGTATCGATTAGGCTTAATTTGTAGATTTTTGTTTAATAACTCACCCCCAAAGGGTGAAATCTAAAAAAATTATATAAGAGTTTTATCTACGCACTAAAATACACAACATATTTAAATTTGGTTAATTTTTTTTTTTAATTTTTACATTTTTACCCTTAACTCACCCCCAAATAGAAAAGGGTGTTTTTTGCTAAAATATTTTTTATTAAAATTTTAGGGGCTACGTATATGCAAAAAACCGTATCAATTAGGCTTTATTTGTAGATTTTGTTTAATAACTCACCCCCAAAGGGTGGAATCTAAAAACATTATATAAGAGCCTTATCTACGCACTAAAATACACAACATATTTAAATTTGGTTAATTGTGTTTTTTTTTAATTTTTACATTTTTTCCCTTAACTCACCCCCAAATACAAAAGGGTGGTTGTTGCTAAAATTTTTTTTATTAATATTTTATGGGCTACGTATATGCAAAAAACCGTATTGCTTAGGCTTTATTTGTAGTTTTTTGTTTAATAACTCACCCCAAAGGGTGAAATCTAAAAAAATTATATAAGAGCCTTATCTACGCACTAAAATACACAACATATTTAAATTTGGTTAATTGTGTTTTTTTTTTAATTTTTACATTTTTTTCATTAACTCACCCCCAAATACAAAAGGGTGGTTGTTGCTAAAATTTTTTTTATTAATATTTTATGGGCTACGTATATGCCAAAAACCGTATCGATTAGGCTTAATTTGTAGATTTTTGTTTAATAACTCACCCCCAAAGGGTGAAAACTAAAAAAATTATATAAGAGTTTTATCTACGCACTAAAATACACAACATATTTAAATTTGGTTAATTTTTTTTTTTAATTTTTACATTTTTACCCTTAACTCACCCCCAAATAGAAAAGGGTGTTTTTTGCTAAAATATTTTTTATTAAAATTTTAGGGGCTACGTATATGCAAAAAACCGTATCAATTAGGCTTTATTTGTAGATTTTGTTTAATAACTCACCCCCAAAGGGTGGAATCTAAAAACATTATATAAGAGCCTTATCTACGCACTAAAATACACAACATATTTAAATTTGGTTAATTGTGTTTTTTTTTAATTTTTACATTTTTTCCCTTAACTCACCCCCAAATACAAAAGGGTGGTTGTTGCTAAAATTTTTTTTATTAATATTTTATGGGCTACGTATATGCAAAAAACCGTATTGCTTAGGCTTTATTTGTAGATTTTTGTTTAATAACTCACCCCAAAGGGTGAAATCTAAAAAAATTATATAAGAGCCTTATCTACGCACTAAAATACACAACATATTTAAATTTGGTTAATTTTTTTTTTTTTTTTAATTTTTACATTTTTTTCATTAACTCACCCCCAAATACAAAAGGGTGGTTGTTGCTAAAATTTTTTTTATTAATATTTTATGGGCTACGTATATGCAAAAAACCGTATTGCTTAGGCTTTATTTGTAGATTTTTGTTTAATAACTCACCCCCAAAGGGTGAAATCTAAAAAAATTATATAAGAGCCTTATCTACGCACTAAAATACACAACATATTTAAATTTGGATAATTGCGTTTTTTTTTTAATTTTTACATTTTTACCCTTAACTCACCCCCAAATACAATGGGGTGGTTTTTGATAAAATATTTTTTATTAATATTTTAGGGGCTACCTATATGCAAAAACCCGTATCGATTAGGCTTTATTTGTAGATTTTTGTTTAATAACTCACCCCCTAAGGGTGAAATCTAAAAAAACAACATAGAGGCCTTATCTGCACACTAAAATACACAACATATTTAAATTTGTTTAATTTTTATTTTTTTTTATTTTTTACGTTTTTACCCTTTACTCACCCCCTAATACACAGGGGTGGTTTTTGTTATAATATTTTTTATTAATATTTTAGGGGCTACGTATATGCAAAAAACCGTATCGATTAGGCTTTATTTGTAGATTTTGTTTTTTTTTGTCAATTTTAGGGTTGTTTTTCGAATAGAAGGGGTGGTTATTCCACCTTTATAAAAATTATTTTTTTAATCTTACGCGCATGTCTATCGATTAAGTTAAAAAAACTTTAAAATTTTAATCATGACTTTGTGACTTTTATCCAGCTCAAAGTCTGCATTAGTGGTCCGGGTGGTGGGGGAAGTGACTTTTAGATCTAATTGAGATAAAAATCTGTTTTTGTTTCATATGTCGGGGGAGCATGACCTAAGCGCTTTAGAAGTTGTTTGATGATTGTACGCCCTTTAGTTACCGTGATCTGTGGACGTTTGGTGGGGAAAATGTACTGGTCAGACGCAACTGCGCATGCGCACCAGACCAATGAAAAACGAAAGCTAAGAGAATATTGGAGTTTCTTTTTGAGGTCTAAAATTTTTAAAAAACATCTTTGACATTGTTTGAATTTTTTGAATTTAGTGGTTCTTTAAATACGTTAAAAACTCACCCCCTAAGGGTGAAATCTAAAAAAACAACATAGAGGCCTTATCTGCACACTAAAATACACAACATATTTAAATTTGGTTAATTTTTATTTTTTTTATTTTTTACGTTTTTGCCCTTTACTCACCCCCTAATACACAGGGGTGGTTTTTGTTATAATATTTTTTATTAATATTTTAGGGGCTACGTAAATGCAAAAAACCGTATCGATTAGGCTTTATTTGTAGATTTTGTTTTTTTTTGTCAATTTTAGGGTTGTTTTTCGAATAGAAGGGGTGGTCATTCCACATTTATAAAAATTATTTTTTTAATCTTACGCGCATGTCTATCGATTAAGATAAAAAAACTTTAAAAATTTAATCATGACTTTGTGACTTTTATCCAGCTCAAAGTCCGCATTAGTGGTCCGGGTGGTGGGGGAAGTGACTTTTAGATCTAATTGAGATAAAAATCTGTTTTTTTTTTCATATGTCGGGGGAGCATGACCTAAGCACTTTAGAAGTTGTTTGATGATTGTACGCCCTTTAGTTACCGTGATCTATGGACGTTTGGTGGGGAAAATGTACAGGTCAGACGCGCATGCGCATGCGCTCTGGACCAATGAAAAACGAAAGCTAAGAGAATTTCGGAGTTTCTTTTTGAGGTCTAAAATTTTTAAAAAACATCTTTGACATTGTTTGAATTTTTTGAATTTAGTGGTTCTTTAAATACGTTAAAAACTCACCCCCTAAGGGTGAAATCTAAAAAAACAACATCGAGGCCTTATCTGCACACTAAAATACACAACATATTTAAATTTGGTTAATTTTTATTTTTTTTTATTTTTTACGTTTTTACCCTTTACTCACCCCCTAATACACAGGGGTGGTTTTTGTTATAATATTTTTTATTAATATTTTAGGGGCTACGTATATGCAAAAAACCGTATCGATTAGGCTTTATTTGTAGATTTTGGTTTTTTTTGTCAATTTTAGGGTTGTTTTTCGAATAGAAGGGGTGGTCATTCCACATTTATAAAAATTTTTTTTTTAATCTTACGCGCATGTCTATCGATTAAGATAAAAAAACTTTAAAAATTTAATCATGACTTTGTGACTTTTATCCAGCTCAAAGTCCGCATTAGTGGTCCGGGTGGTGGGGGAAGTGACTTTTAGATCTAATTGAGATAAAAATCTGTTTTTTTTTTATATGTCGGGGGAGCATGACCTAAGCACTTTAGAAGTTGTTTGATGATTGTACGCCCTTTAGTTACCGTGATCTATGGACGTTTGGTGGGGAAAATGTACAGGTCAGACGCGCATGCGCATGCGCTCTGGACCAATGAAAAACAAAAGCTAAGAGAATTTCGGAGTTTCTTTTTGAGGTGTAAAATTTTGAAAAAATTTTTTAACGTTATGAGACGATTTTGAATTTAGTGGTTGTTAAAATTTGTTGTATTTGGCTATTTTTAAGGGGGTTGTAGGGGGTGTAGAAAGTTTTGGTGTTGATTTTTAAATTTCCCAGGTCAAAATCTATAAAGTACATGCGCGCCTTCGGCGCGCATAGAAAATTTTTTCTATAGCTCAAGGTCTCCGTTAGCGGGTATAAAAATACGCGCCCTGAAAGTACCGCCGCCAATATTTGTCGAATTTCTGGTTGTATAGTTTTTAAAACCAAACTGATCTCTTAGACCTAACGTAATAGAATTTGAGCTAAATTGATTATTTCAGGCTTAACACGGTGTAAGTTTTTATGTATGATATGGATTATATTAAAAACACTTGTCACAATTAAAAACATAACATTTATTAAATTGTTTTAACATATGTTTTTCAATTTAGTAAATATAAAAGGTTTTATAAAGAATCTTCGTCATCGTCACTTGAGATTTGTAAGTGTGTTGTCGTTTGTTTAATATTAAGTCCAGACGTACCAGGCTTCTCCATGGTGGATACTTGCCGCCTTAATTGTAAATCGGTATAGAACGGTTGAATACTTCTTATTATTGGAAGAGGATTGCCGAGAAATTTGTCTTCAAATTCTGGAAGTGTATTCCAGTCGAAATCATCATTCCATTCGTCGTAGATTTGTAGAATAATAGGTTGCAGTGGTTCATCTGCGTTATGTTGCATAGTGTGTGGCCGTGTATTATTTGCTACAACATTCCAAAATACGACATTTCTGGTAAACGTCCTTCCATTGCGATAGTTATATTTCCCTTGTTGAGGTCCGTTTGTTATATATATTTTTAAATTTTCTCCTAACCCCACTCGACTCATAGCTACATACAATTGGCCATGCACAAAACATGGCCCATCCAGGTATATGCCTACTTTGTCAAACGTTTGTCCTTGTGATTTATTTATAGTTATGGCGAATGCAAGTTATACAAGGAAACTGTTTTCTAATCATAGGCCGAGGTAAGCCAGTTCCTTCGCTGTTTAAATTATCTTTATTTCTATTTCAAAGGGTACTTGCACGCTACAACCTATATTAATCTGACTGTATTTGGTTTTTTTTTGTCAATTTTAGGGGTGGCTTTTTTAAGTAAGTGGTGTTTGTTTTTTATAATTATTATAATATATTTTTTTATTGTAAACCGCTTGTCAATCGATTCGAAGACACTTATGGAAATGTAAAAATCGTTTTTTATAAAAGTTAAATAGTCACCCCCAAAAAGTGAAATCCAAAAAAGTAATATAGGGGCCTTTTGTACGCATTGATATACACAATATACTTAAATGTGATAAATTTTTGTTTATTTATATCCAAATGTGATAAATTTTTCTTTATTTTTATTTTTTACATTTTTACCCTTAACTCACCTCTTAATTCAAAGGGGTGGATTTTATTTAAATAAGTTTTATTTTTATTTTAGTGGGTACTTGCACGCAAAAACCCATATCGATCTGACTGTATGTGTATTTTTTTTGTACACTTTAGGGGTGTTTTTGATAAGGAAAAAGTATTTAGTTCTTAGTTCTTAGTTCTTAGTAATTATAGGAATCCAGTAACATTTTTTTACAAACGCTAAAAACTCACCCTCTAAGGGTAAACTTAAAAAAAAGAAATATATGGTCCTTATGTACGCATTGAAATACATACAATATTTGTAGTAAGTGTGATAAATGTTCAATTATTTAAATTAGGTTAATTTTTGTTTATTTTTATTTTTTACGTTTTTACCCTTAATTCACCCCCAAATACAAAGGGGTGTTTTTTGCTCAAATATTTTTTATTAATATTTTAGGGGCTACCTATATGCAAAAACCGTATCGATTAGTTTTATTTGTAGATTTTTGTTTAATAACTTACCCCCAAAGGGTAAAATCTAAAAAACGAATATAAGAGCTTTATCTACGCACTAAAATACACAACATATTCAAATTTGATTAATTTTGTTTTTTTTTAATTTTTACATTTTTACCCCTAACTCACCCCCAAATATAAAGGGGTAGTTTTTGCTAAAACATTTTTTATTAATATTTTAGGGGCTACCTATATGCCAAAAACCGTATCGATTAGGCTTTGTTTGTAGTATTTTGTTAAATAACTCACCCCCAAAAGGTGAAATCTAAAAAACTAATATAAGAGCCTTATCTACGCACTAAAATACACAACATATTTAAATTTGGTTATTTTTTTTTATTTTTACATTTTTACCCTTAACTCACCCCCAAATACAAAGGGGTGGTTTTTGCTAAAATATTTTTTATTAATATATTATGGGCTACCTATATGCAAAAAACGGTATCGATTAGGCTTTATTTGTAGATTTTTGTTTAATAACTCACCCCCAAAGGGTGAAATCTAAAAAAATTATATTTGAGCCTTATCTACGCTCTAAAATACACAACATATTTAAATTTGGTTAATTTTGTTTTTTTTTTAATTTTTACATTTTTACCCTTAAGTCACCCCCAAATACAAAGGGATGGTTTTTACTAAAATAATTTTTATTAATATTTTAGAGGCTACCTATATGCAAGAAACGGTATCGATTAGGCTTTATTTGTAGCTTTTTGTTTAATAACTCACCCCCAAAGGGTGAAATCTAAAAACATTATATAAGAGCCTTATCTACGCACTAAAATACACAACATATTTAAATTTGGTTAATTTTGTTTTTTTTTTTAATTTTTACATTTTTACCCTTAACTCACCCCCAAACACAAAGGGGTGGTTTTTGCTAAAATATTTTTATTAATATTTTAGGGGCTACCTGTATGCAAAAAACCGTATCGATTAGGCTTTATTTGTAGATTTTTGTTTAATAACCCACCCCCAAAGGGTGAAATGTAAAAAACTAATGCAAGAGCCTTATCTACGCACTAAAATGCACAACATATTTAAATTTGGTAATTTTTTTTTAATTTTTACATTTTTACCCTTAAGTCACCCCCAAATACAAAGGGGTGGTTTTTACTAAAATATTTTTTATTAATATTTTAGAGGCTACCTATATGCAAGAAACGGTATCGATTAGGCATTATTTGTAGCTATTTGTTTAATAACTCACCCCCAAAGGGTGAAATCTAAAAAACTAATGCAAGAGCCTTATCTACGCACTAAAATACACAACATATTTAAATTTGGTTATTTTTTTTTAATTTTTACATTTTTACCCTTAACTCACCCCCAAATACAAAGGGGTGGTTTTTGCTAAAATATTTTTTATTAATATTTTAGGGGCTACCTATATGCAAAAAACCGTATCGATTAGGCTTTATTTGTAGATTTTTGTTTAAAAACTTACCCCCAAAGGGTGTAATCTCAAAAACGAATATAAGAGCCTTATCTACGCACTAAAATACACAACATATTTAAATTTGATTACTTTGTTTTTTTTGTTAATTTTTTCATTTTTACCCTTAACTCACCCCCAAATACAAAGGGGTGGTTTTTGCTAAAATATTTTTATTAATATATTATGGGCTACCTATATGCAAAAAACCGTATCGATTAGGCTTTATTTGTAGATTTTTGTTTAATAACTCACCCCCAAAGGGTGAAATTTAAAAACATAATATAAAAGCCTTATCTACGCACTAAAATACACAACATATTTAAATTTGGTTAATTTTGTTTTTTTTTTAATTGTTACATTTTTACCCTTAACTCACCCCCAAATACAAAGGGGTGGTTTTTGCTAAAATATTTTTTATGAATATTTTAGGGGCTACCTATATGCAAAAAACCGTATCGATTAGGCTTTCTTTGTAGATTTTTGTTTAATAACTCACCCCCAAAGGGTGAAATTTAAAAACATAATATAAAAGCCTTATCTACGCACTAAAATACACAACATATTTAAATTTGGTTAATTTTGTTTTTTTTTTAATTTTCACATTTTTACCCTTAACTCACCCCCAAATACAAAGGGGTGGTTTTTGCTAAACTATTTTTTATTAATATTTTAGGGGCTACGTATATGCTAAAAACCGTATCGATTAGGCTTTATTTGTAGATTTTGGTTTTTTTTGTTAATTTTAGGGTTGTTTTTCGAATAGAAGGGGTGGTCATTCCACATTTATAAAAATTGTTATTTTAATCTTACGCGCATGTCTATCGATTAAGTTAAAAAAACATTAAAAATTTAATCATGACTTTGTGACTTTTATCCAGCTCAAAGTCCGCATTAGTGGTCCGGGTGGTGGGGGAAGTGACTTTTAGATCTAATTGAGATAAAAATCTGTTTTTTTTTTCATATGTCGGGGGAGCATGACCTAAGCACTTTAGAAGTTGTTTGAGGATTGTACGCCCTTTAGTTATCGTGATCTGTGGACGTTTGGTGGGGAAAATGTACAGGTTAGACGCAACTGCGCATGCGCACCAGACCAATGAAAAACGAAAGCTAAGAAAATTTCGGAGTTTCTTTTTGAGTTCTAAAATTTTTAAAAAACATCTTTGACATTGTTTGAATTTTTTGAATTTAGTGGTTCTTTAAATACGTTAAAAACTCACCCCCTAAGGGTGAAATCTAAAAAAACAACATAGAGGCCTTATCTGCACACTAAAATACACAACATATTTAAATTTGGTTAATTTTTAATTTTTTTTATTTTTTACGTTTTTGCCCTTTACTCACCCCCTAATACACAGGGGTGGTTTTTGTTATAATATTTTTTATTAATATTTTAGGGGCTACGTA